>NC_051392.1:31029460-31034460 GCF_015228065.2 Penaeus monodon
TCAACATTCTTGTAGGATACCACTCATGTTGGTATAGCAAACAAATTGGCGACGGAAGCCTGCAGCAAAATATTGTGAACATATATCTTGGGATGCCTCTTGCTAGGGTTGCACATATATTGAAAGTTCTCATAAGGAAGAACTAGTAGATCTGACAAACACCTTGAAAGCTGTACCATAAGGCACTACGATCAGTATTGAGATAGCAAGCCTTCCTATGGGTGACACCGAAGTCAAACCAGAAATGTGACGTGGTTATTGCCAGAATACGTTTAGGTTACAGAGTACTGGCAACTGCACGGTGAAATAAGTGTAGATGAATCTAGATGTAAATTGTGTAAAACAAGCGAACGCTTGTGCACTATATCTCGGAATGTCATGTGATACAGCCTTTCAGACTACCTAACATACCTGACATGAGGTATAAAGAGTGATTTCATTTCACCTGATACATTGGGAGATATACTCTTACTATATCCTAAATTTCTATATGAAACTGTCGTAAACAAAGAACATTGTTATGTAAACACAGTGGCAAAAGAATATCAACGTAATATTTTTTGTATAATATATGATTTGTATTTTTATTTTACCATGTACAATTACAGTAGTTACAGAATACTGTACTACCTCAGTGTGTCAGGCCGGCTGGCATAAAATGTGCAGAACTAAGTATCAACTAATGTAATAGAAGGTATACCTATGTTGCATCGTGAATCTGGAATGTAATATCATAATATGAAGGTATATCAACTGTAAGAATGCCCTTCCATGCCCAAGCAGTATGCCGGAGTACCCGAAGTGTCATATAATTATTATTGTTATTATTTTTAGCTAATAGAACACAGATTCTAATAATGTTATAATCAATATCTTCGATGTAATACTATTATATATAAGTATTGCTATGACCATGCATCACATGTTAACTTGGTCACACCCGTGCAGTTATCACAACAAAGGATTCAACTAAAATAACTATTTTCTGTGATCCGTAGAGACCCTTCCAAATTTTCAGTACTTTCGGTAAAGAGGCTAAATACTGCAAATTATAATAAGATATATGTATACCGTGCACAGAAAAACGGGGCTATTTTATTGTCATATTGGTATATACCAACAGTAGAACATTTTATTTTCGTGATATAGCCCTTCAAGATGCCTCGCATATACAGAGCTTTGGACCTATTTCAATACCTGGCAGCATGTAGGTTAAACAAGTATGTGATTTTTTTTCTCTCCAGAAGATATGATCAACCCATATCCTAAATTTATAATGGTATATCATAATACAATGTTACGGCCACGTAGTAGATCTATTGCCGCTTGCCAAGTGTGACACAGAATAAGAACGAGATACCATTTTGTAGCGATAGCCAGGATGAGGTTAGGTTACTTTCTTGGTGTAATGCGAGTAATATGGAGAATGCAGTGCAATATCCGCCTTTCCTTAGTATATCAAATGCAATATTTACGCCATTGCCAATTTATTCTTTCTAAAGAAACTTTGCTCTACAACCATATCTGCAATGATGTTTCCCCACCTCTGAAAAACCGAAGTACTGAAGTAACCTTGCATAATACGATTTCCTAGTTACCCGGGTAAATATATTCCGCCTGAAGAGGTTGCTTCAAATGTCGCTTATGGATGAGCTTTAAAGGTACTAATGTAAAACAGAAGAATAGTATAAGTTTCACAAGAAACTACTGCGGACTGTGAATGCATCGCCCAAAAGAACTGATTAATAAGACAATGCAAACATAACGCAATCAGACGCAGTAATTGCTACTCGTGCACTTGTGCTCTTGGAGTAGAAGCCATGCGAGTGCTTATGTGTATTTTTTGCTGTGTTGGCTTGTCTGCTTATTTAAGATTTTCAGTTGTGATGGAGTCTGGAATTCAGTTAATAGCTATTTATCTACAAACATTCGAGAAAAAGGAATTGGTTTCTCTGAATCTGTCGCATTGCTTCTTTTATAGCATGAAGTTTTAATGCACCGTAGAGGCAGACAGCTGTGCTTCTCTCACTCCTGGACTTTTTGTTTTCAAGATTTTCCATTTTCTACAAATATGAGATTCGTGTACATATCGTATGCAAATTGGTACGATAAATTACTTTATCTTGATGTCTCTTGAGATATCAAGATATCAGTAATTTATCCTATTTATCCTATTCAGTTTTTTCTTTTTTCTACATTTTCTTTTGTCTCTTCCTCTTGTTAATCTGTTTATTCATATCAGTGGCTGCCGCACAGGCTCTTCGGGCAGAGGATCATTTTCTCAAAAGGTGTTTTCTTACATTTTTGGCCATGACAGTCATTTATCATCTGTGAACCTTACATAACCGTCTTTTCTTGTTTCTTTCAGGTAAGGTGAAGTTGTCCCCGGTTGCCAGTGCAGCAAATAAACCTTGCCTCGTTAAGTAAGTGTACTAGGAAGGTTTATTTTGTTTTCTAGTTCATTGAATTTTTTTTTCAGTTGAATGGTGTACATGGGAGAAAGTCAGGATGCATTCACTTTGATATTACTTTTCGTCTGTGGGGAGGGGGGGGGGGGCTTGACCCACCCGTGTAGTAAAGACCTTTTAAGCGTGCTTGGAGGAATTCCAGTAGGTGCGTAGTAACTGTATTAAATATCATTAACATTTAGAAAGGAAGCTATGTCTAGTTAATATACATTATTACATCTGTATCTTACATATTCCACATCAGCTAATTTTGCCATCAGATATTGTAGCCTCTGCCTGTTGGCTTATTGACAGCTTCGTCACGGTGTGCCACGTTCCACGATCTAAAACGCTATTGTTTCAGAAGCATTATCTATATCGTTCGAAGCAAGATAATGAGGCATATTGATAGATAGACAGATTATAATTTTGTCTTTTTTAGCCGGTCACCATAGCTTCAAGACAGCTAATTAATGATTTTGAAGCAAGGCCGTTTGTTCCTGCAGGAATGTTCTTTCAGTGTCTTTTGTGTGGTCTTACGCCGATAATGAAAGATTGGGAAAAGATTGGCAGATTCTGAATATCACTCATTTAGCCCCGTATTCCCCTATCCTCTCTCTCTCTCTCTCTCTCTCTCTCTTTGTCACTCTCTCTCACTCTCCCTCCTTTCTCCTTCCCTCTCTCTTTCTCTCTCTCTCAATCTATCTACTTCCCTCTCTTTCTCTCTCCCTCCCTCCCCTCCCCCCTCTCTCAATCTATCTCTTTCTGTCTCCCTCTCTTTCTCTTTCTACCCCTTCTCTTTCTCTCTCTTTTACTCTTTTTGTCCCTAAGCCTTTTCTAACGAACGCACATGTAAACAAACAGGCATATATATCCACAAGCCATGCATATGTATATCCACGTCTGGGTATCTAATTAGTGATCTCGGGGTGTTGCGGACAATACCTGGCCAGTTTTATTGGTTTCCCCAGTGCGTCTCGATGCGCGGGTTGACAAAAGAGAAGGCAGGCGGTGCGAGGCCTTTGCTTCATAGGGGGTGATAGTGGTATGACAGGACTCTAATCAAGGCATGTCTGAGATACGAAGTGGTTAATATCTTCTTCCCTTTTGCCCTCTGGGTTTCTTTTTATTTTTGCCGTTCTCTGTCCTTCCCCTTTCATCTTTCCCTTCTTCCTCCCGGTTCCGCCTCTTCCAGCGTATTGCATGGAGCCAGAAAGAGAAGTTTGTACAATAATTCAACATTGCGCTTCCTTGATGCTCGGTTGATTCCCCCTCAGGGCGGCTGGCGTGCATGCATTCGAGTGAGATGGCTTTTCCATTCTCAGAGAATAAACGCCAGTCAGATACTCAAAACGTACAGTGTCGCCAGAGGCAGAGTTCCTCGCCAGTGGGAAACTTATGGGCCTGAGATGTGAACTATTGAGCAGTGATCCTCACTTCCTTTGAAGAAAAATGCAAGCCTTAGGTCAGAATCAAGGAGTGAGGCGGCAGCTTGCCGATTTTTTAAAAAGAGATTTACCACAACAAATTCTCAGATAAGTTGCAAAGCAATATATATAATATATATATATATATATATATATATATATATAATATATATATATATATATATATATATCAACACTCGATTACTGCTATACTCTGTTTAGCTAAAATAAGCGTAAAGATATGAATTATTAATAATGATTATAGAAAGCAATTTAAGAAGATATTGCAATATATAGGCACGCTTTTCGTGTTGACATTTAGTAGTTATGGTAACCCGCACGTGGCATCGGCAAAAAAGAAAAGAAAAATGTATTTGTACAGTCCTGATATTTAGATAATTTGAAGGCTTATTAGCCGATATATTTGAAAAAATTGTCTATACAAACTTTAAGAAAATAACCTATTTGGAAATTTTATACCTAGAATCACTTTCGGGAACCTCGTCACAGAAAATTTAAGAGTCAGAAAACACTTGCTCCAAGGGAAGCGATTGCACAATATACGTGTGGGGTGTTTGCGCAACGCACATCGAGACATGGGTGATCCACGCCAGTCGAATTCACCTTAGCTTTTCCTTCGGTAAAGTATCTATTGGAGTAGAAGGAATCGGATCAGAAATTCTAATATTCAACCCCTCGTTTTTTTTAATCGCGGTTGGGATTTTGGGATCGAGGTGGCACACTGAGAAAAACAGTTGACACGCCTTCGGGCAAGCACGACAGAGGCCTTCGAACAGACCATGCAGGCCAAACGACGCCAAACCAAAGGATACCTGATGCCAAAAAGCCTGCAACCGAAAGGTGAACAACTTAAATACTATAAATAACTCAAATTCAGAATCTGGGACCAACACAGAATGTCGGGCAAATAAGCAATGCTGGTGAATTCTCTCCCCAGCAAGAATGGCAAACCATCTCTTCCCTTTTAGCAACTTTTGGTTGTTTATATATTGCAAGGAGGAATACGGTTCAGACTTAATAAAGTTACATCGAGTAACAGACTCCGTGTGTCGCGGAGTCCCTAGGGGCTCCCAAGGCGCAACGCTGCCCTCCCTCCCTCTCTTTC
>NC_051392.1:31041960-31045156 GCF_015228065.2 Penaeus monodon
GAGGTTCCTTTGGCGCTCGGGATGCACGCCCTCGCACATGCATTTGCACAGTGCATGCATATGTAGGGACGAGCATACACATGGAAACGCGATTCCACTGCGTTTATACTTAGACGACTTGTGCCCTCACTACCCACGCACACGTGTTCGCCTACACAAACACACACACACACATACACATACACGCACACACACAAACACACATACACATACACATACACACACACACACACACACACACAAACACACACACATACACACACACAAACACACACACATACACATACACACACACACACAGACACAGACACACACACACACACACACACACACACACACACACATACACGCACACACACACACACACACACACACACACACACACACACACACACACACACACTCGCACACACAGAGCCTGCGCGCCACGTGATCCGCCAGCGCCATCCCTCATCCCATTATCTCGGCTTCGCTAAGTCGGCTCATCACGTGGGAGTCCAAAGTGACGTCACTCGTTGCGTCACGGTTGACACGAACAGGAAGGAAGAAGAATTGAAGAATATATATTATAAGGAAAGATGGTAAAGCTGCACAAATAATATAGGAAATGAGATGCGGACACAGGAGGGAAAAAATTATTCGAAAAGAGAAGAAGGAAAAATCATTTCGACTTCCAGACTATGGCGTCATGTTGTGGAAACGTCACGGAATCTCCTTTCACTTGTAAGAGTCCAAACACTGAGCGTACGTGTCTCTGTGTCTCTGTTGTCAGTGTGGATGGTTGTCACCTCTCCAGCACCATGACTGTTCGTGAACGTATACATGCGCACAGAGAGGGAGTGAGTGAGAGAGAGTGAAAGAGAGAGAGAGAGGAGAGAGAGAGAAGAGAGAGAGAGAGAGAAGAGAAAGAAGAGAGAGAGAGAGGAGAGAGAAGAGAGAGAGAGAGAGAGAGAGAGGAGAGAGAGAGAGAGAGAGAGAGAGAGAGAGAGGGAGAGGAGAGAGAGAGAGAGAGAGAGAGAGAGAGAGAGAGAGAGGAGAGAGAGAGAGAGAGAGAGAGAGAGAGAGAGAGAGAGAGAAGAGAAGTGAGAGAGAAAGAGAGAGAAGAGAGAAGAGAGAGAGAGATCAGCTGATTTTG
Source organism: Penaeus monodon (assembly GCF_015228065.2). Taxonomy (NCBI): domain Eukaryota; kingdom Metazoa; phylum Arthropoda; class Malacostraca; order Decapoda; family Penaeidae; genus Penaeus; species Penaeus monodon. The sequence continues at coordinate 31,043,096 of NC_051392.1, forward strand.
CAAATGGGTTCTAGAGGAAAATGTATCCCAGAGAATTTGAGAGAAAAGACGGCTGTTAGAAAGGTCGGAAGCTAGGTTATAGGGACAGAGACGAATGTGTGTGTGTGAAGATATGGTGACTTGCTTCTTATTACACATTCCATATGTGCCAAAAGGTGAATGGGCACAGAAAATCACCTAGGATACACTAACGACAAATTAAAAAATGAAAATAAAAAGCCATCAGTCCGCCTAAAGCTGAATGTTAGTATCGTTAAACAATTGCAGAGAGGAAGGGGGAAAAACGTGTTCTCGTTTCTCTCTTGATTTGTCACTTCCCGTTGACATTCAGTTTAGAAATTGGAATTTTAGAATAAAGAGAAGAACGAATAAAGTAAATAAAATTGATTTCAGACACTGAATTCAAGTACCTACAGCTGCGGTTACATTCCTATTTACGTGTACTTGTTGAGGGATATGTTTCTATCTCATGATGATAAGAGGAGTTAAACGAGGGGAAAATGCTTGTAAGGGTAAGGCGTGTTCAGGTAATGTATGATAATTGGAAATGGTTATCATAGAAAGCACTTTGCATGCAGGAGGTTGTACTGACAGTGTTATAGTGAGTGGGAGTTGCCATATCAAAGAGAGCAAGAGAGGACTTCAGTGTAGTGAGGAGAGCGTCTAATGCCAAGTGGTGTTAGTGAAGAGAACTAGTGAGGTGAGTCTATGGTGATTGGTATGTATAGTGATTAGTGTGTGCGATGACTGGCGTGACTAGCGTGCGGTGAGGGGAGTAGGAAAGCCGAATTTACATAGTGTTAAATGATAAAGATATAATTAGGGGAACAGGTGATGACCAACATGTAGTGAGAAAATTAATAACTTGATTGTGGCATCTGCCAGTTCATTGTACCTGCTCTTTCCCTGCGTGCATCTGCCTTTGCGCAGGAGGCCTTAGGACAGCCTAATGCGCAGCTCATTATTTTTGTCTTCTCCTCGTGAGCACCCTCTTCTCCCTTCACTTCCTAGCGGCCTTTCCACGTCTTATCTCCGACTTCCCTTTCTCGCACCCTCTTTCACAGACAATCATGAAAACGGGCGCCTGCAAGCCCGGCCAGCAGCGCCTCCTCCCGGCGGGCGCTACTTTTGCGCTGGGCTGGGCCTCGGGACGTGACGTGTAAATGCCACTAAACCGTGAGATAATCCTGCAACCATTATGCGGGCTCACGTGCCCCGACCAGCCCCCGCCCAGGCCCCTCCCGGCCCATCGTTCACATCACGCCCCACGGCTGCGTTCTACCTGCTTGAGCTTTTGCTTGGCATTCTGCTCGAGCTCACTCAGGACCTTCCTTCCCACGACTCCAATCATCGGACAGCTCTTGGTTACTGTTTTATCTGCTTTATATCTGTTTTATTATGATATAATAAACATAATAATTAAAATACATAATTAGTAACAATAATAAAGTGACACTGCTGATTATAAGATATCTGATAAGGATTTTGGATGATATTTAGCATAGTAAATTGTAGATATGAGGTTCGACCTACACGTGATATCATCCACCATTCTCTATCAGACTGATGGGAAAAATTAATTGAAAGGTCAAAGATGAAAGGTACATATAGTTACAAAATACATTCCATTTCTTTGTGATACTATTTAGCTGATGTTATATTGTTTCAGCAATGAAGCAATAAAACTTCTTTTCTGTAGCTTTGTCCCATTCATTATGGGTCGCTATGATCAGGTTCTGGCAGATATATTTTTATGGCTGGATGCCTTTTCTGACTTTCCCTCTCTATTTACCCGGGCTTGGGACAGGCACTGTCTTGAGATGGCTTGCCCACCCAGTGGCTAGGTTAATGAAGCAATAAAACTTTATACTATGAAATCCGCTAAAATGAACCAAAACGAATAACTTTCACACATAATCATGAATGAATTAACATTAATACTTTAACACGCCTTTACGTTCTACGTTGGCGTTTTCTGGGTATATGATGACGCATCGTGAGCTTTAAACGGAAGACGGTTTAGAATGTATACAGGTACTTGCTTTATCCGGAAATAAACCC
>NC_051392.1:31047756-31050256 GCF_015228065.2 Penaeus monodon
GAATAATTCCGGTGATTCTATCACTCTGAACTTGCGACAGATTAAAAATGATGTTGCTCTTAGGAGTTTGTTATTCTAGCATGGTTTCATCCCGCTAGCGCACGCGTAATATGAATAACAATAAAGATTCCACGTCTTGGTTATCTGTTTTGTATTTTGTATTTTTATATAATATTCATTTAGCAAGGGTTGCAGCTTTTGTTACATATTCACTGAAATTGTCATTACGGTTGCTGATAATGAGGAATGTAATTGTTATCATTGTAAGTGTAATCATTTATAGAGTAATGGTAATTTTAACTATTGCTGATAATGATAAGGATACTAATGATAATGATTAGTAAAAGTAATGATAAAAAGTAATAACTATGATGGTATACTCGATGTTATTCCTGAATGTTATAAATGATGATCGTTATTATCAGAAGTATCAATATCGGTATTGTGATCGTCACTGAAACCATTATTATTATTGTTAATATTATTAAATGAAATTGTGATTTTTATTTTTTATTGCTATTATTGAAATTATTGTGTTGTTATTAACAATATCATCATCATCATCATCATCATCATCATTAGTGTAATTATTAATATTATTATCATTACTGCTATTATCATTATCATTTTTATTAGTAGTAGTGCTTCTGTTATTATTATTATCGCAATTGTTATTATTATTATTATTATTATTATTATTATTATTATTATTATTATTATTATTATTGTCGTTATTGTTGATGTTATTATCGTTATTGTTATTGTTCTTTTTCTTCTTTTTCTTCATCTTTTTTTTTCTTCTTATTATTATTATCATTATTATCATCATCATTTATTTTTATTATTATTATCATTATTATTATTGTTGTTACTGATATTATCATGGTAATGATGATGATGATGATAATAATTATTATCATCATTATCATTATTGTTATTAATACTATTATTGTTATTATTTCATTCTATTTTTATAAGAATGGTAATTATTACTATTAATATTATTACTAATATTATTTTGTTTTTATCACCATCATCATCATCATCATTGTTATTATCATTTATTATTATGATTATGATAGTGATGGTGATTATCATTATTATTATTATGATTATTATTATCAATGTCATTATTATTATTTTTATTGTTATTATTATTGTTCTCATTTATCATATTATTATCATTATTATCATGATCATTATCATGATCATGATCATTATTGTCATTATTATTATTATTACTATTAATGTTATTGTTGTTGTTGTTATTATTATTAGTAGTAGCAGTAATTGTAATGGTACTTTTATTATCACTATCATTATAATTGTTGTTATTGTTGTTGTTATTGTTATTATTACTGTTATTATCATTATCCTTATCCTTATTACCATTGATTTTTATTATTGTTAATATTATAATTATTATTATTGTTGTTATGATGATAACAATATTATAATCATTATCATTATTGCTGTTATTGTTGTTGTTAGTTGTTATTATTATTACTGTTATTAATACTATTATTATGATTATTATTTTATTACTTTTATTTTTATAAGAATGATCGCCATTATTATTTTTGTTACTACTACTATTTTCATCATTACCATTATTATAAGTATCCTCGAAACATTATTGTTGCTATTGTTATTGTTCTTTTATCAATATCATTATCATTACTATAACTTTTTGTTTTCTTTATCAATCTCATTATTTCTATCATTGTTATTATTTTATCTCTCATTCATTACCATTAATGTTATCATTATCATTGTTGTTGTTGAATTTATAAATACTATTATCATTGTTATTGCTATTATTATGATTATTATTATCATTGTTATTATTTTTATTACATATTTTTTTAGCATTATTATTAATGTTTTTATTATCTATACTATTATCATTATTTTTATTACTGTCATTACCATTATTATTACTACTACAACTATTATTTTTTTTCTTATTATCATTATCATTATTAATATTGTCATCATCCAAGTTATTTTCATTGCAATTTCTGTTATTATCGTTATTATTATCGTAATTACCTCGAAACATTTTTCTTGCTATTATCAATATTCGTATGTCATTATCAATAATATATATATATATATATATATATATATATATATATATATATATATATATAATATATATATATATATATATATATATATATATATATATATATATATATATATATATATATATATATGTATGCATGTATATATCTTTTTATTTTATTGCTATTAGGATTAGGATAAGAATATTGTTATACTGATGATACTAATTCTAATAATAATGATAATGATAACAATAATGGTAACGATAATGTTTATAAAAATAATATCTATAACAATAATAATGATAACTGCTATTCTTGTCTTGCTCTCATCTTCATAATTATTATAATTATTACAATGTTAATTTTTGCGATAGTATATAATCTAATAATTACTCGGTTGATATGGGCACCAGTGTAGCAGTGTACAATTA
>NC_051392.1:31057756-31069829 GCF_015228065.2 Penaeus monodon
TGATATATATATATATATATATATATATATATATATATATATATATATATATATAATTTTTTTATTTTTTTAATCAGCCATTCATTCCACTGCAGGACATAGGCCTCTCTCAATTCATTACTGAGAGGTTATATGGCAGTGCCACCCTTGCCTGATTGGATGTCCTTCCTAATCAACCGCGGTTTGTGCCTCGGCGGTGACTTCTCCTACGACACATGCGCTCAAGGCGATATGTCGTTTTCTAGGTAGGCAAACGAGGTGAAGTTCCTTGCCCAAGGGAACAACGCGCCGGCCGCTGACTCGAACCCTCGAACTCAGATTGCGGCCGATCAAACATGAGCCTATACTGTTGAAAAAAAATGTACACACATATCAATAACGGTATGCACATGTTTGAGCAGCCGTGGACCTCTCCACCATCCTTCGCCACTTAACTCGATCTTGCGCTTTTCTTTCTACTTGTACCATCGACAGCCCGCAAACATCTTTGATGTTGTCGCTCAGTCTTGTCTTCGGTTTGCCTCTTCCTCTGTTTCCTATCACCATCCCTGTCAGCAAGTCTTTCTCAATACTTTTACTTCTCATCACATGACCAATAAACTTTAATTTTCTTTTGTTCAAGATGTCCAACAGCCGGTCTTTACAGTTTACTTTTTTCAGCACTTCATCATTTGTAATCTCTGTCCATTTAATACGTAGTATTCGTCTGTAACACCACATTTCAAAATTATTGACCTTATATATATATATATATATATATATATATATATATATATATATATATAATGTACATACATACAGACATATATATATATATATATATATATATATATATATATATGTATGTATGTATGTATATTTTTTTTTCAACGGTATAGGCTCAAGTTTGAGCGGCCGTGGTCACAGCATGATACTTAATTGTAGTTTTCATGTTGTGATGATCTTGGAGTGAGTATGTGGTAGGGTCCCCAGTTCCTTTCTACAGAGAGTGCCGGTGTATGTACATATATATATATATATATATATATATATATATATATATATATATATATATATATATATATAAGGCCGCGGTGGCCGAATGGTTAGAGCGTCGGACTCAACACTGTCACGACGGCAATCTGAATTCGAGGGTTCGAGTCACCGACCGCCGCGTTGTTCCCTTGGGCAAGGAACTTCACCTTGATTGCCTACCTAGCCACTGGGTGGCCAAGCCAGCCCAAGTCAAGTGCTGGTCCCAAGCCCGGATAAATAGAGAGAATGATTACCTAAAAAGGTAACACCGGCACTCTCCGTGGAAAGGAACTGGGGACCCTACCACGTACTCACTCCAAGAGCATCACAACATGAAAACTACAATTAAGTATCATGCTGTGACCACGGCGGCTCAGACATGAACCTACCGTTAAAAGAAGAAGATATATATATATCCATATCATCATCAATAACGGTATGCTCATGTTTGAGCAGCTGTGGACCTCTCCACCATCCTTCGCCACTCAACTCGATCCTGTGCCTTTCTTTCCACTTGTACCATCGACAACCCGCAAATATCTTTGATGTTGTCGCTCAGTCTTGTCTTCGGTTTGCCTCCCTCTGTTTCCTATCACCATCCCTGTTTTTCTCAATACTTTTACTTCTCATCACATGACCAATAAACTTTAATTTCCTTTTGTTCAAGATGTCCAACAGTCGGTCTTTACAATTTATTTTTCTCAGCACTTCATCATTCGTTTTCTTCTCTGTCTAGTTAATACGTAGTACTCGTCTGTAACACCACATTTCAAAACTATTGATCTTTTTCTTGTCTATCTTCTTAAGCACCCAACACTCATATATATATATGTATATATATATATATATATATATATATATATATATATATATATATATATATAGGAAATTAAAGTTTATTGGTCATGTAATGAGAAGTAAAAGTATTGAGAAAAACTTGCTGACAGGGATGGTGATAGGAAACAGAGGAAGAGGCAAACCGAAGACAAGACTGAGCGACAATATCAAAGATATTTGCGGGCTGTCGATGGTATAAGTGGAAAGAAAAGCGTAAGATCGAGTTTAGTGGCGAAGGATGGTGGAGAGGTCCACGGCTGCTCAAACATGAGCATACCGTTATTGATTGATTGATATATATATATATATATATAAGGCCGCGGTGGCCGAGTGGTTAGAGCATCGGACGGCAATCTGAGTTCGAGGATTCGAGTCACCGGCCGGCGCGTTGTTCCCTTGGGCAAGAAACTTCACCTCGATTACCTACCTAGCCGCTGGGTGGTCAAGCCAGCCCAAGTCAGTGCTGGTCCCAGAACCGGGTAAATAGAGATGGTGACTCGATAAAAACACCAGGCGGAAGGCAATGGCAAACCACTGCTCTAAATTGCCAAGAAAATCATGGAAATCCATGATCGCCAACGTCCTGGTGGGACAGGGCACTTGAAAGAAAAGAAAAAAAAGAAAAAAAAGAAAGAAAGAAAGAAAGAAAAAAAAAAAAAAAAAAAAAAAAAAAAAAAAAAAAAAATATATATATATATATATATATATATATATATATATATATATATATATATATATATATCACTGCCGCGATGGTCCAGTGGTTAGAGCACTGGACTCCAACCCTCATGGTCCCGAGTTCGGTTCCCTGCCGCGGCAGTCGTAAAAATGCCTACGTTCTTACTGCCGGCTCGAGCCCGAGAAAACGACATATCGCCTTGAGAAGTCAAATGCAGGTGTTGTAGAGGAAGTCACCGCCATCGTACAGGTGTTAGCTCGCCGAACCGTGGTTGATTAGGAAGGGCGTCCAATCAGGCAAGGGTGGCACTGCCAAATAACCTCTCAGTAGTGAACTGAGACTCAATTAGACTCAATGACAGCGAAGATGAACCACCACCACTGCTAGACGAAATTAGAAAACCCTTAATAGAATTAAAGAATGATAAGAGCCCGGGAATAGATGAAATAACAGCAGAACTAATCAAGAATGCTGGCGAAAGTGTTAAATACTTTTTCTATAAAATTTGTATGAAAATTTGGAATGAAAAGAGATGGCCAGAAGACTGGGTAAAATTAGCCTTTACTCCCATCCCTAAAAAAGGTGACACACTTCAATGCAGCAATAACAGGACAATTGCATTAATAAGTCACAGCAGCAAAATTTTGTTGAAAATTATTGTTGAAAGAATGAAGTTAAAGTTAAGAGAAGAAATTGCAGATGAACAAGCAGGTTTTCGTCCTGGAAAAGGTACCAGAAACCAGATCCTAAATCTGAAATTGATCATAGAGAAAAACAGAGAACATCGATTACTCGAAAGTTTTTGATACTGTTGATCACGATATCCTCTGGAATAACATGAACGATATGAAATTTCCAAAACACACATCCAACTAATAAAAGCCATGTATGACCAAGAACAAGCAGCTGTAAGGACCATTTATTGGTTAACAGAATGGTTCGAAGTCAACCAAGGAGTACGACAAGGTTGCATTCTGTCTCCACACCTTTTTAATATATATTCTGAAACAATTATGAGAAATGCTCTAGAGAATTTTGAAGGAACAAGATGTTGGAGGATACAAAATATCCAATCTAAGATACGCCAATGATATATTTTTAATTGCCAGCAATATCACTGAACTACAACAGCTGATAGATAAAGTTAGAGAAGCAAGCGAAAAGTCTGGTTTGTTTCTTAATGCCAAGAAAACTAAGACCAGGAAGATTCAGAGACAACCGGCAATGAACGATGATGAACATATTACAATCAATGGAGTGGTTGTAGAAAATGTGAAAGAGTTCACTTATCTTGGAGCTGTTTTTACTAACACATATGATGATTCACCGGAAATAAAAAGAAGAATTGCTATTGCCAAAAACCATAAGGTTTGAACTCATTAATTTTCCCATTTGCATCATATGGTTCTGAATGTTGGGTGCTGATGAAAGAAAAAGGTCAATAGTTTTGAACTGTGGTGTTACAGACGAGTACTGCGTATTAGCTGGACAGAAAAAACGAATGATGAAGTGCTGAGAAAAATAAATTGTAAAGACCGGCTGTTGGACATCTTGAACAAAAGGAGGCTAAAGTTTATTGGTCATGTGATGAGAAGTGAAAGTCTTGAAAAATACTTGCTGACAGGGATGGTGATAGGAAATGGGAAAAGGCAAACCGAAGACAAGACTGAGCGACAACATCAAAGATATTTGCAGGCTGACGATGGTACAAGTGGAAGGAAAAGTGCAAGATGAAGTTGAGCGTCGAAGGATGGTGAAGAGCTCCACGGCCGCTTAAACATGAGCTTACCGTCATTGATGAGTGAATTGAGAGAGCCGTATGTCCTGCAGTGGAATGAATGGCTGTTGAAAAAAAAAAAATATATATATATATGTACATATATACATATGCACATATATATATATATGTGCATATATATATATATATATATATATATATATGTATATATATATATATATATATATATGTACATGAATATATATGTATATTTTTTTTTTAACGGTACGCTCATGTTTGAGCGGCTGTGGTCACAGCATGATACTTAATTATAGTTTTCATGTTGTGATGATCTGAGTGAGTACGTGGTAGGGTCCAGTTCCTTTCCACAGAGAGTGTCAGTGTTACCTTTTAGGTAATCATTCTCTATTTTATCCGGGCTTGGGACCAGCACTGACTTGGGCTGGCTTGCCCACTCAGTGGCTAGGTAGGCAATCGAGGTGAGGTTCCTTACCCAATGAAACAACGCGCCGGCCGGTGACTCGAACCCTCGAACTCAGTTTGCCGTCGTGACAGTCTTGAGTCCGATGCTCTAACCACTCGGCCACAGTGGCCTATATATATATATATATATATATATATATATATATATATATATTATATATATATATATTATATATATATATATATATATATTATATATATATATATATATATATATATATATATATATATATATATATATATATATATATATATATATATATATATAGGCCGCTGTGGCCGAGTGGTTAGAGCATCGGACTCAAGACTGTCACGACGGCAATCGTGTTTCCTTTAAGTGTGAAAGGCTCTATGCAGCACACGAGTCCATAAGCAGACGCCCAAGAGCAAAGCATAATTTCATCTCACTGGATACATTGGAGGCCACAGACTGAATGGCAGTCAGGATTTGCGCCATTACTTGGTGCGCAGGGCTTGGACATTGCTGAGAAGGGACAAGGAACAGCTCATCTGGAATCTTGCTGTGGAGGTTGAAGGCCATTTCTTAGTAAATGACCTTCGTCCGGCCTACTAAGCCCTGGGAAAGCTTAACTCCAAGCCCTCCTCTCAGACGACTGCAGTTCGCTAGTGGATGAATGGATCATCTCAGATCATGATGGGCTTTGTAAACCCCATCATGATCAGCAGCTGTAGCAGGTAGACCTTCCAGCAGTTAGTCTGGACACAAGTGGTGTCACAATCAGCGAGGAACCTCCTACCCTAACTGAGAGGGGTGGGAAAACTGCAGGCACATGTGATATCCCCTGCTGAACTGCTAAAGGCTGGGGGTGGCATGGGTCTTGAATACGATTTTGGCTGCCATCTGGCAGTCTGGTTTCACTCCTCTGGACCTGCTGAGGAGCATGGTCATACCTCTCTGGAAGGGGAAAAGGGACCGATGGGACTGTAGTAACTACTGTGGCATCACATGGCTTAGTATGCCAGGCAAGGTTTTCAGCGACATTCATCTGAAACGGATCCGTGACCACTTATTAAGGCACCAGAGATCGGAGCAGTCTGGATTCACATCTGGCAAGTCTACAATAGACCGCATCCTAGTGCTTTGAGTCATTGTGGAACGCCGTCGTCAGTTTAGACGTTTAACTCAGTGCTATGTTATGGGAGATCCTGAGCCTTAAGGTAATTCCATCACGGATTATTGGTTTAACAGCAAGCCCTTATATTGGTACTGAAAGTGCTGTAAAGTGGGTCAGGTTTCTTCCTTGTTAACTCAGGATAACCTAACCAACACTTTTCTACACTTGCATGGACTGTGGAGCAACACTGGGCAATATCAAGGTCACAGACCTTGACGTTACCGACGATGTTGCTATCTTGATGCATTCAGCAATAAGGCAAAGCCCTTGGGCCTAGAGGTCTCCAGGACCAAGACCAAGATCCAGAATTTTGAGGTCCTGTTAGGGGAACTTGTTCAGTCAATACATGCTTGCGGTAAGGACGTTGAAGTCACAAAGAGCTTTATATACACTTTGGTAGTGCAGTCCATGTCTCAGGGCTGTCAGAATGTAAAGTCAGTAGACGGATTAGTCTGTCAGCAGGACCCATGAAATGGCCAAAAAGAGCATTTGGAGAAACACCAAGATACATGTCTTCCATGCCTTGATATTGGCAGATTTGCTTTATGGCAGCGAAACCTGGATGCTATTTCGTGTCTTGGAGTCTCTATGCTGGATCATGGTGTACAGTCGGCAGGACCCTGTGTCCAACCTATTACTTGTATAATCCGGGACCGCCAACTCAGGCTAAACGGGCACCTAGCCCGTCTCCCTGTGGATGACCCTGCCCATCAGGTTCTCTCTTCACGAGACAATCCTGGGTGGCGGAGTCCCGTGAGACGATGACGACCTAGGTAGTCGTGGTTTGGGCAGCTCGACCAGACCTGATTATGAGGACGATAATAGTAATAATGACGTCAATAATAGTAGTAATATCATAATCATAATATAAAGATAATAAAAATGGTGCTGGTAATAATCATGCCAATAGTCACATAATAATGATAATAATAATGAAAATAGTAATAATAATGATAATTCCTTTTTCCTTTTCCTCTTCCGCTCTACCAATCTCTCTCCCTTTTTATTTACCTCTCCCTTTCCCGCTCTGCCACCCACTCTTCCTTTCTCTCTTCCCATTTCTTTACCTTTCCTTCCCTACCTCCTTCGCTCCCTGATCCCCTTCCCTAGTTCTCCCATTCCCTCTTCTCTCTAAGTATCCTCTCCCCCCCCCTCTCTTCCTCTTTAGCCATCCCGCTTTCCTTTTTAAGTCCCCTCCATTTCTCCTCCCATTCCTCTTCCAAATCTCCCTTTTCTCCTCAATCCCCCTTTCATTCACTCTCCCCTTTTCCTGTTTGGGCACCCTCCCCTCCTACTATCCTTAACCCCCCCCTCCTCTCGGAGAGTCGTATAATGTATGTGCTTAAACAAACGGTCTAACTCAATGCAGTGTACTTGCCTCTAAGAAGAATGGTGATAATGATAACACCACCAACAACAACAACACTGATAATGATAATGATAATGATAATGAGTACATCTCAGGAGTAGTACTGCCTCTCAATCTGTTAGGCCATCACTTTTAAGAGCCCTAGAGGTTGGCCCTACAAAAGTATGGCGAATGGTGACCTTAGGATGTGAGACAGACAATGAAAATATATTTAGAAATGATACTGGAGTGAGGCTGCTTCTCCTTGGAGTGAAGTGTTGCTTATTATGCAGTGGTCCATTGATAACTATAAATCACGTTTTTAGCATGTGATAATCGGTGGTAAAGAAGGAAATGCAACAACAATACCAGCTCTTGTGGAAATACAAACATAACATTGATATGTTTAGCTTGGCAGGAAGTGATGAATAAAAAAGTAAAGCAATTAATAATGTATACGCATATACCGCATATATATGTGTGTGTGGAGATATGTATGTGACAGATTTGTAAGATTATATAGAAGATAACAGTAGATACATAGAATATGTGGTAATAATGATAACAATGATATTAACTAATACTACTAAAAATAACGATAATGATAGTGATAATTATGATAATGGTGATGATAGCAATGATGATGATAATAATACTAATAATAATGATAATGATAATGATAATAATGATAATGATAATAGATATTATATCAATAATAATAATAGTAATGTCATTAATAAGAATAATGTAAATATTAATGATAATAGTAATAATGATAATAAAGATGATAATAATAATGATCATGATAATGATACTACTACTGCTACTACTAACAATGATAATAATAATTATGATAATTATAATAGTAATGATGATGATCATGATAATAATGATAATGATAAAAATGATAATAATGATAATAATAATAATAATAATCATAGTAATAATAATAATGATAATAATTATGATAACAATAATAACAACAGTAAGAACAGTAACAACAAAGGAAATACTACTGCTAGTAATAATGATGATAATAGTGAAAATAATAATAATAATAATGATGATGATGATGATGATGATGATGATGATGATGATGATGATGATGATGATGATGATGATGATCATCATCATCATCATCATCATCATCATCATCATCATCATCATCATAATAACAACAACAACAACAACAATAATAATAATAATAATAATGATAATAATAACTGTTGACATATTCTTCTCATCTTCTTTTTAACGGTAGGTTCATGTCTGAGCCGCCGTGGTAATAATAATAGTAATAATGGTAATAATAATAATAATAATGATAATAATAATAATAATAATAATGATAATAATAATGATAATAATGATAACGATAATAATAATGATAATGATAATAATTATAATAATAATAATAACAATAATAGTAATATTGATAAGAATAATAATAATAAATAATAATAATAATAATAATAATAATGATAACAATATTAATAACAATGATAATAGTGATGATGATGATGATGATTCTTGCCTTCCTTTCGGGGTTTTGCGATAACCTTCAGTCTTGAACGTTATTAATAACTGTTAAGGATGTATTTGGAATATTAGCGGGACATGAATATAAATGGTGCACTCCCAGCGATCTTCTATGGTTTGCATTAGAGTAACATTCATATATTGAGGGGTCGTATGGAGAAAACGATTGTCTTTGCATCACATGTGCCTGCCGCCACCATTGCAGACCCAACAAAGAACCCCAGGAATATCACGATTTTCTAGCAATGCCTAATTGTCGCCAGAGCAAAATTATGATCTCTCTCTATATAGCCAGTATCCCGGCTCAGAAGGTGGGTAGGAATGGCCAGTGGTATTGAGTTCGTCACTGGCAAGGTGTGGCCGGATAATTATTTTGTATGTACATTTTGCCAGTCACATTTCCGGAATCATTGTAGCTTCAACTATGTGTGGATGAAAACACGTGAGCTATGACATGCCAAACATTTACTTTTACATACTGTTTAAAGGTAAACGTGGTTATCTAATAGTAATCTTATAAATGACAGATGAACAGGAATCTGTATGCTGGAGAGAGTAGTCGTGAGTGATACTAAACACGAAACTAGGCGGTGACATATGATGAAACCGGGAATCACAGTAGTCCACTTTCAAGACTTAAAGAATCCGATAAGTGAAAGGGTAATGATAATAATAAAAACAATGCATGAGATATATTTTGTATTACTCGCAATTATAATTTAAGGATTAATTAGGGCTGATTAGATATCCGTTTTCTTGAACTCTAGTGAAAGGGTTTGCCTTTTTACATTAGCTAGAAAGATTTCCTAGAAAAGGAGCATAAAGCAGTACGTACTTCTTTTCCAACTACGTATTTCAGTAATCTGAGATTGCAGTTTCATGATGTTTCCAAGCACACATCCACTAAGGTATGAGGTATCACACACAAGCTATAAATCAGGTATTGATTTCTTTCGGAAGAATATAACGAATTCTACGGTAAAAGACCGCCACGTTTAAATAAGTCATTAATAGTAGTCACTGACAGTATATGACATAGAAGCAGCATTGGGAGGTGGCAGGTTAGATTACGTATTTGGCAAAAGTTAATGGTAATGTCTGTACTCCACTGGTATAACAACTATGAAATAACAACTGTTGAAAATTTCTCTCAGGATCTAATCATTGACTACTATAACACATAGATCTGTTAACAAAAACTATCGAAGAAAAAGAGGCCCAGGCCTCCCATGCACCGAAGCGGATTAATGACCCAATTCTGGCCAAGGAACATGAACGGGTTCAGGAGTCTGCTAACTGTTATAAAAATAATATGACGTCAGATAATCTTCTGCAGTGTCTTAAAGTTATCAAGAACCTCAGAGAATTAAAAACTCAGATTCGTAGTAAACACTGGAAACATTTGCAAAGTATCAATAGACAAATTTCTGTAGCTGAAGTATGCAGAAAAATGATAAGGCTGATAGGTAAGGCTCTCACAACACTACAGTTTCACAGTCCCCAAGAGCAAGCTAATATGCTGCTAGAGCAGTGGGCTGGGAATTCTCTGTTGAACTCACTTCCACAGGGGATAAAAGATCAACTCAACAAGTTGAAAATAAATATAAATTTTAATATAGCAGTAGCCTGTGCTGCTACTGACCCCTTCGACTTTGCCGAAATAACAGAGTGGGAATTGAATAATGCCCTTCTGAATGGGAAGGTAACCGCCCCTGGCGAGGACGGCATTACTTACAGCGTCCTTCGCCTCATTGCTCAGGTACCAGGCAACCCACTTTTACACCTGCATAGACTCGGCCTATCACAAGGTATCCTCCCAAGTTCCTAGACTAAAAGATTAATCATTCCTATACCTAAACCAAATACTGACAAATATAGGCCCATTTCCTTGACCTCCTGTCTGTGCAAAGTACTTGAGAGAATAATCCTGAACAGACTTATGTATTGCATAAATGCTAAGTATCCTCCAGGCTGTATGGATTTCTCCCAGAACGTGGTAGCCAGCACTGTTTTGCTAGCTAGCCTTGGTATTCAGGGAAAACTGTTAACATGGATTCAAATGTATATATCGAATCGATCGACTCAGGTTCTCTTCAGGGGCATGAAGAGTACTCATACAAAAGTATTTGAACTCGGTACGGCACTTAACCCAAAGACAATCCCTCTGCCAAGGTTTTATATGAATGACATTAAGTAAACCTTTGCCACGAGTATAAATACCTCAGGGTGATTGTCAGTGATGCAGAGTTCCCCAGAAACCTGAAGAAAAGGCTGTGGGAGTAGCTGAAGCCACTTAGGACACTTGTTGGCAAAGATCATGGTATCACTGTCAATATTGCGAGATTCTTTTACTTGTTATACATACGGCCAGTCATAGATTATCATGCGTTGACCTAGTATTGTTCAAGTAATAAAAATTGACTAGTTTAGAAATTGTACAAAATGAGGCCATAAGGATCATTCTAGAACAACAACTTAATTTACCTTCGTTTACGAAATAATACCACATTTAGTGTCAAATCAATTAGAGAACCCCTCCATTGTACAGAATTCTAAAGACAACCAAAACACAGAATAGAGGAACTAACTTTGAATGACAACTCCGATTCATATGGGTACAAGTAACATGTAAACACTTAGCTCAGCTGAACATACCCATAACTAAGACCCTACATGGACGTTCTGTTCCGCCGTGGAAAATGTTGGACCTAAATGTATATTATACGACTGCCCCCCCCCCCAAAAAAAAAAAAAAAAAACAGTGTCCCCCCTGCTATACTAAAGCAGTATGCACTTGCAATTATAAATAAGCATCCACAAACTCTGTCCAATGTATATGAATGCTACACTGACAGATCCTTGCAGTCTGGGAGCAGAGCAGGATGCGCTTTTGTTGTATATAAAAACAATATTTTGCAGCAGCAGGATTGTAGGAGGTTTCATTACTGGGCTAACTGAGTTGGCCACTGAATTTCTATTGAATAAAGGCTCAGGGGGAACTTTCTGCGATTCACAGAGTGCTCTCCGTGCACTGAACACTCTAGACAAAGGTGCAGGAAATATTGAAAATATTTCAGGATAAACGTGTGGATTAGATATTGGGGTAACTCTTTCTAGGATTGTATACATAATTAAAGCTTCTTTCAAAGAGGACTTGCTGAATTGATTAATTCTCAACGCCCTGAAAGTTGTAGCATAAAGCCCTATGACCGTTTCTATGGGTTACATAAGACAAGAACAAGATATTGTGACTGCAAGAATCAGTCTTGGATATAGATTGTATTGGCAGGTTAGTACAG
>NC_051392.1:31069929-31074929 GCF_015228065.2 Penaeus monodon
AGGATAATTTTGTAATAATGTAAATTATCTCACAGACTGTACGGATATCAATCGGGACGTAGCACACGGCATTGCTTTGTACATTACAAGCTCTCACCCGGGAAGTACACTGTTTTTCTTGACCTTAAGTCAGCTTTTGACATTGCAGACAGAGAAGTTATCCCAGAACAATATGTAAGCTTTGGCGTCTGGGGTAAGATATTAAGCTGGATTAGAATGTATCTTTCGAACAGATCTGCAAGTGGCTTGTTCAGGGGAGTGAGAAGTTCCACTTCACAATCTTTTGAACTTGGGACGCCACAGGGAGGAGTTCTCAGCCCTATGCTGTTCAATGTCCTCATGCACAAGCTGGTGGCAGATATCCCACTTGGGGATGGTGAATCCATTATATACTATGCTGATGACATATGCGTCAGAGCATCATCACAAGAGAGAATGCAAATGATTTTCGACAAACTCACAACAAGGACTCATGAGTGTGGACTAGTCATCTCCGCTGGGAAAACAATTGTTTCAACCCATATTTCATACCCATACGCAACTTTCACACAGGTGACCAGGAGCTTAATATGTGTCATAAGTGTAAATATCTCGGGGTGAATGTAAATGATGCAGAGCTGATCCTTTCTCTAAAGAAGAGACTCTAGCATCAATGTTAAGCTCGCTAATTGTTTTACTTGGTTTTTATGAGGTCAGTTGTAGACTTGTTGCAGCGTAAGGAATCAGAAATAAATAGTTTGGCGCTCCGAGGATAGTGAACATGAAATCAGAACTAAACCTACCATCCATTTCTGATAGAATAACCATATTTGGGGTCAAAGCTCTAAGGGAACCCATGTATCTTTCAGATTTCCAAAAACAACTGCAACACTACAATCACGCCATCAGACGTGACTAATCACGCACACACAAAACAAACAAACAAACAAAAAACATAACAATGTACATAGCAAATTGCGTTAGCAACGATAAAAATATATGGGCGATAATGTATACGCTGACGGATCCGTACAGTCTGGATACAAAACTGGTTGTGCTTGCGCTCTATACAAAAATGGCTTACTACAACATCAAGTAACTATGGGAGTGCAAAATTGGGCCAGCACTACACAAACGGAGTTGACAGGTATACTCCTCGCAACGGAATTCTTAATGTCTTGGGGCTCTGAAGTAGTTTTCTGGTACTCTCAAAGTGCTCTTCGGACACAAAATTCTTTCAAAGCAGGTGGCGATGAGGAAATTGGAGTTGCATTAAGCGTAACGTAACTTATGCAATAGAGAGCAATTTCAACATTCAATTTGTATGGATACCATCTCATGTTGGTATACGCAAACACGACAACAAATTGGCGACGGAAGCCTGCAGCAAAGATATTGTGAACATATATCTTGGGATGCCTCTTGCTAGGGTTGCACATATATTGAAAGTTCTCATAAGGAAGAACTAGTAGATCTGACAAACACCTTGAAAGCTGTACCATAAGGCACTACGATCAGTATTGAGATAGCAAGCCTTCCTATGGGTGACACCGAAGTCAAACCAGAAAATGTGACGTGGTTATTGCCAGAATACGTTTAGGTTACAGAGTACTGGCAACTGCACGGTGAAATAAGTGTAGATGAATCTAGATGTAAATTGTGTAAAACAAGCGAACGCTTGTGCACTATATCTCGGAATGTCATGTGATACAGCCTTTCAGACTACCTAACATACCTGACATGAGGTATAAAGAGTGATTTCATTTCACCTGATACATTGGGAGATATACTCTTACTATATCCTAAATTTCTATATGAAACTGTCGTAAACAAAGAACATTGTTATGTAAACACAGTGGCAAAAGAATATCAACGTAATATTTTTTGTATAATATATGATTTGTATTTTTATTTTACCATGTACAATTACAGTAGTTACAGAATACTGTACTACCTCAGTGTGTCAGGCCGGCTGGCATAAAATGTGCAGAACTAAGTATCAACTAATGTAATAGAAGGTATACCTATGTTGCATCGTGAATCTGGAATGTAATATCATAATATGAAGGTATATCAACTGTAAGAATGCCCTTCCATGCCCAAGCAGTATGCCGGAGTACCCGAAGTGTCATATAATTATTATTGTTATTATTTTTAGCTAATAGAACACAGATTCTAATAATGTTATAATCAATATCTTCGATGTAATACTATTATATATAAGTATTGCTATGACCATGCATCACATGTTAACTTGGTCAACACCCGTGCAGTTATCACAACAAAGGATTCAACTAAAATAACTATTTTCTGTGATCCGTAGAGACCCTTCCAAATTTTCAGTACTTTCGGTAAAGAGGCTAAATACTGCAAATTATAATAAGATATATGTATACCGTGCACAGAAAAACGGGGCTATTTTATTGTCATATTGGTATATACCAACAGTAGAACATTTTATTTTCGTGATATAGCCCTTCAAGATGCCTCGCATATACAGAGCTTTGGACCTATTTCAATACCTGGCAGCATGTAGGTTAAACAAGTATGTGATTTTTTTTCTCTCCAGAAGATATGATCAACCCATATCCTAAATTTATAATGGTATATCATAATACAATGTTACGGCCACGTAGTAGATCTATTGCCGCTTGCCAAGTGTGACACAGAATAAGAACGAGATACCATTTTGTAGCGATAGCCAGGATGAGGTTAGGTTACTTTCTTGGTGTAATGCGAGTAATATGGAGAATGCAGTGCAATATCCGCCTTTCCTTAGTATATCAAATGCAATATTTACGCCATTGCCAATTTATTCTTTCTAAAGAAACTTTGCTCTACAACCATATCTGCAATGATGTTTCCCCACCTCTGAAAAACCGAAGTACTGAAGTAACCTTGCATAATACGATTTCCTAGTTACCCGGGTAAATATATTCCGCCTGAAGAGGTTGCTTCAAATGTCGCTTATGGATGAGCTTTAAAGGTACTAATGTAAAACAGAAGAATAGTATAAGTTTCACAAGAAACTACTGCGGACTGTGAATGCATCGCCCAAAAGAACTGATTAATAAGACAATGCAAACATAAACGCAATCAGACGCAGTAATTGCTACTCGTGCACTTGTGCTCTTGGAGTAGAAGCCATGCGAGTGCTTATGTGTATTTTTTGCTGTGTTGGCTTGTCTGCTTATTTAAGATTTTCAGTTGTGATGGAGTCTGGAATTCAGTTAATAGCTATTTATCTACAAACATTCGAGAAAAAGGAATTGGTTTCTCTGAATCTGTCGCATTGCTTCTTTTATAGCATGAAGTTTTAATGCACCGTAGAGGCAGACAGCTGTGCTTCTCTCACTCCTGGACTTTTTGTTTTCAAGATTTTCCATTTTCTACAAATATGAGATTCGTGTACATATCGTATGCAAATTGGTACGATAAATTACTTTATCTTGATGTCTCTTGAGATATCAAGATATCAGTAATTTATCCTATTTATCCTATTCAGTTTTTTCTTTTTTCTACATTTTCTTTTGTCTCTTCCTCTTGTTAATCTGTTTATTCATATCAGTGGCTGCCGCACAGGCTCTTCGGGCAGAGGATCATTTTCTCAAAAGGTGTTTTCTTACATTTTTGGCCATGACAGTCATTTATCATCTGTGAACCTTACATAACCGTCTTTTCTTGTTTCTTTCAGGTAAGGTGAAGTTGTCCCCGGTTGCCAGTGCAGCAAATAAACCTTGCCTCGTTAAGTAAGTGTACTAGGAAGGTTTATTTTGTTTTCTAGTTCATTGAATTTTTTTTTCAGTTGAATGGTGTACATGGGAGAAAGTCAGGATGCATTCACTTTGATATTACTTTTCGTCTGTGGGGAGGGGGGGGGGGGCTTGACCCACCCGTGTAGTAAAGACCTTTTAAGCGTGCTTGGAGGAATTCCAGTAGGTGCGTAGTAACTGTATTAAATATCATTAACATTTAGAAAGGAAGCTATGTCTAGTTAATATACATTATTACATCTGTATCTTACATATTCCACATCAGCTAATTTTGCCATCAGATATTGTAGCCTCTGCCTGTTGGCTTATTGACAGCTTCGTCACGGTGTGCCACGTTCCACGATCTAAAACGCTATTGTTTCAGAAGCATTATCTATATCGTTCGAAGCAAGATAATGAGGCATATTGATAGATAGACAGATTATAATTTTGTCTTTTTTTAGCCGGTCACCATAGCTTCAAGACAGCTAATTAATGATTTTGAAGCAAGGCCGTTTGTTCCTGCAGGAATGTTCTTTCAGTGTCTTTTGTGTGGTCTTACGCCGATAATGAAAGATTGGGAAAAGATTGGCAGATTCTGAATATCACTCATTTAGCCCCGTATTCCCCTATCCTCTCTCTCTCTCTCTCTCTCTCTCTCTTTGTCACTCTCTCTCACTCTCCCTCCCTTTCTCCTTCCCTCTCTCTTTCTCTCTCTCTCAATCTATCTACTTCCCTCTCTTTCTCTCTCCCTCCCTCCCCTCCCCCCTCTCTCAATCTATCTCTTTCTGTCTCCCTCTCTTTCTCTTTCTACCCCTTCTCTTTCTCTCTCTTTTACTCTTTTTGTCCCTAAGCCTTTTCTAACGAACGCACATGTAAACAAACAGGCATATATATCCACAAGCCATGCATATGTATATCCACGTCTGGGTATCTAATTAGTGATCTCGGGGTGTTGCGGACAATACCTGGCCAGTTTTATTGGTTTCCAGTGCGTCTCGATGCGCGGGTTGACAAATGAGAAGGCAGGCGGTGCGAGGCCTTTGCTTCATAGGGGGTGATAGTGGTATGACAGGACTCTAATCAAGGCATGTCTGAGATACGAAGTGGTTAATATCTTCTTCCCTTTTGCCCTCTGGGTTTCTTTTTATTTTTGCCGTTCTCTGTCCTTCCCCTTTCATCTTTCCCTTCTTCCTCCCGGTTCCGCCTCTTCCAGCGTATTGCATGGAGCCAGAAAGAGAAGTTTGTACAATAATTCAACATTGCGCT
>NC_051392.1:31079929-31082429 GCF_015228065.2 Penaeus monodon
AAGATTAATAGATATGTATATATATATATTTATATATATATATATATATATATATATATATATATATATATATATATATATAAATATGTATAAAATGCATTTATATAAATGTGCATATATATACATACATATATATATATATATATATATATATATATATATATATATATATATACATATATACATATATATACAGAGAGAGAGAGAGAGAGAGAGAGAGAGAGAGAGAGAGAGAGGAGGGAGGATGAGAGAGGAGGGAGAGGGAGATGAAGAGGAAGAGGGAGAGGGAGAAGGAGAGGGAGAGGGAGAGGGAGAGGGAGAGGGAGAGGGAGAGGGAGAGGGAGAGGGAGAGAAACAGAGAAACAGAGAAACAGAGAAACAGAGAGAAAGACAGAGAGACAGATAGAGAGATAAAGAGAAAGAGAGATGGGACAGAGGAAGGGAGGAAGAAAGGAAAATAGAGGAGAGGCCGCAAGACGAGAGGAAACGATAGGAGAGAAGAGGACAGGAGAATAGAGAAGAGGAAAAGAGAGAGAAGGGAGGACAAGAAGAAAATAAAGGAGAACCGAGACGGAGTGAGAAGAAATGACAGGAAAATAGAGGAGACATAAAGAGAAGAAAACAGAAAAAAGAAGAGAAGAGAGGCGACGAAAGGAGAGAAGAAAGAAGGAGGGGAGGACAGATTAGATGACAGGGGAGGAAACGAAACGAGGATGAAGAGAAGAGAGGAAAGGAAAAGAGAAAAGAGGAGACGAGACAGGAAGAAATAGTAAAATTAAGTTGAAAAGAAAAAGGAAATGAAGAAAATAAAATTACTTGAAAGAAAAGAGGAAAGAGACAAGAAAAGAAACGAAATTATGAAAGAACTGAAAAGAAAAAAAGACAAAGGAAAGGAAAGAAAAGAAAAGAAAACAAAATACAAACACAGACAGGAAAAAAAGATAGCGATAATTTGAAAATTATATATAAATTATAAATTATATATCTTTGAAAACAACAACAACAACACTTTATGACTTCAGATTCTTATGGCTGAAGTCATGGGTAATCTAAGATATGTTTTTTTATGATTTCGTTTTGAAGTTACTTTTTTTCAGAATATTACAAATCTGTCACTTCTAAGTTTGATATGAAGAAGGAAAAGGTCTGGACTCAAGCACCATGAGCGACCCCCATCCCCCCCTTCCTTCCTACTGATCACGTTCCTGGTCGGCCTGTCTTGTCTGGGCACCTGCTGTATTGTTTATTGCTTGTAGAAGTAGTAATTAATAGGGGAAGTTCTCAAGCAAAATAGAATGGGGGTCAATATACGTATGCCACAAGTACATTTACATTGGACCTTCATCATCTTAATATAAATGCCAAATGAATATATTTGGACTTTAGTTCATTACACTGACAGGGAGGGGGGGAGGGGTAAGCGGGTGGAAAAGAGAGAGAAGGGAAAGGGTAAAGTAGGGGAATGAGAATGAGAGAGAAAGGGAGAAGGAACAGGAGAAGAAGGTGAAGTTGAGGGAGAGGTAGAGAGAGAGAGAGAGAGAGAGAGAGAGAGAGAGAGAGAGAGAGAGAGAGAGAGAGAGAGAGAGAGAGAGAGAGAGAGAGAGAGAGAGAGAGAGAGAGAGAGAAAGAGAGAGAGAGAGAGAGAGAAAGAAGAGAGAAAGAGCGATAGAGAGAAAAAAGAAAGAGAAGAGAGGGTGAGGGTGGGGGAGAAGTGGAGAAGGTGGAGCATTAACACAGTCCGACGAACGTGAAACCAAGAATCAATATTCACACTATTTTGCGTCAAGAAGTGCCTTCGTTAATTAAAAGGTGAAGAGCCTCGTGTCGCGCGCGCAGGAATGTGAAAGGGGAAGACGAATAAATCTGAAATGCATTATGATACGCACATAAATCTTAAAAAGGACTAAACATATCGATATATCGATTCTGAACACATCCACACGCCTACCGATCCATACACAGACACACACAAACATTTCCATCCACTCTCTCTCTTTCTCTCTCTCTCTCTCTCTCTCTCTCTCTCTCTCTCTCTCTCTCTCTCTCTCTCTCTCTCTCTCCGATTCTATTTAATAATAACATATTAATAATGAATAATAATAATAATAAATAATAATAATAATAATAATAATGACATTAACATTGATAATAATAATGATGATAATAATAATAAGTAATAATAATAAATAATAATAATAATATAAAATATATAATAATAATAAAATAATAATATAATAAAATAATGATGATAATTAAATAATAATGATAATATAATAATAATAATAATAATAATAATAATAATAATAATAATAATAATAATAATAATAATAATAATAATAATAATAATAATAATAATAATAATGATAATAATAATAATAATAATAATAACAACAACAGTAATGATAACAATAATGATGATGATGATGATAATGATACTACTACTACTACTACTACTAATGAAAATAGCGAAAAAAAAAATAGTGATAAGAATAATAAAAAA
>NC_051392.1:31092340-31099840 GCF_015228065.2 Penaeus monodon
AATAATAACAACAACAACAACAACAACAACAACAACATCAATAATATAATGCAAAGGATAAAGATACTAAATATGATATTTACAATAATAATATAAAAATGATAATAATAATTATAATAATAGCGATAGTAATGCTAATGAAAATAACAGAAATAATGAAAATGATAATAATGATAGGTAATAATAATATGATAGATAATAAAAATAATGATAGGTAATAATAATATGATAGATAATATTAATATTATAGATAATGATGATGATGACGGTTTTTACCTGACTGGATACCCTCGTTAACATCAACCGTGGTCTAGCTCGGGCACGCAAGCACTGTCAACCTGGTTAGGAAAATTTCTTGTTTAATTATCGCCTGTAGTTACCCACATCAGTGAAGCTCCTGGTGCCATGATTTTCGATTAAATTATTTGGCAGCTCGAGAAATTCCGCTGCTGCGTCCATATTTTCGAAGAGAAAATATTCTCGACTCTTTTTCTCTACACTAACCATTAGAAGATTTTTCTGACACAAGGTGTTCAGTTGGTGGAGAAAAATATCGTCATTGAATCATGATATCCTTGTGATCTCAAATATCACGATTTGGTGTGCTTGGTGTTTATTTTTTTATTTTTACTGTTGTGTAAACCGAAATTGTAATAAAAAGAGGGAAAGGGAAGATAGTACTTGCTGGTAACCGACAGAACTGATCCTGAACTGTAGACGCGAATAATAAAGATGATAATAATAACAACAACGATAATAATAACAATGTTTTACCTGACTGGAAACCCTTGGTAACATAAACCATGGTCTAACTTGGGCACGCAAGCGCCAGACTGAACGGGCGTCGCGCTGGTTCCATCCACTTCACGGCTGTAGACCTCGGAAAAAACGCAAGTGTGAACTGCTGCTAAAATGACTACACAATAGAAAATATTCGATATACAAGTAAAATAAAATAAGAATAAAAATAGCACAATCGCATAATTGCTACTGAAATTGTTCCCGAGGAAATCAGCGTTTTACTTACAGTTCAAGTTATACCAGACAGACTTCCATAGCCTTTAAGCTCAGGCTTCCCGGCAGAACGTACGGGTAGAAACAACTACATCCTTAGTATGCAGCGTACCTTGGGCTTCACGTACACATCCCGGACGACTGAACACAGCAGTTTGATAAAAAAATAGTTACCGTTTGCTGAAAACTAACATTTTCTTATTTGTCTGACCTCGGTAGCTGCTTTAGTAACATTTATATCGTCCGTACAACGGTGATGGCAAATGCAAATCCCAGGCGACCTATAACTCGGTTGGTTGTAAGTAACTTATAAAAGCCTATCTTATTTATCGAATTTATTATTACGATCGTTTTGGCTCTCGATGAATGCTTTACTTTCAAATCGCATTTACATTTGCAGTGACAGAGTGCAAGTATACGAGTATTTGCTAAAATAATCACTGTTGATTAACACACTTTAGGAGTGATCTAGTTATTTTGTATATGGTTTTTAGTCATTTATGTTATCTGTTAACGTCTTCATATGCTAAAGCTTCAGTTAGCGCCTGTACTTACGAAAAGATGTCTCCGTCTTCAAGAATTTTGATTACATTTCCAAACCGAGGAAGAACCGGCTCACTTCTCACTCTTTCTCGACCTCCTTGCTGCTCGAGAGGACTCACCAAGACAGTCTTCCTGCATTTCTTTCGGCCTAACTCTCCTTCCTTCCTTCCCTTCCTTCCCTCGCCCAAGAAATCTACAAAGTAGGTTTATATCCCATCTTGGTAACCAGTTAAGAGAGCACTCTTTTTCTTCCTCTTCCAATCACACTAATTAATTTCCATATTCCTCCTGCCTCCCGCCCTGTCTTATTCTCTTTCTGTCTTTAATCTCCTTCCCCTCTCCTCTCCTCCGGGTTTGTCCATACGCGCATGCGAGTGCGTGGGTAAGAATGCTGTGTGTGTGTGTGTGTGTGTGTGTGTGTGTGTGTGTGTGTGTGTGTGTGTGTGTGTGTGTGTGTGTGTGTGTGTGTGTGTGTGAGTGCGCGCGCGCATTTGTGTGTGTTCGTGTGTGCGTTTCTGCGTACGTTAGTCCGAACCCTCGCCCGTCTCCTCTCTCTCCTTGCTACCGGCCGAGTGGTAGTAGATATTGTAAATATAGAATGAGTAACTTCTGATTGATGATTCTTTTTCCGCTATTACATTATGATTAACTGGAAAGAAGATAAACATATGACAAACATTTGCAGTTTATTCGATAAAAGTAATTGGAAGCTGAGTTGGTGTCCCACTTCCACTAAAATTTAAAGGAAGAAATAGGTCAGAAGCTGACACATTATGCGTGTTTTCAATGGTGACTAATTTTGTTACTGATGCCTGTAGTGAGCGTGATAAGTACACAGTTAGGTGATCGCTGTCGTATGTAGACTGAGTGAGGGCCTCGGCCAGCTCTCGCCCGGCCACGCGGGGAGAGTTCCTCGCTTGGATCCTACAGGAGTCGCCCAGGAGGAGAGGCTCTGGATTGGTTCCTTAGGACAGAGCGTGTGTGTCCTCCAGCGCCAGGACACAGGCAGATTGTAATAAGGTTGCTAGAGAAACCATGTGTTCACATGTGCTTGAGGCAGACCACGTGGGAATAAGAATGAACAACAAAAAGACTATTGAGATGCGCACATAAATGATGTTCAGTATTTTGCAGGTGAACTCTCGACTTCCTCCCACCGCCCTCTCTCCTACTTTCTATATTTCCTCTCCCTTTCTCCGCCCCTCAGCTTCTCCCATTCGCTCTCTATGATGTATAGTATATACCGTATATCATGCATTTTATATTTCTCCCTCCCTGTTAAACTTGCCATAAGTTATCATCAATTTTTAAAAACCAATTCTCACTTTCCATGTCTTTTATTTTGCAATATATCATCTGCATTTCTTCTTAAAATCGTAGCCCACTTTTTCTCCCTTTTTCCTTGCTTCACTTTCTCGTCCTAAGACCTGTCAACGCTCCAGTCTCGGTGTCTCCTCTTTGCCTCTTTTCTCTTCTAATCCCTTTGAAAGATAGTCGTACTTCTTATTTACTTCTAGTATGCGAATTCCCTCCAGTCCACAATAATCTAATGTGTATACATGTATACGTATATTCATGTATACAGATAAACACAGACAAAAGTAGTTACGAGAGTACAAACAGACAGAATGCTAGACAATTTCTCAAGAAAAAAAGAAAGAAAGAAAGAAAGAAAAAACGATAATCCATGCACATTGACAAACAAGTTTCCGCATCCCTCATTTTCCGCCGGACGTTATCTGCTGCTAATCACAAGAGCTCCGACGCCTGCCAAAGAAGACTGAAAGATCCGTCCAGGATGAGGAGGCAGGTCCACGGAGAGGACCCGCGTCGCCAGCCCTGTCGCACGGACCCAAGCAGATGAGCTATTTTAAGCACCACAGGCTCCTCGAACCCGCGCTTCCATCGTGTCTGTTATCAGATAGAAAATGAGTAGACTGCAGTGCTTGTATTGTTAGATGCAAAAGGAGAATATTGCAAGACTTGTGTTGTCAAGGATATATTGTCAGAAAGAAAATGATCTCATTCCAAGGTTTGTGTTGTTACAAATTGAATTCAGTCAAAGCATATTTCAAAACTGGTTTTTAGACATATAAATAAACAAACTGCAGAGCTTGTGTTGGCAGAAAAGGAACATATTGCAGGATACGAGTTGTCACATAGAAATAAAGCAAATTTCTTTCTCCAGCCAGGCCAAATGTTTCTTGTACAGATGTAGAGCGTCATGCACCGGGGCAGATGAAGAAATAATGAATCTTGGACTTTAAATACTGAGGGAACTATTTCGATATTTCGTTAGAGCCTAGAAATAATATTCTAAGATGATTTTCGTCACGGTATTATTTTGCAATATTGTCTTTTTAAATATCTAGCTCTGTCTCTTGTTTGTCTACCATTTGTCTACCGTTCTCTGTCTCTCTCTAGCTTTGTCTGTCTGTCTCTGGCTTTGTGTGTGTGCGTGTTTGTCGTGTGTGTGTGTGTGTGTGTGTGTGTGTGTGTGTGTGTGTGTGTGTGTGTGTTTGTGTTGTGTGTGTGTGTGTGTGTGTGTGTGTGTGTGTGTGTGTGTGTGTGTGTGTGTGTGTGTGTGTGTGTGTGTGTGTGTGTGTGTGTGTGTCTATATGTTTCTCTTTTTCTGTCTGTCTGTCTGTCTGTCTCTCTCTCTCTCGCTTCTCTCGCTCCTCTCTCTCCTCTCTCTCCTATCTCTCTCTCTCTCTCTCTCTCTCTCTCTCTCTCCTCCTCCCTCTCTCTCTCCTCCTCCCTCTCTCTCTCTCCTCTCTCTCTCTCTCTCTCCTCTCCATCCTCTCCCCTCTCTCTCTCTCTATCTCTCTCTCTCTCCTCCTCTCTCTCTCTCTCCTCTCTCTCTCTCTCTGCTCTCTCTCTTTCTTACTCTCTCTCTCTCTCTCTTACTCTCTCTCTCTCTTCCTCTCCTCCTCTCTCTCTCTCTCTCTCTCTCCTCTCTCTCTCTCTCTCTCTTCTCTCCTCTCTCTCTCTCTCTTCTCTTCTCTCCTCTTTCTTCTTCTCTCCTCTCTCTCTCTCTCTCTCTCTCTCTCTCTCTCTCTCTCTCTCTCTCTCTCCCTCCCTCCCTCCCTCCCCTGCTCTCTCCGTCCACCCCCTCTGTCTGTCTGTCCGTGTATGTCTCTCGTCCCTAACTTTCTCCTTCTTTCTCCTCTTTTCGTGCTGTTCCTCCAGCAGCGCAGTTGCAGAATGTCGATCCTCCTTCACCTTCCGGACACTCGAAAATCTAGTTTTTTCCCTCGCTGCCCATCGCCGCGGCCATATAAGTCAGCCGAACACCCGGTCGGCGGATCCCGCAGAAAGTAGTTGCGGTCGCGGCCCGCTGCCCTCCTCGCCGCTCCTCCTCCTTGCCCGCCCTTCCTCGCCCGTTCCCACCGCCGCTCTTTCCCTCCTACGCCTGCTGGGGGTTGCCGCCGGGACCTTCGTCTTGTTTCCGCACTTCTGCTCACTTGGGCCGGATCGGGGCCAGCGCTCGAGGGTCCTCGGTCGCTCCTTTCCGTCGCTCGTCCAGTCCTCCATATGCCTCTCCTGCGCCCAGCCTCTCCCTCGCCCCTCGCTTTCTCTGGGCGCGGGGGCGTGTTTGTGCGTACGCTTGTAAGAGTTTATATGCGAGGATATCACACACACACACACACACACACACACACACACACACACACACACACACACACACACACACACACACACACACACACACACACACACACACACACACACACACACATGTGTGTGTGTGTGTACACTTGCTCGTTCATTCGAGAGAGTTGCGTGAATGATGATATTCTCTTATCTCTAAGCAATATGCGCTGCCCACACTCAGATATTTTTTCCTAAAAAGGAAAGGAGGAATATGATAACGAAAGGAAGAAAGTAGAAAAATGAAGTACGAATACGAGACAAAGACAGAAAAAAGGCTTTCCACCATCTCTGAGTATCTCCGATGGCATCCTTTCGCCCCCTCGAAGCGCCCCCTGCAGGAGGCGGGAGGGAATCCGCGGCGCCGAGCAGCTGCGCCTGCCAAGTCCTTCCCAGGCTCCGCGGCACGACCTTGGCGCAAAGGACGTCCGGTGTGCCAGGCGCAGCGGGGATGCCAGTGATTGCGGGGCCTGCGTCGGGGTCTCCTGCTGCTTGCGTGGAAGGGCGCGATGATCTCGACGCGGCGATGCTCGGCTCAGAGATAGGAAACGGGATGAAGTTATGAGGTTATGGAAGGGCTACGTGCTCACGAAGTGATGGAAATAAGGTGTGGTGACGGTCTTCGTGATCGCAGCGATGATCACAAAATGTAAACAACGATTATGATGGTTGTGTTATTAAGATGGAAGCAGCTTTGTCAGTTGCATTGACGGCGGTGGCAGTCACTGTAGTATCTGCGCCTTCCTGGAGTCACAGGTTGAGAAAGTGATAGTGGCGGCTGAGTAAGGTTGATGACTGGCCGGGGGAGTTGCCTCACTCGCCGACGCTGCTTGCACAACCACCCGCTCCTCCTCCTCTTCCTCCTCTTCCCTCACCCTCGTCCTCGTCTTCCTCCTCCTTCTCCTCCTCCTCCTCCTCCTTCTCCTCTTCCTCCTCCTCCTCCTTCTCCTCTTCCTCCTCCTCCTCCTCCCCCTCCTCCTCCTCCTTCCCTCACCCTCGCCCTCGTTCTCCTCCTCCTCCTTCTTCTCCTCTTTCCCCTCGTTCTCTCCCCACTCTCCTCATTATTTTCATCCTCTCTCTTCCTTTCTTCTTTCACTCTTGTTCTTCTATGGTAACGATGATCGCAGTGATGAAGATGATAAGAATGATATTAATAAAGATAACAACGGCGATGGTAATAAGTGAAAATGATAATGATTATAGTAATGATGTAATAGTAATGTTTATAGCGAAAGAGTCATAATACTGACAACAGCCATCATATATTTTGCCATGGCAAATATCGGTAGATATGTAATGGTAACAGCAACATTAACGGCAAAAATACCCAAGCTGAATGCGCTGCGCCCAGGCTCGCCACGGGGCTGCAGGGGCGGCCTTCCTTGGGCGGTAAAGCCATGTTTATGAGACTCGCCCCCAACTCTCTATATCCTAAGAGCGAACACAGTGAGCTCAACCAGGTTCAAAGACGCTGCACTAAGATAAGATGCGCTTAATCTCGCTGGTTGAATGAAATTCATCTGTGAATTGTTTGTGGTTTTATTTTGTGAGTATGATAGGTTCTCATCGACCGTAATAGGCCGTGGTGTGCTTCAACTGCTGCCACTCTATTGGCTGAATCCGTCTACGAACTCTTATAGTGAACTGGTACTTTGTTCAAAGTGTACCGGTTTAACCAGTTCTTTGAGCAGTGATATGCGGTTGGTTATCGGCGTGGCATATAACTAATAAAAAAGAAATTTTGTGCCGAATATTGATAGTTGATGGGTACAATAAGCTATTATTTCCAAGCAAAAGAATATAATATTATAATTTTAGTAAATTATCCTATTATAGTTATTTTTTCTTGAACATTATTTATCTACTCTTTTTCATACAGATATTTCATATCGCATAATGATATAATCGACATACAAATCAAAACATGTAGAGCTCTAACTATGATCTGTTGCAGCTGCAACGATGTTGACATAGAACTTTGGCTCGCAGAAAAAAACTTTCCAGTTCTGATGGTCATGATAATATTAACAACATTACCGGAGGAATGCTGTAAATCATCATGATATTGATAATATGATACAATCATTACTAATGATAATGATGATGTTGGCGATAACAATCATTGACTCGTGGTGATAAAGCCAATACCAGGTGCTAACAAAGCTAGTAGCGAAATAGCAGAAATATTGGTTATCATGATATCAACCGCATCAGTATAATAATAAAAACGCGTCTTTAACGTCGTCCGCCTTTATCCTCTTCTCGACCTTCCTCCTGCGCCTGCTTATTCGG
>NC_051392.1:31162340-31164840 GCF_015228065.2 Penaeus monodon
AAACCGACGATAATGATAATGATAAAAATAATAAATATAATGATGATAATGATGATAATAATGATGATAATAATAGTAATAATAATAATAATAATAATAATAACAACAATAATCACAACAACAACAACAACAACAATAATAATAATAATAATAATAATAATAACTGATAATAATGATGACGGTAATAATAATGATAATAATAAGATGATTATGACAGTAATGATAATGATAGTATTACTAGTATTACTACTACTACTAATTATACTACTATTACTACTAATGATAATGAAATAATGATGATAATAATAATAGTAATAGTAGTGGTATAATAGTAATAATAATAATAATAATAATAATAATAATAATAATAATAATAATAATAATAATAATGATAATAATAATAATGATAATAATAATAATAATGATAATAATAACAATAATAATAAAAACAATAAAATGACAATAATAATGATAATAATAATAATAATAATAATTGTTATTACTTTCATTATTATTGTAATAAGGATAATGTTGATAATAATAATAATAATGATGATGATAGTAATAGTAATATTAATAATAACAATATCAATAATTCTGATAATTATAAGAGTAATATAACTATTTTATTATCATCATTGTTACCATTATCATAATAATATTAATTATTATTATTATGATGATGATGATGATGATGATTATAATTATGATTACAATTATAATTATAATTATCCTCATCATCATTATCCTGATCAGCATTATAACTGATATTATTATTATTGCTGTTGTTGTTGTTAATAATAATAATAATAATAATAATAATATTATTATTATTATTATTATTATTATCATATTTATCTTTTTATTATTATTATTATTATTATTATTATTATTATTATTATTATTATTATTATTATTATTATTATTACTATTATCATTTTCAATATTATTATTGTTGATATTATTATCATTTTTATTGTTATTGCTTTTATGATGGTGGTGGTGATGAATATCATTATCATTATATTATTGTTGTTGTTATTATTGTTATCATTATTATTATTATTATTATTATTATTGTTATTATTATTATTATTATTATTATTATTATTATTATTATTATTATTATTATTATTATTATCATTTTATTATTATTCCTTCTCCTCCTCCTCCTTCTACTTCTACTCATCCTCATCTTCCCTACGTTAGTATTACTCTCAAACTTATTACTCATCCGAACAATGGTTTGGGAGTATGTTACAGGCCATGTTCATTGATTTATTTGTTTGTTCTTGCATATATATATATATATATATATATATATATATATATATATATATATATATATATATATATATATATATATATATATATATATATATGGGTTGTCCATGGGATAGGGACCAGTTTATGTAATTTTGTGGTCTGATTTCCCGACCAAGAAGAGTTTCCGCTTGGGCTGTTGTCTTGGGGGTCACTCTTTTATTCTGTTCGACGTTTTTCTAATTATTATGAATAGTTTTATTAACTCGTTTTCAACATCATTAGTGTCATTGTGATTCATAACATTGCAAAATAAGTGGAGAAGTTTATTCTCATAGAAAATGGATTTGCTTTATACTAGGGTTTTGTGGTGTACTTATGTATTTTGAAACCGGGTTCTTTACATTGCAAAAATACAGGAAATATTAGTTTTTTGGCGGAAGTTTGCGCTCTCCGAGTGGTTTCTAGTGTTCATTATTAGCTTTGTTATTTACATAGTTAAGACTGTCACTATTATCATTATTGTATTTGATTATATATTTGTAGTTATTGTAGTTATTCTTACAACTTTATTATTATAATTATTATTTTGATTTTTTTCTAGTGATCATTATTATCGTTATTGTGATTTTTATTATTATGAAAATTACATATTTGTTTTTGTTTTCATCATCATCATTATCATTATCTTTATCATTATTTGTTGTTGTTATTATTATTATTATTATTATTATTATTATTATTATTATTATTATTATCATTATCATTATCATTATCATTATCATTATCATCATCATCATCATCATCATCATCATCATCATCATCATCATCATCATCATCATCATCATCATCATCATCATCATCATCATCATCATCATCATCATAATCATTGTTATTATTATAGTTATTATTATTATTATTATTATTATTATTATCATTATTATTATTATTATTATTTTGATTTTTTTTTTCTAGTGATCATTATTATCGTTATTGATTTTTATTATTATGAAAATTACATATTTATTTTTGTTGTTTTGCTACTATTTTCAAGTCATTGCCATTATGTTGTATTTTTTATGATTATGATTATGTAGGCGCTTTTAACCGCCCCCCTCCCCCAAGTCCCCACCACCTATCAAACGCTAATTACGGTTATTTAGTGTTAACTCTTTTAATTGCTTTCGGCGTTACGAAACTTTATTATGCTTCTCACATCTTTCTTTTACGCCTTCCT
>NC_051392.1:31177340-31182340 GCF_015228065.2 Penaeus monodon
CGTCGGACTCAAGACTGTCACGACGACAATCTGAGGTCGAGGGTTCAAGTCACCGGCCGGCGCGTTGTTTCCATTGGGCAAGGAACTTCACCTCGATTGCCTGCCTAGCCACTGGGTGGCCAAGCCAGCTCAAGTCAGTGCCGGGTAAATAGAGATGGTGACTCGATAAATAAAACACCGGGCGGAAGGCAATGGCAAACCACCGCTCTAAATTGCTAAGAAAAAAATCATGGAAGCCCATGATCCTCAAGCCCGCGGAGGCCGAATGGTTAGAGCGTCGGACTCAAGACTGTCACGACGGCAATCTGATTTCGAGGGTTCGAGTCACCGACCGCCGCGTTGTTCCTTTGGGCAAGGAACTTCACCTTGATTGCCTACCTAGCCACTGGGTGACCAAGCCAGCCCAAGTCAAGTGCTGGTCCCAAGCCCGGATAAATAGAGAGAATGATTACCTAAAAAAGGTAACACCGGCACTCACCGTGGAAAGGAACTGGGGACCCTACCACGTACTCACTCCAAGAGCATCACAACATGAAAACTACAATTAAGTATCATGCTGTGACCACGGCGGCTCAGACATGAACCTACCGTTAAAAGAAGAAGATATATATATATATATATATATATATATATATATATATATATATATATATATATATATATATATATATATTTATTTATTTATTTATTTATTTATAAAGATAGATAGATAGATAGAGAGATAGCTAGCTAGATAGCTAGATAGATAGCTAGAGAGACAGACTGATAGATCAATCGGTAGACAGATAGATAGATAGCTGGCTATATAGATGGATATAAGGATAGATAGATAGATAGATGGATAGATAGATAGATAGACAGATAGATAGACAGATAAATATATATGCATATATGTATATATATGTATAGATAGCTAGCTAGATAGATGGATGGATATAAAGCGAGAGAGAGAGAGAGAGAGAGAGAGAGAGAGAGAGAGAGAGAGAGAGAGAGAGAGAGAGAGAGAGAGAGAGAGAGAGAGAGGGAGAGAGAGAGAAAGAGAGAGGGTGAGAGAGAGACATAGAGGGTGAGAGAAAGAGATAGAGATAGGGGAGAGAGAGAGATATAGGGTGAGAGAGAGAGAGAGAGAGAGAGAGAGAGAGAGAGAGAGCGAAGAGAGAGAGAGAGAGAGAGAGAGAGGGAAGAGAGAGAGAGTGAGAGAGAGAGAGATGAGAGAGATGAGAGAGAGGAGAGAAAGAGATAGAGAGAGAGGAGAGAGAGATAGGGTGAGAGGGGAGAGAGGGAGAGGTGAGAGAGAGAGGAAAGAGAGAGATAGAGGGAGAGAAAGAGAGAAGAGAGGGAGAGACAAGAGAGAGAGAGAGAGAGGAGAGAGAGAGGAAGAGAGAGCAGAGAGGAGACGAGAGAAAAGCGGAGAGAGACGAGACGAAAGCGACACGAAGAAAGAGAGACGAGAGAGAGGATCGGACACGAGACAGAAACCAGAGAGAGAAAGAAGAGGGGGGACACACACATACACACACACACACACACACACACACCACACCACACACACACACACACACACACACACACACACACACACACACACACACACACACACACACACACACACACACACACACGCACTCATACACACATACATACACATACACATATACATATACATACACATACACATAGACAAACATATCATATCATTATCGTCATTATTGTTTTATTAATATAATTTTCACTATTATTATCAAAGCCATAATCAGTTATTTTATTATTACTTATTTTATGATAATGGTAATACTTACAGAACTACAACAGCAACAACACAAATAATGATGATGATGATAACAAGAATGATAACAATGATAGCAATAATAACTGTTATGGTAAGAGATGAAGAGGACTATGATGATCACCATCATAGCCATTGTTGGTCCTCACCACTGCCTAATCATCAGCAAATCACAATCATTATTTTCTCTGTTTGACTGTGATGAATGAAGCAATTCGAGAAACCCTGAGAAGGTCACGTCGCAGCGCCGCCGAGCGGGGCGGAGGGACGCTTCCCTCGAGGTCCTCCTTGGCAGGTGAGCCTCGACACTGCCTGCGAGAATCCCTTCCACTCAAGGCCGCCAGTCCGTCATCACGTGACGTCACGCGGGGCGGGGGGTGAGTCACAGGGGGCATAACGGTCCTCTGTGGGGGTTGACGCGCCCTGGGAGTTCTCAGGTTGTGGGAGTGAAAGGGGATACGGTATGCGAATCGAAGGTATACACATATGCCTTTGCATGTGTGCACTTATTTGATCACTGGGTGGTTACTGCACTGAAGCACCGGCAGCGTGTTATACAGAAGCTATGGGACGGAAGCGTTACACCAGCCTGGGATAATGCTCACCTGATCTCTGGAATCTGCTCATTAATTACAGGCTGTTAATTCACAGTTTGTACACACCAGCCCAGTGCCGGTGGAAATAAGAGAGACTGTATTGATCTGGTAGAAGTGCTACGTGTGTAAGCACAATATGCATGGGGAGCACCTGTAGTGGCCGGTGGCTGTATGGGGCGTGTATGGCGGCGTGTGCGTGCGTGTGTGCGTGCGTGAGCGTGTAAGTTGTACGGTAACTTCCTCACAGGTTGACCCAGTCCCGTCAGAACAGCGGCGGCCACCGACCCGCACACAGTCCGCGCACTCCGCCGCCCGCCCGGCCCGCGCTCTCTGTCACACGCGCATACACGCACAAACACACACACGCCCTCGCAGCCCTCGCTGTTTCGTCCATCGCGTCCGATAACATTGTCCCAGGTGCTAGCCCAGTGCCACCAGGTGCCCTAAGGTGTAGGCACAGTGCCACGCTTGACGCCAGCGTCAGGCAGGCCATTGACCTCCTCGATCAGCC
This sequence comes from Penaeus monodon, assembly GCF_015228065.2. NCBI lineage: Eukaryota > Metazoa > Arthropoda > Malacostraca > Decapoda > Penaeidae > Penaeus > Penaeus monodon. The sequence goes on from NC_051392.1 coordinate 31,180,234, forward strand.
TTGCAGCGTCATGACCTTAGCCGAGCAGGTGTAGGATCCCTGACAGGTGTAAGTGAGGCCCAAGTGACGAGGACACAGCAGAAGGGGTTGAGTGTCAGTGGGCACCATGCCAGCAGAAAGTGAGCAGCAATGATCGGTAGCGAGCAGTGAGAGAGCTCATGATAGTGCCAGCCGCGACTCACGTGTCAGCTCAGTGTTGTGGACAGTGTAACAAGTCCGTGTGTGCATACAGTGTCGTTCTCGGCCTTAGTCGCAACGGAGGGAGAGTGAAGTGTCCTGCAGTAGTAGAGAGAGAGAGAAGCTGGGAGAGGCGAACAGTGTGTGTGAGCGGCAGCAAGGATGAGAGTGTTGTGAGCGCGCGAGCCGAGTATCTGGTGCGGGTCATTCACCCCGGGCTGGCGGTGCAGGCGGCCTCGTGGCCTCACCCTCTCACATCCACTCACGACGCCCATCCGCGCCCACGCCTCCTTCAGGTACATCACGCTCGTCGTCAGGGCATCTACAAGGAGTCTTCTTAGTTATGGAAAAGCCACGAGAACAAACGGCTGGACCGGTGTTGGACTCTGCCTAAATGCGAGTTGTCCAGAGTTCATTGACCCCAGAGCTTTGAGCGGCGCGCACCACTCACACCCACAGTTCCACTCACCACGCCCGCACGCCCATACACTCCACTCTACAGTCTATAATACTGGACTCTACTAGTGTTTTGTGTTAGAGTAGATAGGAGAAAATCTAGGAAAAGGAAGAAGACGAGGAGAAAGAAGTGAGTAAGCGAGTGAGCGGTGCTAGCGGGGGAGGAGGGGCTCAGTGTACAGTTAGCCTGACGGTACCTGGTCACGCCCCAAGGACCACACCGGACCCTCGCTAATTATCATCCTCGACTCTACATCGCCGCCACCCCACGACACCCGGCAACAGTCACACGCCCATCCACGCCCGCGGTTGGTAATACCAAGCCCCGAGGAGTAGGCGAAGGTGGGCGTATACGAAATTTCAGTGGTTGTGGAAGGGGGTAGCGCTCCTGCGACACGGGCCACAGTCAACACGGCGACAAGTGTGTCACTGCAGTCTCAACACCCCCGGGGCTCACAACGGAGTGGCCCTCGTCTCCCCGTCGGGCGAAAGGTGCAGCTTACACTCGGTGTCTCGAGGGCGACAATCCAGCCTCGTCGCCAGGAATTTATTTAACGATTTGTTTATATTCAAGTGGTGCAAGGAAAGCCGAAGGTGCAGATGAAGTTGGTGCTCGTGCAACGATGATGTATTACATATGATCTGTCTTATAGTGTGTGCTACTGGCAGAGGTGTCGGGCTCGTGACAGGAGCCTCAGTGTGCTAGAGATGACAGAAACCCGCTCATCTGTGACGTAATATTGAGACAAGTAAACCTTACATCCTGCCTTATCCCAGGTAGCTGCGTTTAAGTGTTACATTTGTATATAGTGGGACGAAGAACAACAGTGAACCTCGAGTTAGGCGACTCGAAGAAGCTATCGTTATTGTTGTTGTTATTACAATTATTTAAGATTTAAGAATATATATACCTATATTTTATTTTCGAATCGGTTGACATAAATCCGGCAAGCTGGAACCCCCAAACAGAAACCAGTGGGATTTCGGAAGTCTCCTGAAGAACCCGGAGGAAAAGATGGACATATTAAGCGAAATCTTTGGGCCGGGGTGGGAACGAGAGGTGACCGGAGATGCCGTGGACACCACCACGCCCTCCTCCTCCACGCCCACACCCACAAACCGCCCGCCCTCCGCGACTGATAAGAAGTCAAACTCCATCAAAGGTAAAGGTGCATATGACCGAGAATTTTGTTCTGTAGCTAAGTCTACCTACATCAGGTAAGTGCTTGCTCGCATAGCGGCAACACTCGCAAAATGTTTTGACTGAAGTGAGGTACGAAAGGCCTAGGTGCACACGGGATGTGCTGGGCCCTGGCTGTGCATGCGTGCGTGTGTGTGTGTGTGTGTGTGTGTGTGTGTGTGTGTGTGTGTGTGTGTGTGTGTGTGTGTGTGTGTGTGTGTGTGTGTGTGTGTGTGCGTGTGTGCGTGTGTGCGTGTGTGCGTGTGTGCGTGTGTGCGTGTGTGTGTGTGTGTG
>NC_051392.1:31187340-31189840 GCF_015228065.2 Penaeus monodon
CGCGTACCATTATGTGCATTTACAAGTTATCTGACTGTTGCCCAAATTGTATGATTGATAAGGGCAGGGTTATCTATCTTTTGTATATATGCTTTTCCACTTTTCTGGACCTAACCTTTCACTTGCATCATTTTCCCCAGATGCATTTCAGGAGGATACCAAGACCGAGCACATTTATTCACTCTTTAGTAGCACAGTCTTCTAACAAGCATCGCATATTGATTTACCATCATAGGGGTAGTCCCCCTCTACCCCCTCCCGCCCCCGCCCCCGCCCCCTACGACACGCACTGTTGCTTCCGTTATTCGTTTCCAGAGGGCGTCGTTATGTATTAGCGTGCTGTCGGGGAGCCTTTAGCTCCCCGACAGCACCTGGAGGATGCCTTCTACTATGAACTCGTCCCTAATGTGAATATACACTGGAATGAAGTCATGCGTAAACTACAGTGGTTTACTTACACGATGCAGTTAAATTAACTATTATTGAAACACATTCCCTGGCTATTAAAATGCCGTTAGTAATTCCATACGCTATTCTACTAATCTACAGTGCATACTAAAAGCGTGGTCACTTAAAACAAGCACTAAAATATTCATAGATCACTCTCTAAGTATCTAAAAGTTCTCTCGGTATTGACCCCTAACGTTCCGTGCGGTTCCTCGTGCCTTGTGTTGTCATGTGAGGCCATTGACCCCACGTGCTGGCGGTCGGCTGCTCCTCTCGTCCACGATATTGCACCAATAGCTGCTGATAAGAATAGATAATATTTTCTATAAAAAGGAAAATATGTTTTCCGTTCATTTGTTTTCTGAATTTACTTATTTTTAATTAGTTCTAACATAGTTTCTTGAATATCGTATTTCTACTTTAATAAGCTATTTTGTTTGTAACTGAGATTGTGGCGCGAGGATTGAGTCGCGGAACAAGGACGAGGTGTTAGCAAAACCTGTAGAATGTGCCATATACATTGCTAATTCATTGAGGCCCGGGCGGGAGTGGTGAGAGGGGCGGAGATGGGGATGGCATGGGGTGGGGAAGAGGCGGAGGGGGAAGAAAAGTCAGGAGTTAGAGAAAGGTCGTCTCCTTCCCTTCATCTGCCTTCACTCATCTTCCTTTTGCTCTTTAATTTGCACTGCGTTCTTGCCTAGCTTACCATTTTCCGTTTACGGCGATGTGTCATGGGCGCCGCCCGGCCCGCCGCACGTAACCACAGGCAGCTGTTGCGTAACCATCGTTTTGTCATGTGAAGTAAATATAGCCTTAGTCCCTGTACCGAAGGCAGGAAGTTAGACAGGCAGATAGACAGACAGGCATTCAAACAGATAGGCAAGCAAAGTGGTAAGAAAACCTGCAGACATATCAGCAGACATATTGACAGACAGGGGAAGGAAAAGAGATAGTAGATAGATACTTGTAGGTAAATAGACAAGTAACTAATGAAAGACAAGTTATGATGCCGGCATAGGAACATGTAAAGGAGATCAATGCATTAAAAGGCAAATAAACAGACAAATAAACAAATGTAAAGGATAGAAAATGTGAGTAAGAGTAAAGAGGTGTAACACAGGGTCCAGGGTGGCACTGTGCCAACCAATGTGTTGCACTCCCGTGTTGGGTGTGTAAGGCTGCCAGAGTTCGATGACATCACTCTCTTTCTTTCTAACTTCGCGATAAGATTCGTGAGCGGAATGCTTTGAGATGTCTCTGTTTCGGGATTAACTTGAACTACACATTATTAACGGACAGTGTACTGGGGGGGAGGGGGTCATTGATCGGAAGGGAGCCCCCAGGAGGCCGAGGGGGAGGGGGGTCGTGGGAGTGTTGTACCAATGAAGTAGGAGCAAGGGTTGCCATCCTCATACCCTTAGCAGGGCTAGGCTCTCACGCACTATGATTGCTCTTTGGGTGTTGATCTTCTCACGACGCGTTAGACTCGGGCATTGAATTACTCGGTGTTCAGTTATCCCCAAGCGGAAGGAGAGGAGAGGGTAAGGGGAGAGGAGAAAAGAAGAAGGAAAAAGAATGAAACAAAGAGGGAAGTGATAAAAGAGAACAAAAATGCGCTGGGAGATCATCAAGGAATCATGTCGAGATTAAGGAGCAGATCCCGAGATCGTGTCGCGGTGTTTCCGAGGAGTAACGCAGGACCCGGGATGACTGTCACGTTTACAACCACAGTCTGTTTTTCTGCTCCGAGCACAAGGGACCCGCGCACGTGCACTGGGAACACATTTGTTTATCATAATTCACTCGGTGTTTACTAGCAAAGATTGCATTCGGATTCATCATATCTCAGCCTCTGACGCAGTGGACTCCCTCTGTCCAGCAGTGCCCCGCCCGCCCTGCATTGGACCCCCTTTCGGAAGGAGGGTCAACAGCCGCGCAACCTTAGTGATAAACTAAGAGAAAGAGAGAGAGAAAGATAGATAGCTAGATAGCTAGATGGCTAGACAGACAGACAGACAGACAGGCAGACAGACAGACAGACAGACAGACAGAC
>NC_051392.1:31202340-31207340 GCF_015228065.2 Penaeus monodon
ATTTACAGTTTGTTTACGTACTTAATTGTTTACAGTGTATATTAGTCTACAAGTCCGTGGCTAATTTGTTATGGGAGCCCATACTTACATATTAAACGTTTATATAAATAAATAGTGAACACTGGTGCTTAAGAGGAGAGATAATAAGGAAAGAAACATGAAATGAGCAAATTATTGGAACGGCCGTAAGTTTGATGTAATCTTTTCGGTATGTCACTATGCCAAACTTGTATATTTTTCCTTTAGTCCGGATTTCGGTTAAATAATAATTTCTCCTTGTTTACAACACTTATTACATCTAAAGTTATATCAACGAACAACTCGTACTTCAGGTAAAATATATAAAAAAGTAGGAAAAATTAGGCAAGATGTGAATTTGTGCCTTGTAAGTGCGGTGACTATTCTTCTGCCTTGGCTAGCGGTTTGTTCACAAGTCCCGTTAGGTGGTATTTTAACGGGGTTTTCGAGTGGACCATATCCAACCCGCGCGATTGTGTGTGTAGGGGATTACGGGATTTTTTCTTCTTTTGTCTTGTAACATTTCTTTCATTTTTGGCCCGAAGGCCTTGTTGTCTGTAAATTTACGGCTTGTGTGTACGCGCTTCCCTGCCGCTAGATGGAGCAAAGCAGCGAAGTGCGAGGACTGGCTGTTTTCTGTGCATATTTGTGAGTGTGGTATCCGCGTACGCACGTACATACATGTTTTGATCAGCTTACGGTACCTATTATCGCGACTTCTAGAAGTCGTGAGGGTAGAGGAAGGTTAGGGCAGGTAGGGGTATGCTCACGGGTTTGGATTAGTAACGATTTTACTCGTTCATCAAGTCCTTTTTTAACATACATTTCATTTGGTACATTTCGGCGGAAGTAGTAAAGGCCAGAGGAAGGGTATAGCTATTATGATATGCCGTTCCCCACAAGGTGTAGGTCCGAGAGCCACCGCCTCTAATGTTCCAAAACAGCATAACGGTTGTCTTACCTGGAGACTTGAAACTTATTCGTGTTGCTTTCCGTTCTTAAAACGTTCGTTACCAACCAGAGGCAGAAAATAAGACGAGACGATAATCAGAATAAAATTTGTAAAAGTTTGTTTCCACCTATCTAAGCAACTTTAGTAGCTTTAGTAGTTGTATCACATTACGTCGTCCACGCACCAACAGGTTCATTCAAGGGAGAGACATTTCTAGCGGCGAGGAAGATGATCATGATTAAGTAATTTTTTATAATGTATAATGATAACGGTAAAAAGAAAGAAAATGGCGGTGCGAGAGAAAGGAGGAAATCCTCGTAGTCCGACATGCCTCGCCCTCCCCTCCCCCTCCCCTGCCATCCCTCCCTTCCTTCCCCTCGTCCCTCCCATCCTCCCTCTCGTCTCTAACCCCGGCGGATGTTTGGGGACGTCCGCGCGGAGGGGCTGCCGCCGGCCCGCGCTCGCTCCAAGGACTTTTTGCACCTGTGTTTTTAGCCATGTTAGCGATCTGGTCCGTCACAGTTTTCTGATCGATTGCCCGCATAGCTGTTATTCAGGCGACTGGAATACACAGTAAACATTCCTTTTCTGTAGTCTTTGAAGTAGATTCCGCTGGAGTATTTACCGCACCTGGTGTGTGACACTGCACTTGATGCATAGTATTGCAGCTGGTATTTGTTGCCGCAGCTGCAGCGACGTAGGATCTTCACGTCGGGAAGGCCATTTTGTGAGGGTTCCCTCCCAGCTGCCATGGCTGCCCGGCGTCCTGAGGGTGGGCAGTGGGGAGGGGGAGGCCAACAACTACGCAGTACCTTAATGGCCCTACCGAGGCCAAGGAGAGAAGGGGGGGGGGGGGCTGGAAGCAGAATGGAAAGGAGGGAGTGTATCACAGAAAAGGAATGCTTTAGGAGGCAGAGAGGAGGAGAAAAGGAGAAAACACAAGGGAAAGGGAAACAAATAGATAAAAAAATCTATTAATAAAGATATTCACACATATATACATAAATACATACATATATATATATATATATATATATAAATATATATATAAATATATATATATATATAAATATAAATATATATATATAAATAAATAAATTTATATATATATATATATATATATATATATATATATATATATATATATATATATATATATATATATATATATATATATGAGAAGGAGAGACAGAGAAAAGAGGGGGCGGACAGATAGACAGTGGCAGGCAGAAGGTTGAGGAAATACAGGAAACCTAGTCAAGGGCGGCAGAAGAAGAACGATATGCAAATGCGAAAGGGAAAGGAAAGAAAGGGCAGATAGAGGTCGAAGTTACATGGAAAAGGTGTGCGTGAGTGGGGGTGAGGTTGGGGGAGGTAAACAAGGTGCGTTACGGGCGGGCGTTGCGAAGACGAAGCGACGCCGCTGCAGGGCGCTGTGACACTGCCGAGGCGTGAGGGTCATGTACCCTCCTGTGGCGGGCAGGGATTGGCCGGGCGAAGGAGAGGCCGGGTAGCGGCTGCGTGAAGTGCCCTACGCAGTGTTCACGAAAATATTGCACTTGATGCAGGAAATTCATGTAAGCAAATAGTAAAAGAGGATATATGAATATTGATAGCAGTGATACGAAGTTAGATCTATCAACGGCAATAATGATGATAATCAACAATGATAATAACGATAACAGAAGTAGTGATTATAATCATAATAGTAACAATTATGGTACTGATAATGATAACAATAATCTTGACAACAGTAATGATTATAATAATGTTAATATTGGTGCTCATGGCAGTTTTAATGAAGATGATATTAATCAAAATAGTAATGAGATTAATTGTATTTACAACATTATTATAGAGATTGATTCTAACATAAGATAAGAGATAATGATGGTATTATCATAACTCCAGTACTGTGACGAACACTACTTGCCTCCACCTGGGTGAGCACCGCAGCGTACGCAAAAAGCCGGATGCGACGGCATAACCCCTGGAGCTACCGCCGAGAATTTAAGGAGTAGAATGTACGCAGGTGTATGGGGTACGCGAGAACCGATTAGAACTGCCAACAAATTTAACCGGGGAGGGGGGGGGGGGTAAAAGCAGCAAAAGCAACAATAAGAGAACTTAACACCGAAAAATAGAAATAGATTGTGGCGAGAAGGTTCCCCGAGGTCTCGCCGGCAGCAAGGGGCAAAACGAGGCGGAAGTCGTGTACAAAAGGACGTCCACAAAGTGACCGAAAACTGACGAAGTAAAGTTCCTGAAGGAGAAGCCAAGGTGGTCTCCAAGCATACATTACGCGCGTGTATGGCAGTGTAGAAGGATTTTTATATTTGGGCTTCTTATTCTCTGAGTAAATAAAAGGCATAAGAGAAGGGAAAGAAAATAAGGAAGAAAGAGAGAGGGAGAAGGAGAAAGAGAGTGGAGGAAAGAAAGAGAGAGAGGAAGAGGGAGGAGGAGGGGAAGGGGGAAAGGGAGAGGCAGAGGAATAGAAAGATGGAGAGCAAAGGGGAGGGAGAAAGGGAGATGGAAGGAGAAAGGGAGATGGAAGGGGAAAAGGAGATGGAGGGAGAAAGGGAGAGACAGAGGGAGAGGCTGAGAGAGAGAGAGAGAGAGAGAGAGAGAGAGAGAGAGAGAGAGAGGGAGAGAGAAGAGAGGCTGAGAGAGAGAGAGAGAGAGAGAGGGAGAGAGAGAGAGAGAGAGGGTGAGAGGGGAGAGAGAGAGAGAGAGAGAGAGAGAGAGGCTGAGAGAGAGAGAGAGAGATTGAGAGAAAGAGAAAGAGAGAGGCTGAGAGAGAGAGAGAGAGAGAGGCTGAGAGAGAGAGAGAGAGGCGAGAGAGAGAGAGGCTGAGAGAGAGAGAGAGAGAGAGAGAGAGAGAGAGAGATGAGAGAGAGAGGAGAGAGAGAGAGAGGAGAGAGAGAGGAGGGAGAGAGAGAGAGAGAGAGAGAGAGAGAGAGAGGAGAGAGAGAGAGGAGAGATGAGGAGAGAGAGAGAGAGGAGAGAGAGAGAGAGAGAGAGAGGAGAGAGAGAGAGAGAGAGAGACGCAGCTTTAGAGAGAAGAAGAGGAGAGAGAGAGAGAGCTGATAGAGAGAGAGAAAATGAGAGAGAGAGAGAGAGGAACGGAGAGAGAGAGAGAGGAGAGAGAGAGAGAGAGAGAGAGAAGACGAGAGCGAGAGAGAGAGAGAGTGAGAGGAGAGGGGAGCAGAGACGAGACCGAGAGCGAGAGGAGAGAGGGGAAGAGAGAGAGAGAGAGAGAGAGAGAGAGAGAGAGGAGAGAGAGAGAGAGCTGGGGGAGAGAGGCTAGAGGAGAGAGGGAGGGGGGAGAAGAAGCACACATAAATGTAGTGCACACTTACATACAATGGCTTATGTACACAGACACATGTACAACGACAACACACAAACAACAAACAACACACACAACACACAAAACAAAACACAACACACACAGACACACACACAGACAACCACGTGTATGCATGCAGCAGGCATGCATACATAAGCACACATAAATGTACAACACTTACATACATCATATCATACAACCATACACACACACACACACACACACACACACACACACACACACACACACACACCACACAACACACACACACATACACACACACACACACACACACACACACACACACACACACAACACACACACAAACACCCCACCACACACACACCACACATCACACACACACATTACCACACACCACATTATATATATATATATATATATAATATATATATATATATATATATATATATATATCACAGACACACACAAGTATGTGTGTGTGTTTATCAATGTATTTATAAATATACGCACATTCATACGTGTGTTTGTGAGAATGTCCACACAGTAAAAGCCTGGTGAAAGTGAGAGTCTGTGCGAGGGCACCGGGTGTAAGAGTGCCAGAGGGTGCCAGAGACAGCGGGCACACAGCCAGTTCATTAACCCTATCCTCCGCACTGTCTGTTCTTTCCCTTTACGCAATTTTCGCATTTTAAACAATTT
>NC_051392.1:31214840-31217340 GCF_015228065.2 Penaeus monodon
TGTGTGTGTGTGTGTGTGTGTGTGTGTGTGTGTGTGTGTGTGTGTGTGTGTGTGTGTGTGTGTGTGTGTGTGTGTGTGTGTGTGTGTGTGTGTGTGTGTGTGTGTGTGTGTGTTGTATATGTATATATATATATAAACATATATATATATATATGTATATATATATATATATATATATATATATATATATATATATATATATATATATATATATATATATGAATGGATGCACGCATATATTAATATATATAGATAGATAGATAGAGAGAGAGAGAGAGAGAGAGAGAGAGAGAGAGAGAGAGAGAGAGAGAGAGAGAGAGAGAGAGAGAGAGAGAGAGAGACAGAGAGAGAGAGAGAGACAGAGAGAGAGAGACAGAGAGAGAGAGACAGAGAGAGAGAGAGAGAGAGAGAGAGAGAGAGAGAGAGAGAGAGAGAGAGAGAGAGAGAGAGATAGAGATAGAGGGAGAGAGATAGAGATAGAGGGAGAGAGAGAGAGAGAGAGAGAGAGAGAGAGAGAGAGAGAGAGAGAGAGAGAGAGAGAGAGAGAGAGAGAGAGAGAGAGAGAGAGAGAGAGAAAGAGATAGAGGGAGAGAGAAAGAGATAGAGGGAGAGACAAATAGAGAGAGAGGAGAGAGATTGGTAGGAGAGAGAGAGAGAGAGAGAGAGAGAGAGAGAGAGAGAGAGAGAGAGAGAGAGAGAGAGAGAGAGAGAGAGAGAGAGAGAGAGAGAGAGAGAGAGAAACACAGACTTATAAGCTTATATGACCTGAGAAGTGAAAAAAGAGAAAGTCGTTCCGTCGAAGAAGCAGAAGCAGTTGGCGAGACGAGAAAAATTGTCCTCCTCTTCCCCCCCACCTTCTCTCTCTCTTCTCGACCGACAAGCACTAATCAGGCGGACTGAGGTGAACAGATGAAAACTGAGAGACAGCCTGGTGTATGTACGTCTTTCAACGTGCACGTACATGTCTGCAGAGATCTTGATGCAAATTATATTACGTTACGCCCAGTGTAACAGGATGGCAGCATGACGTAACTCAATGAATGTGGCGGTTCTCTAAGTCGATCTGGATAATAAGTTTACGCGGTTTAATCAGGTAACACTCGCGGCGTCTTCTTGTTACGGCCTCCTCCTTTATCTGCATAACTCCATTCTCAGGGCGCTACGCCGTCGCCGGGACCCCGACGCGGGGTCCAGCGACGCCTGAAGGGAGGGGGGCACTGGTCTATATGTCTATCTACTAATTTATTTATTTGTCTGTTTATCTATCCTTGCAGATAGCTAGCAACATAGACAAATAGATTTAATTAATATATTATCATACTGTGTAAACCACGTTTGCTGCGACATGTAGTAAGATCTCTCTTTGCAAACTATCGCCGAAAGGAGAAGCCAGGAAGTGCAGTTGTAACATCGCAGTGCTCTGGCCGCAACTCAGCCTTCCCCTCTCCCAAGGTCTATATTGCCATCTACTTCATCGCCCACTCCTAAAGTGGGAGACAAATTGCCCATAAAAACCGGATTCACTTTCCCCATTCGTGCAAGCGGAGTGAAGCCTCATTCCCGGTCCTATCGACCTCTACGTTTGTCAAGAGCAGAAACGTCCGACTAAAGCAGTACTTACAAAAATGTCATACATCCGAGACCACACAAGGCATCTTGCCGACCTTTCTCAGGCTGCTAGCTTATTATTTGTGAGTTTGGGTGTCTGGGCCGAGGGAGGGCGAGCGAGCCACATGGGAAATGGCAAGGAGACGCTGTTTGTTGTTGGTGTCGGAGGCTGGGGCGGAGGCTGTGATGGACGAGGTACGGCGGGAGGGGTCTACTCATGTGGCAGGAGGCTGATCGCAACTGGGACCCTACGCAGCAACCGCGATTATTTTCGACGTCGTCCACTTTTGTTATTGTCATTACAAAGTGGGTGGAAGGGCACGGGAGACTATATTACCACTTTGTTAGTTTTGAATTGCGTTATTTTTAACTACATTTTTTTCGTTCCAGCTATTACTTTTATTTTCGAACTGGTTGTTCCATTCCAGCTATTACTTATCTGTAGCGGAAGTGGGCGAGGATACGGCAGTGTGGGAGGGCATATACTCGTATGATACGACACGAATATTATGAACAAATTTTGTGAAATAACAGGAAAATACCAGGTGTTATTTCCTTGGTCTCCCGCATTCTCCAAGGCGCATGCGTGTGTGGTGGGAAAGACTGACAGATGACTAGCAGAAGGGTATTTAGAGTAAAGTCTTGGTGTTTACTTGTGGAATGTGGCGAGGGGAAAGGAAACCTCGCGTCCCTGTCCGCGTTGGATCCCTTTGCCTTTCATCTCTCCTCACCCTTGGATCGCACAACGTGATTGTGCTGTTAGTGATATTAGTAATGGTCATTGACATTACTTTGATCACCGTTCGTGCTACTGTTATTGTTGCCATTTTGTTATTTTCCCCATTATAGCGTGCCTGTAAAATGGCTGCGAAGGCTGTTACAGCAACTTCGT
>NC_051392.1:31229840-31244840 GCF_015228065.2 Penaeus monodon
CGCACACGCACACACACACACACACACACACACACACACACACACACACACACACACACACACACACACGTACATTCATACCAACAAGCACGCGCACACACATTTGCGTACGCCCACGAACACGAGCGCACACGTCCATGCAAATGCACACGTACACGCGCACACGCACACGTACATGCTCACGTACACGTATACGTACACGCACACGTAATTTAAACTGAAATACACACAAGGTCCTAACCGTAGAAGCACACATGCACACAGTTTCGCGCGCCTCAAACACGCACAAACGCACGGGCAAATTCCAACACACAGAAGATGCATTGATGCTCCGGCGTACGAGAGAGGCATGGGGTATAGGACACTAGGGAACAGGAGTGGGTTAGGAAGGCGCCCTGTGGCCCCGAGCGACGCTGGGGCGGCGCTGGATACCCGCCAGCTTGACTAACGTGACTTCCGCGTTCTGGCCAGGCGATGGACGGCCACGGGCGCGGCTCTGACCTCCGCCCAAGCGCCGGCAAGAGCGTGGCGTTTGCCTTACCCAGGCAATGGAAGAAAGGGTGAATTATTGGTATTTATCTAACTATATCTTTCGAAAAAATGCTCTTTCAACGAACTTGTGTTAATAAGGTAGTGTATGGCTTTTTAGGGGGAAATTAGCTGGAAGGGAAAAGAGTCCGATGAAGCGAACTGCTCGCGCCCTTCTCGCCGCGCGGGAGGAGGAGGCACCGGCGCGGCCCTTCGGCTCCTTCACGGCCGGCCGACCGACGCTTCCACGGTCTCTCCTGAAGAGCGCGATTACTGGGAGGCTGAGGTCGAGTGGGGGAAGGGTCACTACGAGACAGTTTATTTGCTCTGCTTAAGACTTTTATTAGGACTTACACTGGTTTTAAGTCACGGATTCATCCGAGACGAGGGAGTCATCCCTTTCAGAAAAAAAAGATATAGTTGGCCACAAATCTGGTTATTTGATTTTTGTATGGTTGTACTCTGGTACAAAGCTGGAGTGCTTTTCTGTCATTCTGGAAGGTAGTATTGTATTTAACCTATCTGACGTGTTGCAGCTGTGAAGTTTGGGCGCATGAGCAAGAAGCAACGCGAGAAAGTTGAAGACGAAGTTCGCTACCACCGGGCGCAGATGAGGGCCGTGCCAGGACAAGAGACCTCGCCAGACTCTTCCATGTACGAGCCGCCCACGCCCACATCCTCAGATATTTACCCGCCCACGTAAGTTCCCATCCAGCCCGTGAGCAACGCCTTCCCCGCTGTGCCATTATGTTCTCACACGCAACTTCTGTCCCGTTCATTCCATCCTTGCTTTTTCTCACTTACTCTCCTCAGGCTTTTCATAGACCTTCCCGCTTCCTCTATTATAACATTTCACGCTTGATTATTGTGTTTCTATTTAATCGCTATGACTATCCGACCGTCTGTTTATTGATAGCCTAATTATAACCTATACTGTATTCTGATGCAAAGTTTTGTGTTCTAATTTATTGAAATAAGTTAGCCACTACAAAACCTCATACAAGGTCACTGGACAATATTCCCTAGAAATGGCCACTCATGACTCTCCTTGATTCTTATGGCCTTTTTCCTCTTGCAGGTACCACTACAGCCCAGACCTTACGTCCTTTACGCCTACAGGGTACAACTATACGCCTCAGACTACCACTTCTACAATACCTTTTGAGATCACCCCAGATTATGTGGTTGATTCTACCACTTTTGGTGATGTTCGCCAGACCTCCCTAGATCCATTACCGGACTCTGGGGCAATGTCACCAGTTGTGTCCTCTGGTAAGTGGGCTGTCGGGAGAGCCTCTCTGCTTATTCATCCCCCACGTTGTCTCTTCAGAAAAACGTAGATTTAGAAAGGTTGAATTTACAGTTATTTTATTTTATAATGTGATTCTAAAATCATATCGCTGTGGCTCCATCATACTCATAGGCCATAATACTTTTACATTAATGATGCTATTTTAACTCAGATCTTGTTCATTTTTGACTTCTTGATTTTCAAATTACCACGTTAGAAATTTTTTTTCCAGTTTTATTAAAAAAGTAGAGTACAATGGTCCATGGCTTGTATATACCCTTAGCATATGTAATTTGAGTTCAGTTTTTCTGCCAAAGTTGTAGCTATGGTAAGTGAGTCAGTACGGTTTTCTAAAAGCGTCAGATAATTGCTACCGACAGGGAGGAAGATCGCAATGCCCAGGTAAGGCTTGCTAGGGCCGGGTGAGTTTATATGTGAATAAACTGATCATGTATAGTTGGGCACACGTGGTTAGAGATAGTAAATAGCACTTCTTGAGAGCACAAGAGAAGTTTTCCTCATTTAACTAAACTCTTATCTTTTGAGCGGTTGTTGTAACCACCTGTTGATTTTTTAAAAATATGTATTTCCTTCAAGGGGCTTTGAGAAGCCCATTTACTGTTTTCTAGAAAAAAAAATGATGGAATTCAACAGCAACTTTTCTTTTCTGATTTAGTATCTCAGGTTTCATGGGTAAATGGATATTGGATATTGTTCACTCACCTTTATTAAAGGAATAATTTGGGATAGCAGTATTCTGGGATATATTGAGAGAGCTTTATTCACCCCACTCTTAACAACGGTAAGTTTATAAACCTCGAATACTATGTACAAATATAACTACAATGCACTGTATTGTTCTTCTGTCCTTAAGATCATGTGCTTATGACAATTGACCTAACAGACGTGCGGCCTCTCTTCTTTGATGAATAGATTGACTTAGAATATACAATTAGATTAGATGAGACTGAATTTATTAGTATTTGTTTAGTTATTTTTCTTAAACAATATTACAAGGGGATATACTACCAAATCTTGTTGCTCAGTCAGGAAGCCCCCGTAAATGTCAAAAAGTTTTCATGGCAGAACTGAATGTTAAGCTAGTACTAAGCTTGGTTGCAAACATATGTTCAAGTTAGATTTAAATGTATGAATGATTGAGTTTTGTTTATTATTTATATTATAACATGGTGACAAGACCCGTGCAAGCAGAAGAGCCTAAAGTAATATTTGGGAGTTTTGCTTAAAGCAGTCAGATGTGCATATTGATACTATAGCCACTAACTTGGGAAATCATGCAATATATGAATCATAACCCTCTAAATGTTTAAATATATAATGACATGACTGGTATGACACAAAACTCTATAAGAACTAGTCTTCTTTATTGCATGCACGGTGCTTGTGGGTTGGTCATCTCACCTGCCTTGGGTCCTCACTAATGCTCAGGTGTTGGGTCCTCACTCCTCAGGTAAAGGCGGGTACGTTCACAGAGGAGCTGGCACAGGAGGTGGAGGAGGAGGAGGAGGTGGTGGAGGTGGAGGAGGAAGCGAGCAAACAGGTGGTGGTCAGATGCGCGGTGCAGGGCCCGGAGGAGGAGGCGGAGGAGGAGGAGGGGAAGGAGGAGGAGGTGGAGGGGGAGGTGGTGGAAGCCTCATTGGTGGAGCAGACATACTTATAAAAGAAGAAGTAGAGACGTGCTTTAACATGGACACCTTGCAGACCACCACCAGATTGGGTGAAGGTGGTGGTGCTTCCAGTATGTCCGACAAGAACTTTACTCCCGTAGACAGTACGACGTACCTGCCTCCCGGACCCACCTCTCCACCCCTCAGTCAACCTCAGCAGCAGCAACAGCCACATCAGCAGCTACAGCAACAACAGCAACAACATCTACAACAGCAGCAACAACAACAGCAGCCAACTGTAGTCGGTGCAACAGTGTTACCAGAAGAAGAAAGCGTGTCTCCCCGTAAGCTTCCGATAATTGCATGCACACAATATTTGCATGGTTATCTGCTGCATGCCTGCATGATTGCATAAGCTTAAAGCAAAATTTTAACTGACTAGAGAGCTAACAACTAAGGACTTTTATTATTTAAATTGATAAAGTACTGTATTTATCTGTTATAAAGTTTCGAAGGCTACCCACACAAAAACGTTGGAGCGGTAAGTCGAGACCTTCTGGACGCGAGTTGGAGCCTTTGCTTTGTTTATCTGCTGCGTTAGACTAGGTTTGCTCACTGATGAATGAGTTCCAGGAAACAGGACCTCTACGTTCTTAAATATGCAGTTGGATGCAATATGTATGTATAATAAGGTGAAGAGTAATGTTAGGAACAAAACAATGTTTTAACAAACGTATGGATCTAGTCTCCATAGCAGTAAGAATGATATGTGCTAGTTATGATTTGAACTTTTCTTTTAGATAATTACGTGTGTATCTTACCAGTACACAGTCATCTTGACATCAAATAGTATAATATTCCAAATATTGCACTGCAGTCTGGTTAATAAATTTTCTGTGAAATTATATAATATGATCCAGCATAAGATGATAACTACTCTATAGAAAATGTCATATGAAACATATACACCAGTCCATTTCTATAGAATTAATTATATCTCTGAATGTCTTCTTATAGCAGTGCTGCAATTTACACACACACAGACACACACACACACACACACACACACACACACACACACACACACACACACACACACACACACACACACACACACACACACACACACACACACACACACACACACACACACACACACACACACACATTCTCTCTCTCTCTCTCTCTCTCTCTCTCTCTCCTCTCTCTCTCTCTCTCTCTCTCTCTCTCTCTCTCTCTCTCTCTCCTCTCTCGGTCTCTTCTCTCCCTCTCCTCTCTCCCTCTCTCTCCTCTCTCCTCTCTCTCCTTTCTCCTCTCTCCTCTCTCATCTCTCCTCTTTCCTCTCTCTCTCTCTCTCTTTCTCTTTCTCTCTTTCTCTCTCTTTCTCTTTCTCTCTCTCTCTCTCTCTCTCTCTCTCCTCCCTCCCTCCCTCCCTCCCTCCCTCCCTCCCTCCTCCCTCCCTCCTCCCTCCCTCCCTCCCTCCCTCCCTCCCTCCCTCCTTCCCTTCCTCCTCTTTTCATTGCTATCGTTATTTAATTTTGTTTTGAGTTTCAAAGCAGCGATAAAGTAGCATTGGGTCATAAAGGCTGTCGAAATCAATCAGTAAAGATTTCATACATATCACAGTAAAATTTTCGAAGTCTCTGTTGATTTTCAAAAATGAACAGGTTTTTATTTATTTATTTCTTTGTTAGACCGTGGATTTTCCTGCCCAACTGTATATTAAGAGATGACTGAAAGGTTTCGTGGAATTCATTTACAGTAACAAACAGGAGCAGCCGACCACGGTTCAAAGCTACTTTAGTTTTGAAGAAGGGAAACCCTATTAGAGCATGGGATGTTTTACACTTTTTTATATGCCCTGTTCTCTCTCTCTCTCTCTCTCTCGCTCTCTCTCTCTCTCTCTCTCTCTCTCTGTCTCTCTCTCTCTCTCTGTCTCTCTCTCTCTCTCTTTGTCTCTCTCTCTCTCTTTGTCTCTCTCTCTCTCTTTGTCTCTCTCTCTCTCTTTGTCTCTCTCTCTCTCTTTGTCTCCTCTCTCTCTGTCTCTCTCTCTCTCTGCTCTCTCTTTCTCACTCTTCGCTCTCGTCTCTTCTCGTCTCTCTCTCTCTCTTCTCTCTCTCTCTCGCTCTCTCTCTCGCTCTCTCTCTCTCTCTCTCTCTCTCTCCTCTCTCTCTCTCCCTCTCTCTCTCTCTCTCTCTCTCTCACTTCTCTCTCTCTCTTCTCTCTCTCTCTCCTCCCTCTCTCTCTCTCTCTCTCTCTCTCTCTCTCTCCTCTCTCTCTTCTCCTCCTCTCTTCTCCTCCCTCTCATCTCTCATCATCCCCTCCCTCCATCCCTCCTCTCCTTCTCTCTCTCTCTCTCTCTCTCAGTCCCTTCTCTGCTCTTCTCATCTCTCTCTCTCTCTCTCCTCTCTCTCACGTCATCTTCTCCATCTCTCTTCCTCTCTCTTCTCCGTTCCTCACTTCTCCATTCTCTCTCTTCCTCTCCTCTCTTCCTTCCTTCTCTCCTTCCTACTTTCTCTACTCTTCTCTCTCTTCTCTCTCTCTCTTCTGTCTCTGTCTCTCTTCTCTCTCTTGCTCCTCTCTCTCTCCTCTCTCTCATCTCTCTCTCATCCTTTCTCACACCCTCATCCCTCCTCTTCTCTCTCGCCATTTACCACCTCTACCACTCCCTCACCTCCCCCTTCCCCCCCCCCCCCCCCCGCCTCCCCACCCTCACCCTCCCTCCACCACCCCAACTCACCGCCCGACCATCCCACTCTCACACTCACATTCACACCACCTTCACACTCATCAACTACACCACGACACACACTACCACCACCTCACACTCACACTCACACACACACACACACGTCACTCACCCACAACCAACCACACCACCATCACCCACACGCACACACACACACACACACACACACACACACACACACACACACACACACACCATCCTTGTACAATATCATTCTGAAAATAGGGCTTTGCTCAGTGAAATGTTTTATCTTTTGCTGTTTCTGCTCTTTTTGCAGCATAAAGTATGTGAAGAAGTTATGCCATAACCGTAAATAGCCAAGTCAGTCTAATTCGGGCCTAAATGTATGTAACCAGACTGGAAGGTGTTGCAATGTACTAAACGTAACAGATGCTTTGCTTAATAGAACTGCTATGGATGTTAGATTTGGATTTACTTTATTTTCACATTTATGCATCAGCTTGCCTCTTTACGTCTGCATATTTTAGTTTTTCTTTGATATCCAGTTTACCATCATGATCTGTACTAATTGTCCAAGTCAAAATCTTGTTTTATTTATATACTATTGGTGTAAGATGTTGCATTTGTACAATAACCATATTAATGAGTTGAATTACATCATTAATCTCCATGGTATACACAGATATGCTAATAAAGCTCTTGAAGCTATGAAAATCATATTTAATAATTCATAACGCACTGATATACCCCTTGGAGATATAGATCTGGCGTCTCTGAACAAATTCATCACTGTGACAAACTTGCCTTAGGAACGTGCCACTCCCTGCGCCACATCCTAGCGTGTCTTTTCTCCCTCAGATCCAGAGCAGTTAGCCGAGATCATCGCTCGCTGGGTCGCCGACGCGCACCTGCGGACGTGCCTCTACTCCACGGAGCACATCTTAGATGTCATGAGGAAACAGTCGCCAGACATCACTAATATCAACTACTACAAAAATATGGTAAATTGTGGTAGCATAAGGACAATTTTATCTTATTTGTTGCTTAGGACAACAGAGGAGTTGAATTAGTTTGTAAACGTGACAAGCGAGATTGACATTTTCCTTATTTTGTAGCTATATCAGGTGGTTGTAATCGCCGCTGAAAATTCAATTTTGATTGTCCATGATTCTATCTTTCATTTGTTTTTTTTTAGGCACATGAAGAACTTTGGTATGACTGTGCTCAGAAATTGACATCAGTCATTCAGCAGATCATTGAATTTGCTAAAGCTGTTCCAGGTTTTAGAAAGTTTTCTCAAGATGATCAAATTGTTCTTCTCAAAGCAGGTAAGGAAATCTGAAATAAAGACTGAAACTGCGTGACATGGCAGAACAATGCATAAAAAATTCCCTCTGTTTTTGAAATGTAAGGACAGTTGAATACAAATGCAATAGTCAGCAACTGTATGTAACCAGCTGTATTTTACTTTACTCATCCTTTGTAACGTTTCACCTGCAATTGCATGTTGTACTTTCCAGGGAGTTTCGAGCTGGCAGTGCTTCGGATGACGCGGTACTACGATGTAAATCAGAACTGCGTGGTCTATGGTGACACACTACTGCCTATGGAGGCTTTCCTCACAACAGAGACAGTGGAAATGAAACTTGTTAACAACGTCTTTGAATTTGCCAAAACTATCGCTGAACTTAAGTTGACAGACACAGAGTTAGGCTTGTACTCTGCTCTTGTGCTCCTACAAGCAGGTAAGACATAAGGGAGTGGTGGTGGTAGTGCTGATGATGGCGCCCTGGATGGATGGGTTGGCATCAGTGTTGCCACCCAGTGTGCTGCTTTACCCCCAGTGTGACTGGGAAACCCTTATGAACGATGCTCCATCCCAACCCGCCGCCTCAGTCATTGTCCCAGACACACGGACGCGAGACTCCAAGATGTTAGGCTTTTCATGTGAATGAACTCTGTTCCAGCATTCTTCAGTGAGGGTTACTGGAACAGAAGAGAAGGAACAGGGATTAACATGTTATTTTCTCACATGGTGGGAATGTTGCCTATATGACAGAGGACTAACTAGAAAAAAATCACGTAAGCAATGACTTGGGCGGCAGGGTGATGGCGGCAGTCCTGTGGTTACACCTCGGGTAAGGCTCATGCTTGGTGGTCTAGCTGAGGCCTGGTCTCTACTTCTCTTAACTACAACAAAGGCACCATTACTGTAAGTACAACTAACACGCCACTCTCTCTGAAACTCTCCAGGCTACCAGCTTGATAGCATCACATGTTCATCGTCGTAATCTCATTTATTAGACATTATCATGTGGCATTATTACATAGACAAAGATTTTTCTCAACACCCAATATCATTCTAAAGATAAATCCCCTTCACTGCTACTGTCTGGGTAAACATCTTCAAAAAGGGAACAGAAATTTGATTTTCTATGATCTAATATCCATCTTGCATGAAATGTTATTATCTTGGTTGTCCAGTCTGGGAAAGGTAGGCTTCTCATTATCACGAAGGGATCACCTGCGAACGGGCGGACGAGCCCCACTTCCACCCCTTTCATGGCATTACTGACTCACGACACACGAGCTGGAAGACCCCGAGGGAGTTTCTCAGAGAGTTGGGGTTCAGATACGATCTTGAGGTCCACTGTTGCTGCCGCTTGATGATGAAGCATTTTTGCTTTCTTTACATTATTTGTGTGTCCGTTTCTTGTAGACCAACTTTTTGTATTAATACATTTCTGTCATTCACAGAACCAACAGTTTGTTATAAAACTGTTGTAAACACTGAATGGAGTTATGACTTATACAAATTCTTGGTGTTAGAGCTTGTTCATCTGTCACATGCCTTTTGAAACATGACTTCTTTGTTGTCTTTGTTTGCTGTTTGATTTAACAGTTTGGCACGCAGGCATAAGCACCTCTGTTTGCCAGAAGGACTTTCCAAAAGCCTAACAGGAATTATTAGTTTGAGTGTTATGTAGTGCAATTGCATTCGACTCTCGCAACTCTTTTCTTAACACACACACACACACACACACACACACACACACACACACACACACACACACACACACACACACACACACACACACACACACACACACACACACACACACACATATATATATACATACACATATATATATATATTTTTTTCACCTATGTATGTATGACGTGCACGAGGAACATATAATAACCAATTTCCTTCGCTCTCGATGATATTAAAACAAGTACTGCAAGCGTGTGGGCGAGAACAAGGCTTGCAGTATGTAGGCTTTGCTTCACGCAGACTGAAACAAACAACCGAGGAAAGAGAATTAAAAAGAATAAAAACTCCCGCAAATACTGAGAAGGACCTTAACCTTGGTCACAGTAGCTTTTTGTGAGCAGATCTTTGTTTCCGACACCCACTCATGTTTATGGTCCACGCGAAGGAATTAAGCACTTGTTTGTCAGTCTGTTTTGATTACTGCGGTTCACTACTGCAAGCTAGATATAAATTCCGACTCAGACTTGGGTCCAGTTAAACGTTCCTTGTGTCCAATAGTCAGTAGACTCATGGAAAGAATTTTCTTATTGAAAGTAAAGGTTAGGCCTGGAACATCATCTCTCTCGAAGAGGAACTTGAGAGACAAGTGACCAGGACACAGTGACTAGTTGATTGTATTTGTTGTATGGTGTCTTTGATTTTTCTTCTACCTTCTGTTTTCTAAGACAGGCTTTGGCAGTATTCACTACTCACCTGATTAACTTAATTTGTGTGGTTAACTAACAGCATTTTGTATCCTACATATTCATTCCAGGCCATAACTGGGGCCAGATATAGCATTTGGAGCTTCATTGTTTTTAATTTCCGTAATCAGAATATTAGAGAGACATCCACTTAAAATACGTGATGGCCAAATGCTGTATCTGTTTTAGTTACCTAGAATGCTTAGGTCTGCACTGGGCTGCCTGTGAATCACGCCTACTTTTGTTAACCAATCTTTGATGTGACTGTCCTGTAGTAAGTGCTGCATAGAATCTCTAGTCTAAATGAGAGGATAGCTGAATCTGGTGTTGATGCGTGAAGTCGTTCCTAATGATATCATTTGGAGTGTACAAACAGCCACGGATATCACTGGGAATGCTTTAACTTTGTGTTTGCCAGATTCAATGAAAGTAACCAGTTCCTCTTGGAGTTTCTGTGTGTGAGGTTGATTTACATTTTTGAGGGGAAGATACACTCAGGCAGAAAGAGGTATGTAGCTGGGAAGGAAAAGCAAACTGATGATTTAAAAGATGTACCAAATTTGATTTTTTTTTCTCTGCCATATTTGGTTGATTTTGTGGCGTGGATTGATTTCACTTTGTTAGCCTGTGTGTATATCAACCTCTGAAAGTCCTGTTGAGGTAACTGGCTTGCATTTCCGTGAATATGATAAGCAAGTTAAAGGTGTTCAAGTTCAGAAAGATCTTTTTTGAATGACATCGTTTGAATAAGGTTAAAAGGAAAGCAACATGACTAGCAGGCCTACTGTGGCTGACAACAATGACTTCACAGATATTAGTTGACCAAAGAATGGCGAAGTGGATTTAAACACTCTCAGTTTTACCTCTGCTTACTGCTCACAACACTTCTTCGGGCCTTCTGTGTGCTCCTGTCTGGAGATTTATAAGCGAGCCAGTAGCCTACCAGGACTTCGAACCTGTGGAATTAGGCAGAGACGGTAATGTTTCTCACATTTTCCACTTTTTCTCCTTGAACAGATCGGCCCGGATTGCGCGGGACGGACGAGATTTCCAAGCTGAACGAGGCCGTCGGGCGGTCGCTCTGTCTGGAACTCGAGAAGACACACCGATACCCAGTCAAGGGGGACATCACGGTCTATGCCTTCTTGCTGGCTAAGATGCCAGCCCTCAGGTGAGCAAGGAACCGCACTCGTCCTTTTGAAATATGAAGGAGGTTTTCTCCAATACGAACTGCTTTCCGAGTATATTTCATCTAGGCAAATACTGGTATTCGAAGTTATGTATGAACAAAACGTTTTGCTGCTTCACTGGAAAGGAAATATAAAATGGGTGTTTTTGAAACAGGGAGCTGAGCATGCTACACCAGGAAGCACTGAGCAAGTTCAAGAGGAATGCACCACACCTTCAGTTCTCAGATCTCCACAAGGAGATCTTCAATGTAGATTCCTGAGGTGCCTATACCAGGTGAGATTATATAAATGTAAACCCAATTTCCCCAACGAGTGCTTTTAGATCATATCGTCTCGACTACGTTGCTATCAGAAAAGTAATGATTATGACACAGAAAAAATATAGATATATATTTTAAAGACTAAATATAAATGAATGCAAATTATTAATGTCATAAAGGTTTTTGATGTAACTCGTGTTAATATGGTCCTGTTTTCATATCAATTTCCTTTGTTCCAGATATCCTGGTGAAGATTAATAGTGCAGAAGAGCGACCTTCTCTCCTGCTTCTGTTGCTCGATCACATTATTTTCTACAAGTGAATGAATCGTCTGTACATTACCTTCGTGAATTGTTTGTTAGTGTTACTTGTTAGCACAGAGGACTATGGACTCTTTAAAATACCATTATAGATGTGTTGTGAGTTTTACAGAGTCTAACAGGAGTTCTGTTTAGAGGAGTGGGATACTAAGAACCTCTTGTCTCAGATCTAAGCCTACAACAGCCCCGTGTAGATTATAATGTTGATAAAGATGCCTTACACCCAGAGAGTCTGGCAACGGTGGCCTCGTAGCTAAGTGTTAGTGAGAAGTCTTGACCCTCTCTTGCTATGTCCAAGGTTGATGATACTATACAGTTTATTTTTTAAGGAGTCATGTGAACACCCTTGACAATGATCCTTATCTTTGTAAATTGAAGATATTGTATACTTAAAAGAATATTTAATTACATTATGTGAATTGTTGTATACTAGAAATCTTTATTGCCCATAGGTAAAGTTATCATTCATATTTATCATTGTCAACAAAAGGTATAAACAAAATTACCACTTAATCATGTCATCATGCCCATCATTATGTTTAATTTTTTTTTTCTTTTTATAAGTTTAGCTAGCTTATAATTTTGTATAGTTTAATTTATTTTTGTTCAGCTTTTCCCAGCAAACACATACTGAAATCATATATTGTGCCAGTTCATACTAACCTGCAACTGATGTGGTCACGATTTGCCATGCTTGTTCATGTCCCAACAAAACATGAATGTATATGAACGGGGATTGGAACAGTGGTACAAAGAAAATGAGAGTCATTTAGACGGGCACTGGTGCGGGCAGAAAACTGTAGAAAACTGCCTTAAAACTGGGTTCCTGCGACAGTGCTTGAGTGATGAAGTGAACCGCCCAAATCAAAATGACTGACTCACAGACTAAGTGGCCAGTAGAATGGCAGAATTGGATACGTAGAAAACTGTTGCGCTCAAGTGGTGAAAAGTATTCCGTCTTAAGTACTGAGCGTCCACGTCTCTCGAATGGCCTCAGAGTCTCATACATACGCTGTGTCGCGTCCTTTGCCCATTCCAGCCGCGCTAGAGTACAAATAGGTTAGAGCCGAGGCTCTCCTGCCCTGTCTTGTCTCCTGCAGTCCTGCCCTGGACCTAAAGGCCCGTGACCTCCTGTGACCTGCCCTGGACCCACTGGCCCGTGACCACGTCTGGTAAAGTCCCTGGTTTAGGGGAGCCTAAAGCCACTTCTGCCAGCCGTCTGACCGACGCTCAGGCCTGTCTTCTGTCACCTGTTTTATATGGAAATGAAGAGAAATTAAGGGGTAAAGGAAGACACACTGAAAAACAACCTCTCTCTCTCTCTCTCTCTCTCTCTCTCTTCTCTCTCTCTCTCTCTCTCTCTTCTCTCTCTCTCTCCTCTCTCTCTGGCCTCTCTCTCAGTCCTCTCACTCTCTCCTCACTCACTCTCTCTCTCTCCTCTCTCTCTCTCTCTCTCTCTCTCTCTCTTGTGCCTCTCTCTCTCTCTCTCTCTCTCTCCTTCTCTTTCTCTCTCTTCTTTCTCTTCTCTCTTCTCTCTCTCTCTCTTCTCTCTTCTCTCTCTCTCTCTCTCTCTCTCTCTCTCTCTCTCTCTCTCTTCTCTCTCTCTCCTCTCTCTTCTTCTCTTCTCTCTCTCTCTCTCTCTCTCTCTCTCTCTCTCTCTCTCTCTCTCTCTCTCTCTCTCTCTCTCTCTCTCTCTCTCTCTCTCTCTCTCCCTCTCTCCCTCTCTCTCTCTTTCTCTCACCCTCTCACCTTCTCACCCTCACGCCCACACGCCCATACGCTCTCACGCCCTCACCCCCCCCCCCCACACACACACAAACACGCACACAGGCATATTTCATCATACTTTACGTAACTCAGAAACGAGCTGGCACGACTGGCTTTGGGTCCACTGGACCATGGATAAAGTGTACAGAAAGACACCGCTTTTATCATAGATGTTAAGGGGGGCGGTTGCTGGAGAACCTCTAGTGCTTAGTATCTAGAGTTTAGTGTGCTTAGTAGAGTCCGGGGCTGACCTCGGCCTGTGCAGTCACTAGCAAGAGTTCCTATTCTGCCGGCGACGCTGTGGCATCAGGAGGGTTGTTCAGCCCCACTCTACGAGCATCAGGTCACAGCCCTACTGTACAAATTCTCCGGTCACCGCCGTAGTGCTTGCTGCCTGCTGACACCAACCAGCTATTTATTTATTTGTGTGATGACCATCCAAGACTGTGCTGGACGTCATGAGATAGAACGAACAGCAAGCAGCAAGCGGCAACTCTGTATGTTGCATACAGATTCTCCTATTGGTTATATTAAATGACTCTCCCTCCTTCCTCTCTGGTGTGCGGGATAATAACCAGGCCGTCTTGTACTCACCACACATAAACACAGGGGTTACAGTAAACTGGTATTTTGGCTAACTTGGAGTTTTATTATGCCTTTGGTATCATCAGTTTTTTTATAGGTTCCAAAGTTTATTATGCTCATCTGTCATTACATAATAAAAAGTGAATCTTTTTTTCTTTTTTTCTTCCATAAACCCATGCCTCTACGTTTCTGTCATGTAAGTTAAACGTTAATATCTGTATTTTATCATGTAAGATAAAATAAATTAAAATGGTGAAAATATTACAAATTCTGGCACTAGGCAATGTTATAAGCTTTATATCAGGGTAATTGTCATTAAACCTTGTTTTATATGGATATCAAAGTTACCTAGGAAAGCCACATTACAATCATTATACACGATGGACCAATTTCCAAAGATATATTTCTTGAGCGCTGTAAAACTTTGCTCTTGAAAAGCCATTTCAGACAAGTAATAAACCATTTCACTGAAAAAAACCCTAATCGTTTATATCACTGGGCTGCGAAAAGTTTGTTACGGACGAAACAACAGATGACGCTTAATGATTTCTGTGTGCAGATTTCAAATTGGATCCAGATTTTGTGTAATATTCAGATCTAAACTAAATTGTTGTCATGTCAAGATACTGATTACATCGCTAAGTATCCGAAAATCATATTTATATTTTAATATATATATATATATATATATATATATATATATATATATATATATATAATAAGAGGCAAATTCTGAAGAATTAGATAGATAATTAAGAGACTGGCTGCCAGTATAATCTCACAGAATGGTGTTACCGATTCTAGTAGCAAAGCAAGTCCTCAAGCTATTCTGCTTTACAATGATAATGAAAAACCTTCAAACCAGTAGCACTTACCACTAGTCTTGACAGAACTAAGGAATCCTTGGGATTGCTGCCTGGCCTTAGGCTAGACAAAGTATATGCGCTTTTTTGTCATGGAACAGGGAAGGTGATAAAGACCAC
>NC_051392.1:31257343-31259843 GCF_015228065.2 Penaeus monodon
GCGGCATTGCATTATTCCTCTTTCAAAAAATATACCTCAGGACATCTGACTTAGGATTTGAATTGCTAAAAATTTCCACCGAGTCCCCACGGGGAGTAAAGCGTAAAACTTCGCTGTCATTACTCAAGTATGAGTAGACAGGTAATGCTATGGGGCTAGTAAGATCCTAGTTGCACACTCCTTTTAGTGGGTCGTGTGGCATGGTTGTTTAGCACTGGCCTCCGGTTTCATACCCGGAGTGACCTAGGTTCGAGTCCTGGTCGGGGGAGGTTTTATTTATCGATATCAATGCGGCATTGCATTATTCCATCTTTCATAAAATATACCTCAGGACATCTGACTTAGGATTTGAATTGCTAAATCAATTTCTACCGAGTGCCCACGGGGAGTGAGCGTAAAACTTCGCTGTCATTACTCAAGTATGAGTAGACAGGTAATGTCTATGGAGCTAGTAAGATCCTAGTTGCACACTCCTTTTAGTGGGTCGTGTGGCATGGTTTAGCACTGGCCTCCGGTTTCATACCCGGAGTGACCTAGGTTCGAGACCCCGGGTCTTGTTGCCGGTGGTCCGGGCGACGGTGGCGACGTCGAGCAGCGCCCAGGGTCCCTGAGAGAGAGAGAGAGACCGTATCGATGATGCGTCTTGGCACTATTATCCTATTTCATTTTAAATACCTTGTGTCACGTTGGACTATCTCTCTCTATAATAATGTCTCCTTACCAAGGTTTTTATTTATGAGGTACTGCGACGAAGGCGAGGGTTTCTACAGTCAGTCCCTCACAGGTGAGCGGTTTGCTCGTCAAGCCAAGAGTATCGCCACTCACCTGGTCGGAGGCGTTCGCATACATTCGAGTTGCCACTTTTTCTTTTCTCTTTCTTTTTTTCCATCCACATTCTATTTTCTTTATATCTAATTTCGCATGTTCATTTATTTTTCATCATCACTTATCACACGAATTATTTAATTCGTTCTTTATTCTTGTTCTCATTTCTCTTTTGTTCGTGGGTTCACTGGGGTTATTCCTGAACCCTCTCATCAAATTTGCACAATTTGCGCGTGACACTATCCCTTTTTTCCTATACGTACAATGTAGTTTTTATAACAGAGTCTGAGGTGACTTCCATTCGTACAATATGAGTAAGCATCCCAGACATAGTTGGTATTAGTTAACTCTCGATGGTCAGACCAGTTATACACAACTCATTCGCTTCGTTCACACTTCACCTAGTACGCGTAAATGATTGACAGGGATTCTCTTCCAATAGTCGTTACATCAATTTGTTTTGTTTCAATCCATAACCTTTGCCCTTTCAAACACCCCATCTACCCTTTTCAGCTCAGCTCCACTCTGAGCTTCCTTTAGTGCAGTTCTGTAGAGCATGTCTGGTATGTTTTGTATTCTCATCCTTCATGAAACATCCACCCTTTTTCCACGTCCTGAAGTTAGCGTTGAGACTGGTACCCCTAGAAGAATATTGAGCATAGCCTTGTTAAGATAATCATATTCTTCATTTAATATACACGTGTATCAGTGTTTCTTAGTCGCCGCCCCGAGTTTCTCTATACATCATCCGTTACTCATCATAAGACTTTGTTACCACCGATAGTGGACCCACCAATTAAATCCTCATTGGTACGGCCAACTCACCTTTACCTCTCATCCTTTCACTTCATGAATTCTCATGTGTTCCTCACGCGCCACAGTCAATCGTCCTTATATCATTGCAGTATATAATTCATACTATAAAGGTTTCAGCATCTAATCACCGACACGATTTACAGTATCACTAACATTTATTAATCCTCTTTCTCAATTTCCTTGGGGAGACGATCGGGCATGTGTCGGGCGTAGTTCGCACACCTAGCGGTTTTAAATCAGGTGCGCTTCGCAGGTTGACTCTATTCTCGACCCTTTCTGTTCCATCTCCGTCACTTATTCTGATTCTGTATAACCCTACCTTCGGGTCTAACACTTCTATCACTTCCCATCTATCATCCTGCCATCTGTTTTGCATTTTGCATCTACCAATCCTAACATTATTCCGCAACAAGACTTCCTGCCCGACGTCCCACTTAGGTATTTTCGCCCGTTTGTCACGCATTTTCCTCGTCTGTGTTCTCCTTTTCAATTCTACCTCTTTAGCTATAGTCCACAGTGTTTCTTGTACTTCTCCTAACTCGTCAATCCATTCGTCTACTGTGTTTTCCTTCGAACTAACGTCTCTCGGGTCTCTCGGCAGTTTAGGCTCTCTACCAAACACTAGATGGAAAGGAGAATATCCCGTGGAGGTATGAAGGGTGTTATACATTGACACAAGGCCAGACACATGTTCAGGCCATTTCTTTTTAGCCTTTTCATCTAAGGTGACTAAAAGGTCATGCAGAGTCCGATTGAAGCGTTCACAGACACCATTCCCTTGAGGGTGATACGCCGTAGTTCTAATCTTCTCAATTCCATAATACTGACACAATTGTTGGATTCGTGAACTGCAAAAGTT
>NC_051392.1:31264843-31269843 GCF_015228065.2 Penaeus monodon
ACGTCCTTGCCTCCAGCATGGATCGACTGAATGGGTTCCCCTAACAGTTCCCCAAAATCCTACATCTTGGTCTTGGTCCAGGAGACCTCTTGGCCTAAGGGTTTCGCCTCATTGCTAAATGCATCAAGAGCCGCCACCAGTGACTCCAGGGACTCAGATAGGATGGCAACATCGTCGGCAAAGTCAAGGTCTGAGACCTTTGGGATATTGCCCAGTGTTGCTCCACCACTGACTTGGCTAGTACTTGTCTATTATCCAGTCCATACAGATGTTAAAAAGTGTTGGTGCAAGGACACAGTCTTGCCTCCCCCCTTTGAATAACAGGGAAGAAGTTCGACAGACCAACATTTTTACAACCACTTTCAGTACCAGTATAAAGGCTGCTATTAGGCCAATAATCTGCATCGGAATTTCCCCTTTTGAGTCTCGGGATCTCCCATAGCGATTCCCGATGCACGAGTCAAACGCTTTCTTGAGTCGATGTAGGCGGCAAGCAACCCCATGACCAAACTCAAGACGGCGATTACAATTACTCGAAGCACTAGTATTGGGTCTATTGTGGACTTGCAGTCTGGAGTAAATCCAGACTGCTCTGGCCCCTGATCCCTCAGTATGTGGTTGCGGGATCCATTTCAGAAGAATGTGGGTGAAAACTTTGCCTGGTATGCTGAGCAGTGTAATTCCATGGTAGTTGCTACAATCCCAATGATCCCCTTTCCCCTTCCAGAGAGGGATGACCAAGCCCCTCAACAGGTCAGGGGGAATAGTACCAGACTGCCAGATGGCAGTCAGACTGTATGAAACCCCTGAGCCAAGGTTCATCCCCAGCCTTTAGAAGTTCAGCAGGGATATCCCATATGCCTACAGCTTTCTTCCACTCTTCAGCTTGGAATCGCCATCTTAACCTCCTTAGGGTAGGAGGTTTCTCACAAATGGGTGAGTCTGGCACAGGTATTGTGAAATCGCTTGCATCCAAGCTAACTGTTGGAGCGTCTACCTGTAAATTGCTCAAAAAACTCAGCCCAATGTTCATGAACCCCAACATGATCTGAGACGACCCCTTCATTTCCCCTGATCGGACTGCAGTCATCTATGAGGATGGCTTAAAGTTCAGCTTTGTCAGGCTTGGTAGGCAGGGTGAAGGTCGTTACCTAGAAATTTGGGCCCTTTAACCTTCTCAGCAAGATTCCTGATGAACTGTTTCCCTGTCCCTTCTCAGCAGTGTCCGAGCCCTACGCACCATGGAGCGACGCAAGACTTGATTACCTTTCAATCAAGCCATGCAACATGCTTCAGTGGCCTATAATGCCTCCAGGGAGATGGAATTCTGCCTTGCCCTTGGGAGTACGCCAATGGACTCCTGGACTGCTTCGAGTGTTACGAGTTTGAAGAGCTCCCACAGAGCAACTGGCCTGTCAGGTTGTCAATTTCTGTGAATCGGTTTAGAACTGCCATGGTGAACCCCCAGGGACACTCCTCCTCCCCTAGTCTGTCCAAGTGAAAACCTTAGAGTGGCCACTGAAAGGACGGGGAGTTTTTAAGTGGACCCACAGGGTAGCCACAGTCAGCCTATAGTCAGTGCCACAGAACTCAGCACTCTGGTAAACTCTGCAGTTCTGGAGGATCCTCCACCACGTGCTAACAATAATGTGGTTAATCTCCTTGACCACTGTATTCGTCTCGCAGTACCATGTCCAGTGATGCTGGTACCAGGAGCCAGAGATCTTCATTTTCTGGGACCTAGCAAAGTCCCGGAGAAGGAGGCTGTTCTCACTGCTGGGATCAGCTCCCGAGCCATGAGGGCCGACAGACTTCTCATAGCCAGCTCGGTCACAAACCGGACACTGCATTTAAGTCGCCCAAACAATGTGAAAATCTCGCCAAGGGGAATTGTCTGCCACAGATGCGAGTTTGGGATAGAACAACCTGTTTCACATCGAGTTTACAAACATCGGTAGGAACAATATACAACAATAAGAGGGCATGGAGCCAAAGGCATGCTTCAGTCTCAGAGCCATAATACACTCATCAACAGGTGTCACCTCAACTTTCCAAAAGCTGAAGTCGGCTGGAGATGGCTATGGTTATACCCTGGAGGTGGTGACCACTCTGCGGCCTGACCAGTAGTAGGTGTACCCACACCATACTGATCGTGCCACTACCAGGACTTCTCACCTTCGAGAGGGCAGGCAAACACTCCAATTCCCTCAAGAGCAGAGGTAACCGCTCATCCTGCCGCAAGGACTGATGTTCCAAGTGCCTACCCGGAAAGCTTGCCTGAGGTTAAGCCTCAGGCGGTCCACTCCGGATGCATGCCACCCTGCCGTCCCACGGACGCTTCCCCAAATAAAGGGGGTCAGCAGGCTGTGGAGCTCCTTCGTCTGTGGGGTTCCCCAGGGCTTGCCCCCCAAGCCTTTTTATGGTGGGTTGGCGCCTGCCGGGGCGCAGGCAGAACAACTAACTCTCGTTCCCATCCTGTGCCCCAAATTTTCCCTCCCAATGGGATCCACAGCCTGTCTTGTATTCTGGGTGGAGGGACAGCACCCCTCCCCCCACATAGCCATTTATCTGATTTGTTGCCAGATGTCTTTTTGGGTGGGGGAATGGGCCCACCTCCCTCGAGCCACCCAATTATCC
This sequence comes from Penaeus monodon, assembly GCF_015228065.2. Taxonomy (NCBI): domain Eukaryota; kingdom Metazoa; phylum Arthropoda; class Malacostraca; order Decapoda; family Penaeidae; genus Penaeus; species Penaeus monodon. The sequence continues at coordinate 31,267,481 of NC_051392.1, forward strand.
CCGGGTGACTTGGGGCAGGAGTTGGTATGGAGCTAGGGCGTGTTCACACAACGGTGGGCCATAGCTCCTTACCTCTGGGGGCCCCCTGCTGCTCCGGATCCCCCCCAGTTTAGCCTGGGACCGCAAGTGACCAGTCACCCATGGGTGGCCACGAGGAGGCAATGCAGAAGTCTCGATGATGGAGAGCATGTGACCTGGCAGGGGAGACTTATGCAAAAACTGCTCCCTTTTTCGCACTAAAAATAGCCCGTGGGGGTAGCTGCAAGCGAGAAGGCAGCAAGCACTTTACCCTATCTAGGCTACCACACCATTGCTTCACATCACCTTGCGCATATATATATATATAGATAGATAGATATAGATATATGTATATATATTTATATATATTTTTATATATGCATATTTATAAAAAAAAAAAAATATATTATATATATATATATATCATATATATATATATATATATATATATATATACATATATACCACACACACCACACACACACAACACACACACACACACACACACACACACACACCACAAACACACACAAAAACAAAACACACGCACACACACACGAACAATTATTATATATATATATATATATTATATTATTATATATATATATATATATATATTATGTTCGTGTGTGTGGGGCGTGTGTGTGTGTGTGTGGGGTGTGTATATATATATGTATATATATAATATATATATATAATATATATATATATATTATATATATTGTATGTATGTATTTATGCATGTAGGGATACATACATTTTTATATATATATAATATATAAAATGTATGTATACATACAGCATAAAATACATACATATATATATATATATATATATATATATTAATATATATATATATATATATATACATATATATAACACACACACACACACACACACACGCACACACACACGAACATATATATATATATATATATATATATATATATATTAAGTTTTGTATATATAAAAATAGTTATATATATATATGTTCTGTGTGTGTGCGTGTTGTGTGTGTGTGTGTGTGTGTGTGGGGTGTGTGTGTGGTGTGTGTGTTGTGTGTGTGTGTGTGTGTGTGTGTGTGTGTGTGTATATATGTATATATTAATATAGATAAAATATATATATTAATATATATTAATATATATATTTTTTTTTTTTTATAAATATGCATATGTAAATATATATAATATATATACATATATCTATCTATCTATCTATATATATATATATGCACATGCGCAAGGTGATGTGAAGCAATGGTGTGGGAGCCTAGATAGGTAAAGTGCTTGCATGCCTTCTCGCTTGCAGCTACCACCACTGGCTAGTTTAGTGCGAAAAAGGGAGCAACTTTGCATAAGTCTCCCCGCCAGGTCACATGCTCTCCTCATCGAGAATTCTGCATTGCCTCCTCGTGGCCACCCATGGGTGACTGGTCACTTTGCGGTCCAGGGTAAACTGTGGGGGATCTCGGAGCAGCAGGAGGCCCCAGAGGTAAGGAGCTATGGCCCCACCGTTGGTACCCCCTAGCTCCATACCAACTCCTGCCCCCAAGCACCCGGGGAAAATTGGGTGGTCGGGGGGAGGTGGGCCCTTCCTCCACCAGAAAGACTTGGGAAACAACAGAAAAAGCATGTGGGGGGAGGGTGCGTCCCTCCCACCCAGCATGCAAGGCAGCTGGGTCCCTTTGGGAGGGCAAATGTTGGGGCAAGGGGGGAACGAGAGTTGTTGTTCTGCCTCCCCCCCGGCAGGCGCCAACCCAATGAAGTTTGTGGGGCAAAGCCCTGGAACCCCAGAGGGAAAGGGAGGGTCCCCGCCTGCGCCCCCCTTTTTTTGGGGAAGCGTCGTGGGGAGGCAATGGTGGCATGCACCGGAGTGACCGCCTGAGGTTAACCTCAGGAAGTTTTCGGGTAGGCACTTGGAACTCAGCCCTTTGGGGCGGATGAGGGTTACCCTGCTTTTGAGGGAATTTGGAGTGTTTCCCTGCCCCTCGAAGGGGGAAAGTCCGGGTAGGGCACGACAGTGGGTGGGTACCCCTACTACGGTCAGGCCGCAGAGAGGGCACCCCTCCGGGGGTTAACCATAGCCATCTCCAGCCGACTTCAGCTTTGGGAAAGTTGAGGTGCCCCCTGTTGATGAGGTATTATGGTCTGAGACTGAAGCTGCCTTTGGTCCATGTCTCTTATGTTTAATTTCCTACCGATTTTGAAATCGATGTAAACAGGTGTTCTATCCAAACTCGCACTTGGGACAATTCCCCTTGGCGAGATATTCAATTTTTCTGGGCGATTTTCAAGCGTACCCGGCTGTGCCGAGTGGCTATGAGAAGTCGTGGGCCCCTCAGG
>NC_051392.1:31277343-31280448 GCF_015228065.2 Penaeus monodon
GAGGTAGAATTGAAAAGGAAAAACCAGACGGGGAAAAATGCGGACAAACGGGCGAAAATACCAAAAGTGGGACGTCGGGCAGGAAGTTTTTTGGGGAATAATGTTGGATTGGGAGATGCAAAAAGCAAAACAGATGGAGGATGATAGATGGGAAGTATAGAAATGTTAGACCCAAAGGGAGGGGTTTTACAGAACAGAAAATGACGGGATGGAACAGAAAGGGTCGAGAATAGAGTCAACTGCGAAGCGCATGTTTAAAACGCAGGTGTGCGAATACCCCCAAAAATGCCGATCGTCTCCCAAGGAAATTGAAAAGGGTTAATAAATGTTTTGTGATCTGTAAAATTTTGGTCGGTGTTAGATGCTGGAAAACCCTTTTTAGTATGAATTATATACTGCAATGATATAAGGGCGGGTTGATGTGCGCGTGAGGCACAGAGAATTCATGAAATGAAAGGGTAGAGGTAAAGGTGAGTTTGGGCCCTACCAATGAGGATTTAATTGGGGGTCCACTTCGGTGGTACAAAGTCCCTTTTGATGGTAACGGGGGAAAAGTATAGAGAAACTCGGGGGGGGACTAAGAAAAATGATACACGTTATATTTAAAAGAAGAATATGATTTTCTTAACAAGGGATGCTCAATATTCTTTTAGGGGTCCAGTTCACGTAATTCAGGACGTGGAAAAAGGGGGGATGTTTATGAAGGATGAAATCAAAAAAATACCAGAAGCCTACAGAACTGCCTAAAAGGGAAACTCAGAGGGAGCTGAGCTGAAAAGGGTAGATGGGGTGTTTGAAAGGGCAAAGGTTTTGGTTGAAACAAAACAATTTATGTAACGACTATTGGAAAGAAACCCTGTCAATCATTTTTCGGTACAGGTGAAGTGTAACGAAGCGAATGATTTTTGTTAAAAAGGTCGACCCCGAGGTTTAAATAAACCAACTATGTCTGGGATGCTTACCTATTGTACGAAGGAAGTCCCCCAACTTGTTATAAAAAAAACATTTTTACGATGGAAAAAAAAGGGGTAGTTCACGCGCAAATGTGAAATTTTATGAGAGGTTCAGGAATAACCCAGTGAACCCCCGAACAAAAAAGAAATGAGAAAAAGAATAAAGAACGAATTAAATAATTCGTGTGATAAGTGATGATGAAAAATAAATGAACATGCGAAATTAGATATAAAGAAAATAGAATGTGGATGGAAAAAAAGAAAGAGAAAAGAAAAAGTGGCAACTCGAATGTATGCGAACGCCTCCGACCAGGTGAGTGGCGATACTCTTGGCTTGACGAGCAAACCGCTCACCTGTGAGGGACTGACTGTAGAAACCCTCGCCTTCGTCGCAGTACCTCATAAATAAAAACCTTGGTAAGGAGACATTATTATAGAGAGAGATAGTCCAACGTGACACAAGGTATTTAAAATGAAATAGGATAATAGTGCCAAGACGCATCATCGATACGGTCTCTCTCTCTCTCTCAGGGACCCTGGGCGCTGCTCGACGTCGCCACCGTCGCCCGGACCACCGGCAACAAGACCCGGGGTCTCGAACCTAGGTCACTCCGGGTATGAAACCGGAGGCCAGTGCTAAACCATGCCACACGACCCACTAAAAGGAGTGTGCAACTAGGATCTTACTAGCTCCATAGACATTACCTGTCTACTCATACTTGAGTAATGACAGCGAAGTTTTACGCTCACTCCCCGTGGGCACTCGGTAGAAATTGATTTAGCAATTCAAATCCTAAGTCAGATGTCCTGAGGTATATTTTATGAAAGATGGAATAATGCAATGCCGCATTGATATCGATAAATAACAACCCTCCCTGACCAGGACTCGAACCTAGGTCACTCCGGGTATGAAACCGGAGGCCAGTGCTAAACCAACCATGCCACACGACCCACTAAAAGGAGTGTGCAACTAGGATCTTACTAGCCCCATAGACATTACCTGTCTACTCATACTTGAGTAATGACAGCGAAGTTTTACGCTCACTCCCCGTGGGCACTCGGTGGAAATTGATTTAGCAATTCAAATCCTAAGTCAGATGTACTGAGGTATATTTATGAAAGATGGAATAATGCAATGCCATGATATCGATAAATAACAACCCTCCCTGACCAGGACTCGAACCTAGGTCACTCCGGGTATGAAACCGGAGGCCAGTGCTAAACCAACCATGCCACACGACCCACTAAAAGGAGTGTGCAACTAGGATCTTACTAGCTCCATAGACATTACCTGTCTACTCATACTTGAGTAATGACAGCGAAGTTTTACGCTCACTCCCCGTGGGCACTCGGTGGAAATTGATTTAGCAATTCAAATCCTAAGTCAGATGTCCTGAGGTATATTTTATGAAAGATGGAATAATGCAATGCCGCATTGATATCGATAAATAACAACCCTCCCTGACCAGGACTCGAACCTAGGTCACTCCGGGTATGAAACCGGAGGCCAGTGCTAAACCAACCATGCCACACGACCCACTAAAAGGAGTGTGCAACTAGGATCTTACTAGCTCCATAGACATTACCTATCTACTCATACTTGAGTAATGACAGCGAAGTTTTACGTCACTCCCCGTGGCACTCGGTGGAAATTGATTTAGCAATTCAAATCCTAAGTCAGATGTCCTGAGGTATATTTTATGAAAGATGGAATAATGCAATGCCGCATTGATATCGATAAATAACAACCCTCCCTGACCAGGACTCGAACCTAGGTCACTCCGGGTATGAAACCGGAGGCCAGTGCTAAACCAACCATGCCACACGACCCACTAAAAGGAGTGTGCAGCGCCCAGGGTCCCTGAGAGAGAGAGAGATAGATTCATGTCTGGGCCGCCGTGGTCACAGCATGATGAATCTGAGTTCAAGGGTTCGAGTCACCGGCCGGCGCGTTGTTCCCTTAGGCAAGGAACTTCACCTCGAATGCCTACCTAGCCACTGGGTGGCCAAGCCAGCCCAAGTCAGTGCTGGTCCCAAGCCCGGATGAAATAGAGAGAATGATTACCTAAAAAGGGTAACACCGGCACTCTCCGTGGAAAGGAACTGGGGACCTACACGTACTCACTCCAAGAGCATACAAACATGGGAAAAA
>NC_051392.1:31280548-31295548 GCF_015228065.2 Penaeus monodon
AATATTATATATATATTAAATATATATATAATACATATTATATATAATATATATTCTATATAATATATATATTTTATATATTTTTATATATATATGTATATTATATGTATATATTATTATATTTATACTCTATACTATATCTATCATCTATCTTCTATCTATCTATCTTCTATCTATCTATATATATATATATACAATATTATATATTATAATATTTTTATATATATTTATTAATAATATATATATCTTCTACTTTTAAAGGGAGGGTTTATGTCTGAGCCCCCGTGGTCCAGCATGATCTTTTTTGTAGTTTTCATGTTGTGTCTCTTGGAGTGAGTACGTGGTGGGGCCCCAGTTCCTTCCCCCGGGGAAATGGGCCGTGGACCTTTTAGGTAATCATTCTCTCTATTTTCCGGCTTGGGGCCACACTTGCTTTAAACTGGCTTGGCCACCCAGTGGGTAGGGAGGGAAAAAAAAGGGGAAGTTCCTTGCCCAAGGGAAAAAACGGGCGGTCGGGACTCGAACCCTCGAATTCAGATTGCCGTCGTGACCGTCTTTCCCCAAAGCTCTAAACCCTTCGGCCACCGCGGCCCTATAATAAATTTTAAATATTATATTTTTATTTTATATATATTATATATATATATACATTATATTAAAAATATATTATATATATATTATATAATATATATATTAAAATACAAATATATAAATGTATATTATATAAAATATATATTAAATGTATATATATATTATAATATATAATATATAAATTTTATAAAAATATATTTTATAATATGTATTATATGTATATTATATATAGGGATATATATTTAATTATATTTTAATATATTATGTATAATTTTTGTAATTTAATTTTGTATTATTTGTTATAAATAAAGTTAAAAGTTATATATATATATGTATTATATTTATATATATATATATATATTATGTATTATATATATGTATTAAAAAATGATATATATTTTTAAAATTTTAATATATTATATATTAATTTAAATTTTAAAATTATTTAATTTGTATATTTTTTTATACCCTATTATATTATATAATTCTATAATTTTATATATAAAATTTTTATATTTAAATTTATTATATATTACTATTATTTAAATTATATTTTTAATATATAATTTTTTAATTATATTTTCTATATATATATATATATATTTTTATGGTATATATATATGTATATATATATTATTTTTTGTATGTATATATATATTTAGGTATATTAAGTATAGTTATATTTTATATGTTATATATGTTTTTTTTATATGTTTTTAAAATTTTGTTATATGTATTATATATTATATTTGATTATTATATGTTATGTATTTATAATATATTTTAAAATGATATTATATTATATATATTTATATTTATATGTATATGTATATATATATGTTAGTATATATTGTTAGTATAATATATTATATTTTATTATGTTTAATTATTTTGTTATTATATATTATTTAAAATATATTAATATATATTTATAATTTTATATATATATAATATATTATATTAATTTTAGTATTATATGATTATTTAATTATGTATATATGTTTAATACTGATAATTTTACTATCTATTATATATATTTTATATTAAAAATTAAATATATATAAATATATATATATATACTCTCCCGAAAGGTTCACTGTCAATTAAAATTTAAAATGGGAATTTGCAGCAGTAGGCTTTTGTTACCCCTCAAATTCATTTTCTGTTATCTACAAAGCATTACAGAAAAAAACATTATCTCTCTCTCTCTCTCCTCTCTCTCTCTCTCTCTCTCTCTCTCTCCTCTCTCTCTTTCTCTCTCTCTCTTTTTCTCTCCTCTCCTCTCTCTCCTTTACTCTCTCTTTTTCATTCTCTCTCTCTCTCTCTTTTTCACTTTTCTTTCATCTTTCATTCTCTCTCTCTCTCTCTCTTTCTCTCTCGCTCTCTCTCTTCCCCTCTCCTCTCTCTCTCTCTCTGTAGAAGGCTGTCATCCGTAGTACAGTGGTGAACAGATGGTAGTTATACTTGTTAACGGCGTGGCTCTTTATTTCTAAGAGCTGACACAATATAGAAACACGAGGCATTTTATTTATAGGGTAATCGGGATGCGGCCCGCCACTACCCCGAGGATAGGCAAAGCGGCCTTTACCGCGCCTGGTGCTTTGAACGCAACTCTCGAGCTACTGCTGTTTTGAGTTTTGGGAAAAGTTCTGCCTTCGCCCGGCCTTTCACTTTGGCCCGGGCCTTTTCAGCTTTATGGCTGTCCATTTGTTTGTCTGACCCCTCGGTGCTTACCGTGGCGGTGGGATTGCCAGCAGGCGTTCCTGTACCGTGGTGTAAGCATCTCGCATAATCTCTTTACCAGCACGACGGCTGTGTTCTGCGGGCTTTGTCTTAGGAATTGCGGTGCACGCAATTCTCCAAGTAATGTACAAGTGTGGCGTTCGGCTCGCGTAAAGCATGCAACACCTCTCTTCACGTTCTATGGTTTGTATGACCTTTCCATGCACAGTGTTTAAACCCAGGCGCATTCTGTGCAGAATGACTTCGGTACCTCTGTTGTTTATTTTTAGAGAGTGCCAGTGGTTCTAGCCTGTGGCATCTGAGTCCAGCTGGCCGAGGGGGAGGTCTCGTTTCCTCTCTGTGAAGCTGCAGAGGAAGGAGGGGGCCGTTACCGTACACCTCCCCCCTAAGTAATTTTCGGCTCTGATGTATTATCATGGATTAGGGGCTACCCCTGCCAACTTCGTCTATCTGTCGCAAGCTCATTACCTCTGATCCCTATTTGGCTGGAAACCCAGTTTTATGATAACTCTTCTACCCTGTGCAGATCCTCTGTGCCAGTGTGAGGATGGTAGTCAGAAAGGTAGATGTTGTCAGTGGGTGAGCGCTGCGGAAGACAGTCCGACGGCTCCCTTTGGAGCTGTGTGTATGACCACGTGTCCTTCCCCACGGAGCGTGGCTCAGTGCTCCCTAGGTAGGTCACTGCCTCTGCCTGTAGCGAGGAGGCGTTGCTGTTACCCTCATGGATTTTTTTTGGCATCCTTGCTGCGAAGCTGGCGCTGCAGTGTGGGTTCAGGTATCGAACCGATCCATACCGTGTAATATGTTCTGCTTCCCGGAGGGTGATGGCTGCAATGACCCTCTAGGGTTTCTGCCTTTAGCTAGCATAACAGTATTCATTCTTTTTTGCTTGTGCATCTCATGACCGGGAACTCTATCGAGGTTTGTGCCCACGCGAGCTTCGACAAGTCAGGGTGAGGGGAGTCCATGCCTTGGCCATGTGCTTCTTTGAGCTGATGGCGTATTAACACCCTGGATGTGTGAGACAGTCCAGAGTTGTTTGCAAACCGCTGTTATCCCTGTTTCTATGCGTCTGACTATTTGATTGTCTTAGTGCTTTGTGGTTCCTGGTAACCTGGATGACCTTTGATAAGCATTTGTGCTGCCCATTAGGTCAATCGTTGCGGCCAAGGGGAAAAGGTTTTGCCTCCGACAAGGAGGTGAGGACCTTCGTCGCCCACCTTGGGGCACCCAGAATGACCCTGGGCTGCTTCGTTTTGGACTGCCCCTCCATTTTTGGTCTTTATGTTTTCTCTAATGCCACTCAGAGCGAGGGAGACATAGTCTACAATGGTCCTGACAGCATGTACATAGAATGATTTTAGTATCTCTGTGTCTGGCCCCTATGCTTCTTCCACTCATTGCTCGTCATGACAGACGTCCTTGATTTTGTTCGGCAACCAGGTACTGGACCGCCTTGTGGAAGGAAGAGTCCCGGTCTATCTTACCCCAAGTAGAGGTAAATCCTAACCACTCCCAGTCTATTCCCTGTATTTTTCAGACTTGTGCCTTGTACTCTCTGGTCTCAGAGCCTGGCTTTGATTTGCTTTTCAGGAGATCTTTAGTCCTGTCCTGCAACACGCCTCGATACCAGGTCCGAGACACGCTGGGCTTTGTTTAGGCAGTATGGTCGAGTGGAGATGATAGCCAGGATCGTCTGCATCGGAGATGATCTTGCACCCCACTGGAGGTTTTAATGTTGAGGATCAGTACAGCATGTAATTGAAAAGGGCTGGACTGAGAACCCCACATGTGGCGTTCCATCTTCTAGTGGCATGTGCTGTGATAGGTGACCTTGAATTTGACTCGGGCTGTTCTTTTACGTAAAGTAGTCACCTATCCAAGCAGGAGCTTACCTCTGGATTCTTTTTGGATCAGGCCTCCGAATTGCAAGAGGACTTGCCAATTCCAAAAGCCTTCTCCAAGGTCAAGGAATGAGTGCAAAGATGTGCCCTTCTTTATTGTGCTCAATAGCGTGCTAATGTTGTGCGCTGTGCTCATGCCCCTGGTTGACACTGTGAGTGTTTCGTGTGGGGGTCCCATTTTTCATCGGAAGCCGGTTCAGTACCATCCTCCGGCAGTCTTTTGCCAGACAGCTAGGAAGAGCTGGGGGCGTTACTTCCCCGGCTCCTTTTGGTTTAGGACTGGAACTTATGTAGCCCTCTTCCAACTCTGGTGTAGAGTGGGAAGTTTCTCAGGACGTGTTGATGAGTGCAGGAATCAAGCTCCACCTACCGGTCCCAGGTGGGGAAATGAATGTGGTAACGAGAATCCAATTCAAGCTGGGCTTTGTTAGAACTGCTTTTATATGCATCTCTTAGTTCCTCAGAGAAAAGATAACGTCTGAGTTGATCAGGGGGGGGGGGGGGGGGGGGGGGGGGGGGTCGGCTGCCCTTTCATTGAATGTGAGTAAGTCTGTCTGTTTGTTAGCGTTTCTTGTCCCTTGCCTCAAGTTCGGCTGGCAGTCTGTTGCTACTGTCGTTCTCGCAGAGCACTCCAAGCGCAGTCCTGTTTGGCCTCTGACTGGGGGTCATGATGCGTGCATCTCGGGCTGAGTCCGTTGGTGGCTCCTCTTGACCCTTTGCCATAGCTCTGAGAGGGTGTAGGTGGATCGTAAGACTCACACCATTCCAGCCACTTTTCCTGCCTCACTTCGCTGCAGTTTCCTTGGCATCCCGATAGCCTCCCTTATGGAGGAGGCTAGTTTGGCCGGGGTTCCTTGCCTTTCGGAAAGTTTTCGGCATCATATTTACCCTGTGGTTGACCTCCTAATCTCGTCCATTGAAGTACCGAGGCGTCTTGTGACTCCTAGACCCAGGCTGAGTTTTGGGTATGGTCAGTGAGGTGCCTCATCAATGGCATTTACAAGTCTGGTTGTAGCACTTCACTTTTCGCTTTGTGGGGTTCTTGCTTCTCAGACAGTGGGCCAAGGCGTTTCTGGAACGCCTGCCAGTTGGCCTTGTCTGGTTTCCATCTTGGATTCGGTCGTGGGATTTCGGCTGGGCCACTATCCAAGGGGGTAGTTATAGTGCATAATGGTCACTAATGACGGTCTCATCGACACGTCCAGCCAATCCTCTCCACCAGAGTCGCATTGGCCAGGTGAGGTCTATGACCCCTCCTCCTGACATGTCGTTGGCTCCTGGCGGTTGAGGAGAGCGATCGCGGGGAATGTCTCAGCACATTGGCTATGTGATAGCCCGCCCATCCGGTGCCCTGCAGGGAGCCAGGATGGGTGGTGTGGTCTTTGAAGTCTTCCCCCTATGATCACTCGGTCGTTGTGCTGCAGAAGCACATACCTGGCTGATGTCTAAGCTACTAGAGTGTGGCCGGCTGTACAACATTGTACAATTTCAGGGGCCCCCCCCGGCCAGTTGATCTCGACGGCAAGAGATTCAACTCTTCTCCACAATGCGGTGCATCGGCTAGTGTGGAGCAGGGAATTGTTGCTTTGACTCAGGGTCATCAGGCCTCTTTTTGCCATCGGAACGTAGGTCAGCGCGTAGACGTGATACCCGGAGAAGCGAACAGCTTCCGCTGATAATGTCCCTCCTGGAGCTGACGATGTCAATTGCTCCTGATCGCACTACTTGCGTGGAGGATGGCACTCCTTGATGGAGAAGCCACAGATTTCCACTGGCAAATACTTAGATTGCGTGCCATGATGTGAGCTAATTGATAGTTACATCAGAGACATCGTCCGTATTCGGATTGACATCGGGTCCTGAAAACTCCATTGTGAGATCCTCACTGCTTAGGGGTCCTCCTTCGGCTGTCAGGCTATCCTGGAGCCACTGGGGGTGGATAGCTTGGTAGCTCTGACTTTACGTGTTTGCATTTTTTCTCTGGCCACTGTTTCTGTGCATTGGCTGGCCTGTCCTGGGCAGGTCAACTTCTTCTGATTCGGCTTGTGTCACATGAATCAGCCTGCTAGCTCTGCCTGTGAGGCATAGCCTGGGTTTGAAGTGGGGAGGGAGTCCTCGACTGGGGTGAGGGAGAGGATTGGGCTGATTTGGCCCTTTATGCTTGCGACAGTCTGTTTGAATGCTGTCATGGCGATGTCCGACTGCCGTTATCCGCGCTCTTCATTGGTCTGGAACAGGATCTGCCACTGCTGTGACTACAGGCAGAGATCAGGACGACATGTCCCCCTCGTCGAAGACCTGTCTTCTGGATCTGGGGAGGACCATGTGGTTCTGTTGGAACCTTTCTTACTGTGGTTTCCTCTGTGCTTGTTTTTACCTTGGGGAACCCTGTTTGTCGAGATTCTCCGTTTCGGCGGGGGGGCAGCTTCATTCTCTCGTATAGAGGTCGGAAGCTTTCCCTTTTGTTTCCTCCCCCAGACGTAGTGCTGTGTGGGCAGGAACAAAGTCTGTCGCTTCTTACATCCTCTGCCGTTTTGAGGCCCGCCATCTTTCCTACATGAGCAAGCCAGGCTCCAGGCGTGTGCCGCTGGCACAGTTAGACATTTGGCTTTGTGTCTCTTTTCTTCTTTATATGCCTTGATGCACACCTCGTGTTGTGTGCCTTTCTACAGACCCCACGTAATTGGCTTGGCTGTTGCAGTTAGCCTGTTGGTGTCCTTTAACTTCTTTCTGGCACTTGAAACACCGCGTGGTTCAGGCACATAGTATGTAGGTGATCGGGAGCCCCAGTTTTACCCAGAATCAAAGGGTAGAGCTTGGGCTTACCTTTCATGGTTACCAGGACTTGCCTGGTTGGAGTCCTTCCCCTTCGACAATCGTGAAGCCTCCACAACCTGTGGGTGTGATCTATCACCTCCACAATTCGTATGAGACGGAGAAGCCAAGTAGCACCATCTTGACCCTCTTTTCGCCGGGATTCAGTGGCGAGAGGCTCACTTCTCCCATCTTTTAGCTCTTTGTTTCCTGCATGAAACAAGGGTGGCCCTGATTTTGGGCTGATGATCATGCCCTGATCTCGCCAACCCGGATCGACAGACGGATTTTTGCGCTGGCTCTCCAATGCCCTGACCATTTGGTAGGCATTGTCGAAGCCTTCGGGTTTGACGGGGACCTTAAATTGCGGGAAACGTTTGTACATGCTTTTTTTGTCTTGTCCCCCATCTTGGCAGCAGGCATGACAGTGTCATCCTGTGCTCTGGGTTTTCTTTTGCACCTGAAGGCATGTAAGGCTTCAGGGTGGCTGCCGTAGTCCGTGGGTGCGCTTTGCACGGGTCGTCCCATATCGTCTGTCTGTGGGGATTTTTGTTTTGGTTTTCACCATGTACTGGCAGTGCTTCTCCCCATGCCCCCACCACACCGGAGTCCAACAAGGTGAAGCTGAGTGTTAGAAACCAATGTCTAACAGCAACAGGGTGATGATGGATATACTCAGCCATAGCCGTTTGCACTGGTACGGCAATGGACGGTGTGGGTACCACCGGGAGCATGATGCTGACCCTAGCCTCACGAGGGGGACCAGCCGATTGGACCTGACGGCGGGCCTGGATCAGGCCGCCTGTCTGCCAGAATAGAGACCAAAGAGGCGTGTTGCTAGCCGCAGGGCGTACTCCGTGGCATCACGGCATCGCTCCAACCTTCCAGGACTTCCCGGTCTCCCAGCTCACAGGATGCCACGCACGGCAAAACCTTGGGTATGTGGTCCAACCTCTTGGATACTCCCAGGAGGGATGTTTCCTTCCACATACAGGACATCATTGATGGTAACACTTCTGCTCCTCCCTCGTGATGAAGTGGACTCTTTCCACTTTTTCCAGGCACTTCCTCTCCATTCCCTCAGAGAGGACCTTTACCCTTTTTTCAAAGTGAATCCCTCCTTTTTCTCTGAAACGCCAAAGGTTGTTTCACCTCAGTGATAAAAAGGGGTCCTGCACCTGTTTCCTGTCAGTTCCTTCATGCCCTCTGAAACAGCCGGCCACCGACTGTTTCAAACCACAGTGAGGGAGAGAAATCCAAATTTTTGCCATGAGTTCCTATGGCAGGACGGGTTTTTAAGGTGAATCCCTCTTCTCTCTGACACATCCAAAGGATGTTTCACCTCAGTCGAGAGATGGGGGGGTTCCTGTACCTGTTTTCATTAAGCTCCTTCGTCCCCTCTGAAACAGCCACCACAGACTTTTTTCCATCAAGTGAGGAGGGAGCTAGCTTTTTTTCCAGCAGTTCTTATGGCCAGAGTTGGTTTAACGTGAATCCCTCTTCTCTCTGAAACACCCAAAGTTTCACCTCAGTGAGGATATAGGGGACCTGTACCTGTTCAGTAAGTTCTCATCCCTCTGAAGTAGCCAACCACAGACTATTTCATCACGGTGAGGGAGAAAGACTAACTTTTATCCAGTTACTTTCCCTGTCTCAGGACGTGGTAACTTATGTTCTTTCTAGCACTGCTAGTAGACAGAACCTGGCTGAAGGCCTGACAAGGTGCTCTACCTGCCCTATCGCCCTATTCGAAAGAAAAAAGAGTGGCAGCATCAGATGGTCCTGCCAGACCAGTCCCTAGAAAAAGAATGGCAACTCTATGCACACCATAAGCAGGCCGTCTAAGGCCCCCCCCGACAACCCTTCCCCTGCGGGAGGTAAAAGTCTTGCCCACGTCCGAGCGACGTGCCCGAATATGGTGTCCAGTTCACCAGAAGTGTGCCAGAGTTATCCTAATGCCGAAAATTCGTATAGCAAGAGTTGGCTAGGAGGGCACGAACTACATGGTTAAGCACCATAGCTCGTGGCCATCAAACAATGGGTGCAGCGTCCACCGTCCCCGGTAACGCGGAAGAGCCGAGGCCGAAATTGCATGTGACTCGGCGCGGTGCATCTCTTTAATATGCCATGCAAAAGCACACAACGAGGGATAATGGTGACTCTCTTGTCGTTTGCTGCGGCTCCACCCCGCGTGCCCTTCCGCCACCCTGCCGGAACCGATCCTCCCTTCTCTCTGAGCGGGTACAAGTAGGACCGTTCCACCGCAGGAGAGAGGGAGGAGAGGGAGTGTGTTGGATGGAGATGTCCTTCTTCTTCCAGCTGCCTCGTGTCCACTGCTCGAGGCCTAGTCATCCTCGTCATAAGTAGTGACCGAGAGCGATAGCACAGCTGGAGGATGGTCATGGGTGGGAGGAGCGAGGTGAGGTCATTTGGGTGTGCCCGTTTGCTACACTGATTGCTCCACTGTACACTCTCTCTTTACCCCCCCTCTCTCTTTCCTTCCCCCCCCCCATTCTCTCTCTCTCTCTCTCTCTCTCTCTCTCTCTCCCTCTCTCTCTCTCTATCTATCTCTGTTACTCCCCCCCCTCTCTCTCTGTTACTCTCTATCCCCTCCCTCTCTCTCTCTCTCTATCTATCTTTATCTTCTACCCTCTTTCTCTCTCTCTCTCCCCCTCCCCCCCCCTCTCTCTCTCTCTCTCTCTCTCTCTCTCTCTGTCTCTCTCTCTCTCTCTCTCGAGCCAAAAGGATGCAACTACCACGTTGTCGCCAGTTTGTAAGAGGCTGTTGGTGAACAGCAATGGTAGTTGACGTACGTACGATTCATAACACATGTAAATGACCACACGCTATGTGTTGAGGCAGCGCTGAATGCGCTGTTGCGTGTCAGGCCAGCCGGCTCTGGGGAGGCAGAGGCTGGGTGTTGACCTGGGCACGGTGACTGCTGGGAACGAACTCAAGGTCAGACGAGGTCAGATGTAATCGTCATCTAGGCCCTCGCTTAGAGCCACGTGGCAAATACTCACTTTGTCTTTTGGTCTAATGGCTTATACAAATTGTACTTATGTACATGGCATACACACATACATAAACACACGCACGCACGCACGCACACACACACACACACACACACACACACACACACACACACAGAGGTCTGTGTATGTACTTTTATAGAACTTGGCCACGACAGCTGCAAGATGCCTATGTTCTAACTGCTGGCTGAAGTCGTGTAGTGAATCTTGAACTGAAGGACGAAAAGAGGAACCTGGGGAGAATGTATGAACTGCCCCTTAACAAAAGCGATTCTGTCATTGCCGGTAGCTGACAGTTTCAGGAAGCTGTGGGGGGGGGGGGGCAAGATGCTGTGGCAAATGGGCAAATGGCCATTTTTGTGTACTTTTATTATTATTATAATGTATATATATATGTATATATATATATATATATATATATATATATATATATATATATATATATATATATATATATATATATATATGTACAACAAGGAACTGTTTAAAAAAAATCATGGTTATCTGATAGGGGGATGACACCGCCCTCTCTTGACGGGTATACCGCCTCCACCTTGTTTAACCTTAGATTCTCCTCTGATAAGCATGCATGCTGAGGAGGTTATATATGTCCCGAACAGCCAGGTCACAGGGAGAAAGAGCATCTCTTAGCCGTGAGACCCAGCACTGGAGTAAAGAGGGTTCTTTTTGTGGTCGCAAGGATACGGGCTGTAAGCGGTCAGACATAATCATTGTACCTTTTCATAAGCTCTTAATGAGGTGATGTGCTCCATTTGCGGATGTTTTTTTTTTGCATATTTTAAATCACCTCGTGTATTTTTACTGTTGGGCATTTCGTGACCTTATTTTAGCATTTTCGAGTTCGTTTTATTTTTGCTTAGTATTTCTCGGTGAATTTTAATATTGAAGGATCTAGTGATTTTTATTGTTTTTTTATTTGAGATTCTTATTGCTGTTTTAATAAGTAGATTTGTATAAGATTTTGTTTTTAGGAGATCCCACTATGTATCCCCTCAGCTTTCAAGTGTTTATTACTATTGAACGTAAAACAAGCCAGGCATGAATGAACTCTTCACCTGTGTACTGACTAACAAAAATCAGCGTGCGTGCTCACATACGCGCGCGGGCGATGCGTGTGTGCATGGATGCACCAATGCACTCGCATGCGGCGATTGGTGTGTGCACTTACACTGATTTAAGTAATTTTAGGTAAATCGAACCTAGATACGATGAAGTTCCTTGGGCAAGGAACTTCACCTCGATTGCCTATTTATACACTGGGTGGGTAGCCAGCCTAAGTCAGTGTTGGTCCCAAGCCCAGATAAATAGAGAGAATGATTACCTAAAAGGTAACACCGGCACTCTCCGTGGAAAGGAACTGGGGATCCTACCACGTACTCACTCCAAGATCATCACAACATGAAAACTACAATTAAGTATCATGCTGTGACCACGGCGGCTCAAACATGAACCTAACGTTAAAAAAAAAAAAAAAATTATATATATATATATATATATATATATATATATATATATATATATATATATATATATGGGGACGCGGTGGCCGAATGGTTAGAGCGTCGGACTCAAGACTGTCACGACGACAATCTGAGTTCGAGGGTTCGAGTCACCGGCCGGCGCGTTGTTTCCCTTGGGCAAGGAACTTCACCTCGATTGCCTGCCTAGCCACTGGGTGGCCAAGCCAGCCCAAGTCAGTGCCGGGTAAATAGAGATGGTGACTCGATAAAAAAAAAAAGAAGAAGAAAAAAAAAAAAAAAAAAACACCGGAAGGCAATGGCAAACCACCGCTCTAAATTGCCAAGAAAAATTATGGAAGCCCATGATCGCCAAGGCCGCGGTGGCCGAATGGTTAGAGCATCGGACTCAAGATTATCACGACGGCAATCTGAGTTCGAGGGTTCGAGTCACCGGCCGGCGCGTTGTTCCCGGATAAAATAGAGAGAATGATTACCTGAAAAAGGTAACACCGGCACTCTCTGTGGAAAGGAACTGGGGACCCTACCACGTACTCACTCCAAGAGCATCACAACATGAAAACTACAATTAAGTATCATGCTGTGACCACGGCGGCTCAAACATGAACCTACCGTTAAAAGAAGAAGTACTGACTATACTTCTGGGAAGAATCAATGGCAAATGAAAATATAAGAGATAATAAAAGAACTTAAGGGAATATGAGTGAAATGGGTAAAGTGCCTGAGGATGAATTCTTTTAATGTAATGGCGTGGTTACTTTTTTAGATTTTTAGATGGGCAAGAGTTCAAATTCCATAAATCTACACCTTCTATCGGCTTCAGGTGGACACGCACTCCACCTCAGACATAACCACGCTACCCGCAGTGTTGACCCTTAAACCTTGGTATTTTCTATACACTTACAGTTACTTTCTCTGGCTTCGTTCACATTCTTCTACGCCCCTCTTACTTTACAAACATTTTAACATATTACAATATATATATATATAATATATAAATATATATATATATATATATATATATATATATATATATATATATATGTATATATATATATATATATATATATATATATATATATATATATATATATATATATTATATACATAATATATATACAATACATATGCACATTATCTATACAATATCTATACATTATATATACACACAATATCTATACATTATATATATCTTACATATGTATTATATATACACATTATATATACACATTATATATACATTATATATACATTATGTCAACAATACTAGCAAGACCGGATGTACACTTCACACCCCCGTCCAAGCAGCTGCCCTTCTCCTTCGGCAGGACGCAGATGTCGCCCGGCTTTCTCTTTTCGCACAGGGATAAACATCCGCCCTCGATGGGAACCGCCGCATAAAAGGACACGTCCGTAAGGCAGAGACAGAGACACGGCAGACAGGACAAGCCATACAGGGTCCAGCTCCACCACCTCGTCCTCCACCCGGGGACACGGGGGCCTCTTGGGGGGTCACATCTACTCTCAAATAAACCAGCAAGCTAAGCCCCTTTTCACTGACCCTCCCAAGGCCATCTCTCATCTCGCTCACATCTGATGACAGTGGTGCTCCCAACTCACTGGTCGCTTACATCTGGTGGCTTGCGGTGGTCTCTAGCTTACATCTGGTGGTGTAAAAGGCTATCATCCTTCATACAATGGTGAGCAGAGGGGTAGTTATACTTGTTACCGGCTTTCACTCTTTACTTCTAAGAGTTGACACACGCAGTATAAGAACACACAAGACATGACTTGTTATGGGTATGGCGGCATGCGAGTCGCAGCCAGCTGCCTGGAGGGAGAGGGTGGAGCTGACCTTAACGCGTCGGGTGCTTAACACGAACTCCTGGTCGAACAAGGTGAGATATAAAATGTGACCTCCGCCCTCGCTGTGCGGGTGGTTCTTATTTGGGACTTTGGATCCGCGTGGTCACCAGCCACGAGGTCCACTGATAACAGAAATAGAATTATGCACATCCTATATTGCTCGGCCACCTACTCGCGCCTCGCCCTCGAAACGCCTTCAAGGGTGACCTAACTTGGCTGGTCGTCTCGTTCTTGTGCATTGTCCTGGTGCATCTTCGGGGCTGCTCGTCCATGTTGTCCTCATCCTGGTCCTCGGTGTGATCTGTCCGTCCTCGATGTCCACACGTCCTCGAAAGTCTCGCACAGGTCCTCCTTGACTTCGGATTCGTCAAGATCTCCTCGTAGTCCTGGCCCAGGCCTTCTCGCGTCCACACGTCCTCGTAATCTTCATCCGGATTTACGGGCGTCGGGGCAGGGGCGGCATCTTGGGGCAGCTGATACCTGCGCTACGAGCTCCTGGAGTTGACCGGATCTGCAGGCGTCCGCCAGGCGTCGCCTATGCACAGCATCCTGGGGCGACTGGTACCTGCGGCAAGTTGTTAGTGCTTCTATGGATCTACGGGGAGTCCGGCAGGCAACGCCTGTCCACTACATTATGGGACGACTTAACACCTGCTCTGACGACATCTGGCCGCAGGCCTATGGTGAGCGATCTTCCGATGACGTCCTCTCACAGCATCCTAAGGGTCCTCCTTCGGTGCCATGTCGGTCCGACTGCAATATATAGTTGGCGAACCAGATCATACACGTAAGGGCCAGAGTAAGAGAAAAAGAAGGGCAAGAGAGAAGAGAGGGTGTTAACTGCCACTAGCCGGTGATTTATAAAAATTTGCGGTTTTTAATGTTGGTTTTTAAATTATTTTCGTCTTTTTTTTTCATTTTGTGTTTTATTTTCACAAAGATAAAGAAAAAAATAGAAGAGGGAGACGTCAGTAGCGATCTGCATGGACCTGGCTTGAACTACCAACCGTCTCTGATAGATATGAGAGTAGATAAGGGAAACGACATGGGCAATCCGTGAGGATTTACTTGAACCACAGTCGTCACACAGAGAAGAAATAGATGTGAATGAGAGGGAAGGCGAGAGTGACCTCACACAGAAAATGAATCACAAACACGATGCTAGCTATTTAAAATTATTTCAACTACCACACTGAATTCAACAATTAATGATATCCGACAGAATGTACGCATGAATGAATGGTGACATGAAAAAAATATTCTCCAACTTTTTATCAAGAAATCTTCTCTGGGTCAGAAAATCTGAACTGCCGAGGTACAAGTCTAGCTATGCATGTAAGACCTCATGTACAGGGGGATCCTATACCCAAAATACCGTACATTGACTGAAACGACTCAAGCCAAGAAAACAACCTGCTCTTTTCTGCGTATCTGTGATGGGTGCACGCGAAATTCCCTAAGGATATTTAAATTATCACGAATCACACAAACACCTGGGATATACCCAATACATGCAAGCGACTTCAAGAGGGTGAGAAAGGTGTGATTAAT
>NC_051392.1:31300205-31320205 GCF_015228065.2 Penaeus monodon
CAGAATCGCTTTTGTTAAGGGGGCATTTCATACTTCTCCCGGGTTTTCCTCTTTTCGCCCTTCAGTTCAAGATTCACTACCGACTTCACCCAGCAGTTAGAACATAGGCATCTTGGCAGCTGTCGTGGCCAAGTTCTAAAAAAGTACATACACAGACCTCTGTGTGTGTGTGGGGTGTGTGTGTGGGGTTGTGTGTGTGTGTGTGGGGCGTGCGTGCGTGCGTGTTTTTTATGTATGTGTGTATGCCATGTACATAAGTACAATTTGTGTAAGCCATTAGACCAAAAGACAAAGTGAGTATTTGCCACGTGGCTCTAAGCGGGGGCCTAGATGACGATTACCCCTGACCTCGTCTGACCTTGAGTTCGTTCCCAGCAGCCCACCGTGCCCAGGTCAACACCCAGCCTCTGCCCCCCCAAGCCGGCTGGCCTGACACGCAACAGCGCATTCAGCGCTGCCTCAACACATAGCGTGTGGTCATTTACTGTTTTTATGAATCGTACGTACGTCAACTACCATTGCTGTTCACCAAACAGCCTCTTAAAAACTGGCGACAACGTGGTAGTTGCACCCTTTGGCTCGAGAGAGAGAGAGAGAGAGACAGAGAGAGAGAGAGAGAGAGAGAGAGAGAGGGGGGGAGGGGGAGAGAGAGATAGAAAGAGGGTAGAAGAAAAAGATGATAAAAGGAGAGAGAAGGGGGGGATAGAGAGTAACAGAGAGAGAGGGGGGAGTAAAGAGATAGATAGAGAGAGAGAGAGGGAAAGAGAGAGAGAGAGAGAGAGAGAGAGAGAGAATGGGGGGGGGGAAGGAAAGAGAGAGGGGGGGTAAAGAGAGAGTGTACAGTGGAGCAATCAGTGTAGCAAACGGGGCCGGTGACCTCACCTCGCTCCCCCCATGCTTCCTCCAGCTGCTGCTATCGCTTCCTCGGTCACTACTTATACCGAGGATGACCTAGGCCTCGAGCAGTGGACATCGAGCAGCTGAAGAAGAAGGACCTCTCCTCTCCTCTCCTCTCCTCTCTCCCTGCGGTGAATCGGTCCTTACTTGGACGATTCAGAGAGAAGGGAGGATGGGTTTCCGGCAAGGGTGCGGATAGGCACAGCGGGTGGAGCCGAGCAACGCCAAGAGAGTCACCATGATCCCTCGGTTGTGTGGCTTTTGCATGGGCATATTAAAGAGATGCACCGCGCCCGGTCCCATGCAATTTCGGCCTCGGCTCTTCCGCGTTACCGGACGGTGACGCGCCCCCCATTGTTTGATGCCACGATGCTATGTGCTTACATGTAGCTTCGTGCCCTCCTAGCCAACTCTTTCCTATACGAATTTTCGGCATTAGGATAACTCTGTGCACACCTTCTGGTGAACTGGACCCCATCTTCGGGCACGTGCTCGGACGTGGGCAGACTTTTACCTCCCGCGGGGGAGGGTGTGTCTGGGGGGCCTTAGAAGGCCTGCCTTATGGTGTGCATAGAGTTGCCATTCTTTTGCTATGGACTGGTCTGGCAGACCATCTGATGACTGCCATTTTTTTTCTTTCGAATAGGGCGATGCAGGTAGAGCCCCCTTGTCGGGCCTTCAGCCAGGTTCTGTCTACTAGCAGCTGCTAGACAGAACATTAAGTTCCCGTCCTGAGACAGGAAGTACCTGGATAAAAGTTAGTCTTTCTCCCTCACCGTGATGAAATAGTCTGTGGTTGGCTACTTCAGAGGGATGAAGGAACTTAACTGGAAACGGTACAGGTTCCCTCTACTCTCCTGAGGTGAACTTGGTGTTTCAGAGAGAAGAGGGTTCACTTTTAACCCCTCTGCATAAAAACTGCCTGGAAAAAAAGCAGCTCCTCTCCCTCACTGTGATGAAAACAGTCTGTGGTTGGCTTTTTCAGAGGACGAAGGAGCTTACTGGAACAGTACAGGACCCCCCCTCTCTCACTGAGGTGAAACATCCTTTGGATGTTTTCAGAGAGAAGAGGGATTCACCTTAAAAACCGTCCTGCCATAGGAACCTCCTGGAAAAATTTTGATTTCTCTCCCTCACTGTGGTGAAACAGTCTGTGGCCGGCTGTTTCAGAGGGATGAAGGAACTGACAGGAACAGGTGCAGGACCCCCCTCTTTTCTCACTGAGGTGAAACAACCTTTGGGCGTTTCAAGAAAAGGGGGATTCACTTTGAAAAGGGTACAGGTCCTCTCTGAGGAATGGAGAGGAATTGCCTGGAAAAAGTGAAAGAGCTCCCTTCCTCACTGAGGGAGGAGCAGAAGTGTTCCCATCAATGATGTCCTGTAGGTGGAAGGACATCCCCTCTGGGAGTATCCCAGAGGTTGACACCTACCCACGTGTTTGCCGTGCGTGGCATCCTTGTGAGCTGGGAGACGGGAGTCCTGGAGGTTGAGCGATGCCGTGCACGAGTACGCCCTGCGGCTAGCAACACGCCTCTTTGGTCCTCTATTCTGGCAAGACAGGGGGCCTGATCCAGGCCGGTTTCAGGTCATGGGCCTGTAAACCCTCGGGAGGCTAGGGTCAAGCAGTCATGCTCCCGTTGGTACCCACACCGTCCATGCGTACCAGTGCAAACGGCTAATTGGCTGCGTATATCCACTCATCACCCCTGTTGCTGTTAGACATTGGTTCTAACACTCAGCTTCCCCTTGTTGGACTCCGTGGTGGGTGGGGGCATGAGTGGATGAAGCACTGCCAAGTACATGGAAAACCAAAACAAAAATCCCCCACAGACAGACGATATTGTTGACGACCCGTGCAAGGCCCAGACTACGGCAGCCACCCTGAAGCCTTACATGCCTCCAGGTGGCAAAAGAAAACCCAGAGCACAGGATGACACTGTCATGCCTGCTGCCAAGATGGGGGACAAGACAAAAAAAGCATGTACAAACGTTTCCCGCAATTTAAGGTCCCCGTCAAACCCGAAGGCTTCGACAATGCCTACCAAATGGTCAGGGCATTGGAGAGCCAGCGCAAAATCCGGCTGTCGATCCGGTTGCGCGAGATCAGGGCATGATCATCATGCCCAAAATATCAGGCACCCTTTGTTTCCTGCGGGAAAACAAAGGAGCTAAAAGATGGGAGGAAAGTGAGCCTCTCGCCACTGAATCCCGAGGAAAAGAGGGTCAAGATGGTGCTACTTGGCTTCTCAGTCTCATACGATGTGGAGGTGATAGCATCACACCCACAGGTTGTGGAGGCTTCCCGATTGTCGAAGGGGAAGACTCCAACCAGGCAAGTCCTGGTAACCATGAAAGGTAGCCCAAGCTCTACCCTTGATCTGGGTAACTGGGGTTACCTATCACCTACATACTTATGTGCCTGAACCACGGGGTGTTTCAAGTGCCAGAAGAAACGGACACCACCAGCTAACTGCACAGCCAAGCCAATATGTGGTGTCTGTAGCAAGGCACAACACCGAGGTGTGCATCAAGGCATATAAAGAAGAAAAGAAGGACACAACAGCCAAATGTCCTAACTGTGCCAAGAGGCATCACGCCTGGAGCCTGGCTTGCTCTTTCAGGAAAGAGGCGGGCCTCAAACGGCAAGATTTTGCAAAGAAGCGACCAACTTTGTTCCTGCCCCCCCAGGCCCCTACGTCGGGGGGAGGAACAAGCGAAAGGCTTCCCGACCTCCTAAGAGAAGGAAGCTGCCCCCCAGCCGAAACCGGGAGATCTCCGACAAACAGGAGTTCCCCCAAGTAAAACAAGCACAGAGGAACCACAGGAAGAAAGGTTCCAACAGCACCACATGGTCCTCCCCAGATCCAGAAGACATGTTCTTCGACGAGGGGGACATGTCGATCCTGATCTCTGCTGTAGTCACAGCAGTGGCAGTATCCTTGTCCAGGACCAAGGAAGAGGCGGATAAGGCAGTCATCGCCATGACGGCATTCAAACAGACTGTCGCAAGCAAAAAGGGAAGGAAGGAGGGGGCCAGATCACCCAATCCTCCCTCACCCCAGGTCGAGACTCCCCCCCCCACTTTCAACCCAGGCTATGCCCCTCACAGGCAGAGCCTAGCCAGGCTGATTCGTGCCACAAGCCGAATCAGAAGAAGTTGAGCCTGCCCAGGAAAGGCCAGCCAATGCACAGAAACAGCCTGGCCAGAGAAAAAGCCAAACACGTCAAGTCAGAGCTACCAAAGGCTCTCCACCCCCCAGTGGATCCAGGGATAGCCTGACAGCCGAAGGAGACCCCTCAAGCAGTGAGGATCTCACAATGGAGTTTTCAGACTCCGACTGTCAATCCGAATACGACGATGTCTCTGATGAAACTATCAATTATTAACATCATGGCACGCAATCTAAGTATTCTGCAGTGAAATCTGGGGCTTCTCCTCAAGGAGTGCCATCCTCCACGCAATAGTGCGATCAAGGAGCATTGACATCGTCATCTCCGAGACATTATCAGCGGAAGCTGTTCGCTTCCCCGGGGTATCACGCCCTACGCGCTGCCACGTTCCGATGGCAAAGAGGCCCTTTATGACCCTGGTCAAAGCAACAATTCCCTGCTCCACAATAGCCGATGCACCGCATTGTGGAGAAGATGTTGAATCTCTTGCCGTCGAGATTCAACTGGCCGGGGGGGCCCTGAAATTGTACAATGTGTACAGCCGGCCACACTCTAGTAGCTTAGACATCACAGGTATGTGCTTCTGCAGCACACGACCGAGTGATCATAGGAGACTTCAAAGCACACCACCCCATCCTGGCTCCCTGCAGGGCACCGGGTGCGGGTGGCTATCACATAGCCAATGTGCTTGAGACATTCCCCCAGATCGCTCTCCTCAACAGCCAGGAGCCACGCATGTCAAGGAGGGGTCCTAGACCTCACCCTGGCCACTGCGACTCTGGTGGAGAGGATTTGGGTGGCGTGTCGATGAGACCGTCATTATGACCATTATGGCACTATAACTACCCCTTGGGTAGTGGCCCAGCCGAAATACCACGACCGAATCCAAGATGGAAAACAGACAAGGCCAACTGGCAGCGTTCCAGAACGCCTTGGCCCCCTGTCTGAGAAGCAATGAAACCCCCACAAAGCGAAAATGTGAAGTGCTACAACCAGACTTGTAAATCCATTGATGAGGCAGCCTCACTGACCATACCCAAAACTCAGCCTGGGTCTAGGAGTCACAAAGACGCCTGGTACTTCAATGACGAGATTAGGGAGGTCAACCACAGGTAAATATGTGCCGAAAACTTTTCCGAAGGCAAAGAACCCCCGACAACCTAGCCCTCCTAAGGGAGGCTATCAGGGATGCCAGGAAACTGCCAGCGAGTGAGGCAGGAAAAGTGGCTGGAATGGTGTGAGTCCTTCGATCACCATACCACCCTCTCAGAGCTATGGCCCAAAGGGTCAAGCGGCCACCACCGCTCAGCCCCGAGATGCACGCATCATGACCCCCAGTCAAAGGCCAACAGACTGGCGCTAGAGTTCTCTGCGAGAACGATAAACAACAGCCTGCCAGCCGAACTGAGGGCAAGACAAGAACGCCTACAACCAGACAGACTTACTCACATCAATGAAAGGGCAGCCGAACCCGATAACTCAGACGTTATCTTTTCTCTGAGGAACTAAGAGATGCATATAAAGCCAGTTCTAACACAGCCCCAGGGTCTGATGGGATTTTCGTACCCCATCATTTCCCACCTGGGACCGGTAGGTGAGCTTGCATTCCCGCAACTCTCACAAGTCCTGAGAACTTCCACTCTACCCCAGAGTTGGGAAAAGGGGTACCATAGTTCCCTCCCTAAACCAAAGGAGCCGGGAAGTACCGCCCCATCTCTCTCCTCAGCTGTCTGGCCAAGACTGCCGAGAGGATGGTACTGAACCGGCTCCGATGAAAAATGGGACCCCCACACGAACACTTCCACGTGTTCACCAGGGGCATGAGCACAGCGCACAACATAGCCACGCTCTTGAGCACAATAAGCACGGGCACATCTTTGGCAATATTCCTTGACCTGGAGAAGGCTTTTGAATTGGCAAGTCCTCTTGCAATTCAGGAGAGCCTGATCCAAAAAGGAATCAGAGGTAAAGCTCCTGGCTTGGATAGGTGACTACTTTTTCGAAAAGAACAGCCAGAGTCAAATTTTCCCAAAGGGCACCTATCACGCACATGCCACTAGAGAATGGAACGCCACAGGGTGGGGTTCTCAGTCCAGCCCTTTTCAATACATTGATGTCCTGTATCCTCAACATAAACCTCCCAGTGGGGTGCAAGATCATCTCCTATGCAGACGATCTTGCTATCATCTCCACTGGACCATACTGCCTAAACAAAGCCCCGCGTTGTCTGGACCTGGTATCCGAGGAGTGTTGCAGGACAGGACTAAAGATCTCTGCAGCCAAATCCAAAGCCATGCTCTGAGACAGAGAGTTTTAAGGCACAATCTGAAAATCCAGGAAAGACTGGATGGGTTCAGGATTAACCTTGGGTAAGGATAGAACGACTCTCTCCTTCCAAAGGGGTCCAGTACCTGGTTGACCGAACAAATCAAGACCCGCGCTAGAGCATGAGTGGAAGACGCATAGGGGCCAAAACCCGAGTACTAAATCTTCTAGTCATGCTGTCAGCCCATTTAGACTATGTCTCCCTCGCTCTGTTGCATTAAGGGAAAACATAAAAACCAACTGGACAGTCCAAACGAAGCCGCCCCCGGGCATTCTGGGTGCCCCAAGGTGGGCGAAGGTCCTCAACCTCCTGTGGAGCAAACCTTTTCCCTTGGCTCACGATTGACCTAAAGGCACACAATTCTTATCAAAGGGCTCCAGGTTCCAGGACCAAGCCTAAGACATAAATAGTCAGACCCTAGAACAGGATAACGAGCTGTTTGCAAACACTCCTTTGGGTGTCTCCACATCGGGTGTTAAAACGCCCATCCTCAAGAGCCTACTGGCAAGGGGATGACTCCCCTCCCCTGACTTTTTTCAACTCCGCCGTGGCACAAAACCCCGATAAGTTCTCGGTTCCATGAGACTGCAAGCAAAAGAATGAATACTGTATGCTAGCCTAAAGCAGAACCCAGAGGGTCATTGCACCACACCCCTCCGGGGCAGCATATTACACGGATGGAGGTCGTCCTTGACCCACACTGCAGGCGCCACTTCGCAGCAAGGGATGCCAAAAATCCTGAGGGTAACAGACAACGCCTCCCGCTACGGCGAGGCAGTTGCTATCATGGAGCACTGAGCACGCGTCCGTGGGGAGACACTGGTCATACACACAGACTCCAAAAGGGCCGTCGACTGTCTTTAGCAGCGCTCACCCACTGACCCAAAACTACTTCCTGACTACCATCCTCACACTGGCACAGAGGATTCTGCACAGGGTAGAAGAAATTTTCATAAACTGGGTTCCCAGCCACATAGGGATCAGAGGTATGACTTGCTGACAGATAGCCGAGTTGGCAGGGTATGCCCCTAATCCTGATAATACATCAGAGCGAAAATTTCTTAGGAGGGGTGTCGTAACGGCCCCTCCTTCCTCCTGCACTTCACAGAGAGGAACGAATCCTCCCTCGCCAGCTGGTACTCGATGCCAAGGCTTAACCCCTGGCACCTCTGAATAACACAGAGGTACCGAAGTCATTCGCACAGAATGGGGCCTAGTTACCACTGTGCATGCAGGTCTACAAACATAGACGTGAAGAAGTGTTGCATGCATTCGGCGAGCCGAACGCCACACTTGTACATTACTTGGAGAATTGCGTGCACACGCAATTCCTAAACAACCCGCAAACACAGCCGTCTGCTGGTAAAGAGATTATGCGAGATGCTTACCCACGCTACAGAAAGCCTGCTGGCAATCCCCCGCCACGGTAAGCACCTTTTCCCGACAAACAAATGAGACAGCCTAAAAAGCTGACACAGGCCGGGCCATAAGTGGAAGGCCCGGGCGAAGGCAAACTTCGCAAAAAATCAGAGCAGTAGGCCTCGAGATTCGCGTCAAGCCAGCGCGTAAGGCCGCTTTGCCCTCCCCTCCGGGCTGCTGCCGCGACGATAACCCCGATTTCCCTTAACAACATGCCTCGTGTTTCCTATATTGTGTCACTCTTAGAAAAAAAGCCACGCCGTACAGTATAACCCACCATCTGTTCACCACTGTACTACGGATGACAGCCTTCTACAGGGAGAGAGGGAGAGGAGAGGGGAAGAGAGAAGCGAGAGAGAGAGAGGGAGGGAGAGGAGAGGGGAAGAGAGAAAACGAGAGAGAGAGAGAGAGGAGAGGGAAGGAGAGAGAGAGAGAAGAGGGGGGAGGAGAGGGGAAGAGAGAAAGAGAGAGAGGAAGAGATCATATGTGTTTTCTGTAATGCTTTGTAGATAACAGAAAATGATTCGAGGGTTAAAAAGGGGTACGGAAATTCAAAAAAAAAGAAAGGAAAGGGAATAAAGATAAAAATAAAAAAAAAATAAAAGAATATAGAAAAAAGAAGAAATAAAGAAAAAAAAAAATAAAATAAAAGGAAAAAAATTTATATTTTTTAATTTTAATAAAAAAATATTTATAAATTTAATTACTTATATTTTATTAATAATTATTCATTATATAATATAATATATATATATAATTATATATATTATATTATATATATATATTTTTTAAATATATATATATATATATATATTAATATATATATACATATACATATATACATATACATATAATATACATATACATATATAAAACATATACATATATATATCTATTTAAATATATAAAATATATATAATATACATATATGATACTTATAATATTTTATAATATATTATATATATATATATATATATACAATATATATATATATCTATACTTATATATTATATCAAAATATATATACATATATATATATATACATATATATATACATATATATATATATACATATATATATATATATTTTTATATTATATATAAATTTATATATTTTATATATATATATTTTACTATTAATATAATATTATATATATCTATATATATAATATATATATATTCTATATATTTTATTTTGGCCGCGGTGGCCGAATGGTTAGAGCGTTGGACTCAAGACGGTCACGACGGCAATCTGAATTCGGGGGTTCGAGTCACCGACCGCCGCGTTTTTCCCCTTGGGCCCGGGAAACTTCCCCTTTGGATTCCCTACCTAGCCACTGGGTGGCCAAGCCAGCTTAAGTCAAGTGCTGCCCAACCCCGGGATAAATAGAGAGAATGTTTTACCTAAAAGGTACCCCCCGGGCACTCTCCGTGGGAAGGAACTGGGGACCCTACCACGTACTCCTCCAAGAGCATCACAACATAAAACTACAATTAAGTATCTTTCTGTGACCAGGGCGGCTCAGACATGAACCTACCGTTAAAGTAGACTATATATATATATATATACATATATATAGATATATACTATATATATACATATATATAATAATATATATATTATATAATATATATATATATATTATTATATATATATAGTATATATATTTTATATATATATATATATATATATTATATGTGTTGTGTTGTGTGTGTGTGTGTGTGTGGTGTGTGTTTTGTGTGGGGTGTGTGTGTGTGTAATATATATTATATTAATTATATATATATATTATATATGTGTGTGTGTGTGTGTGTGTGTGTGTGTGTGTGTGTGTGTGTGTGTGTGTGTATGGTGTATGTATTATTATATATTATAAAATATATTATATATATATATTATTATATTCATATATATATACATATATATATATATATTATATATATATACATATTGTAATATTTTATATGTATGTATATATATGTATATATTATATATATCTATATATATATATTATATATATTAATATATATATATAATATTATATATATATATATCTTATTTTATATATTATATATATCAACCACACACACACACACACCACACCATACACACATTATATAAAATATATTATATATATATATATATATATATAAAATATATTATATATACCCCATATCATCATCAATAAGGGTATGCTCATTTTGAGCAGCCGTGGACCTCTCCACCACCTTCGCCACAAAACACGATCTTACCTTTTCTTTCCACTTGTACCATCGACACCCCGCAAATATCTTTGATATTGGCGCTCAGTCTTGTTTTTGGGGTTTGCCTCTTCCTCTGTTTCCTATCCCCATCCCTGTCAGCAAGTTTTTCTCAATACTTTTAGTTCTCATTACATGCCCAATAAACTTTAATTTCCTCTTGTTCAAGATGCCCCAACAGTCGGTCTTTACAATTTATTTTTCTCAGCACTTCATCATTCGTCTCTTCTCTGTCCAGCTAATATACAGTACTCGTCTGTAACACCACATTCAAAACTATTGATCTTTTTCTTGTCTACTACTTCACCCCAAACACTCGAACCATATGATGCAATTGGGAAAACTAATGAGTTCAATAACCTCAGCTTTGTCCGTAAGGTAATGCTTCGGTCTTTCCAGATGTTATTGAGAGCAATTGTGGCGTTTTTGGCAAGGGTAATTCTTCTTTTTATCTCCGGTGAATCATCATATGTATTAGTTAAAACAGCTCCAAGATAAGTGAACTCTTTCACATTTTCCACAATCATTCCATTGATTGTAACATTTTTCATCATTGTTCATTGCCGGTTACCCTTTGAATCTTCATGATCTTATTTTTTCTTGGCATTAAGAAACAAGCCAGCCTTTTCGCTTGCTTCTCTAACTTTATCTAGTATTGTTGTAGTTCAGTGATACTGCTGGCAATCAAAACTATATCATCGGCGTACCTCAATTTGATATTTTGTATCCTCCAACATCCACAGTTCCTTCAAAATTCTCTAGAGCACCTCTCATAATTTTTTTCGAATATATATTAAAGAGGTGCGGAGACAGAATGCAACCCTATCGTACTCCTTGTTTGACTTCGAACCATTCTTTTAAACCCCATAAGTGGTTCTTACAGCTGCTTGTTTTTTGGGTCATACAAGCTTTTATTAGTTGGATGATGTGTTTTGGAAACTTCATATCGTACATGTTATTCCCGAGGATATCGTGATCACAGTATCAAAAGCTTTCACATAATCGATGAAACACAGGTATAGGTCTTTTTGATGTTCTCTGTTTTTCTCTATGATCAATTTTAAATTTAGAATCTGGTTTCTGGTACCCTTTCCAGGGCGAAAACCTGCTTGTTCGTCTGCAATTTCCTCTCTTAACTTCAACTTCATTCTTTCAGCAATAATTTTCAATAAAATTTTGCTGCTGTGACTTATTAATGCAATTGTCCTATTATTGTTGCATTGGAGTGCGTCACCTTTTTTAGGTATGGGAGTAAAGACTGATTTTACCCAGTCTTCTGGCCATTTTCTTTCATTCCATATTTTTGTACAGAGTTTTGTAGAAGAAGTATTCAACACTTTCGCCAACATTCTTAATTAGTTATGCTGTTATTTCATCTATTCCGGGACTCTTGTTATTCTTTACTTCTTTTATGGCTTTTATAACTTCGTCCAGCAGTGGCAGTGGTTCATCCTCGCTGTCATTGAGTCTAATTAATGTTGTTGTTAGATCTTTATTCTTTTTTTTATAAGTTGGAACAATATTGATTCCATCTATCTTTGACTTCTTTTCTATCACATAAACAAGTCCATCTTCAGTTTTGATAGTGGTCCATTGTAGTTAAATTTTTGTGTGATGTTTCGTACTCCTTGGTAGAGTTCTTTAGTGTCTTATTGATAGAACAGTTTTCAATTCTCTGGCAATGTTCATTAAATATTTTTTCCTTATCTTGTCGCAATAATCTATGAATTTTTGTATTTTGTTTTTTTGTAAATTACTTTTCAACTGGATTATTGATACCTTTTTTTTTTAGGCATCTTCTTGTTTCAATTTCACTTAGTGTTTTTTCAGATATCCAGGGGGGAATTTGTCTTTTTCTTTTTGCGATAGTTTCTTAAGCATGGGTCAGCAGTTCTTTTTCCTTCTTCCCATACTCATTTGGTGTTTTATCATCTTTACATTGATTGATATTTCAAATTTGTTTGACACTGTAATTCTGTAATTGTTATCAAGAGTTTTTGTAGTCGAGCTTAGAGGTGGTGTTGGATGCTCCATCTTTTTGATCTTATTTTAAAGTCGATAGTTAGTAGTTGGTGTCACTGTTGCAGTCGGCACCAGGGCTTGTTTGGCATTTTTTATGCAAATTTTCCATTTTTGGTTCAGCACAATGTAGTCAATTTGGTTGCGTGTTCTTTTGTCTGGTGAAAACCACGTGTACAAGTGTCTTGGGTGGTGTTGGAACAATGTATTGGCTATAACTAAATTATTTGTACTATAGAATTCAATCAACTTTACCTCTTTCATTTATATTTCCAAGGCCGAATTTTCCACAGGTGTAATTTTTTAGATTATTTTTTCCTACTTTGGCATTGAGGTCTCCCATGATTATTTTTACATCTCTGTTAGGGATTGTGTCTAAAGTATCTTGGGGAGAGTTATAAAAAATTTCCATTTCTTCATCACTTGCAATATTGGTTGGTGCGGGAGCATTGTATAACACTAATATTATGAGGTTTTGCTTGTATTCTGACTTTTAAAATGCGATCATTTATTGGCTGTACCCATTAGTGCATTTTGCCTTTTTTTTTCGTGAGAATCATAGCAACTCCGTGACTATAATTTCCTTCTTCTTTTCCAGAAAAAAGAACTGTCTTGTTTTTCCTTTTGTTTGAAACTTCCATTACTTTTCCAATTGGTTTTCACTTATTCCTAGGATTTGAATTTTGTATCTATCCATTTCGTTATAGACCCGTATGTAATTTACCCATCTCTTTCATTTTCCTTACGTTCCACGTTCCGATTTTTAAAGTGTTTCTTAATTGGACATGTTTTCTTTATCTTCTTTGTCCCTTTCCCGATGCAAGTTTAACATTGGTCAGCCTGGTTGCCCCTGACTAACGCGCCCCTTGATAACCCACGCGACGGGCGATGTGGTATGAATTATCGTTTTCTGTATTTAATCTTGGTGTTGAGGTTTGTCAGGGGAAAATAAAAGTTGAGTGGAATCCCCCCGGCTCCTTCTCAACTCGCAGTCTCCAACTAACTAGGAGGAACTATCTCTGCCGCTTTTAAAACAGTTACACTGTAATACGCCAGACATATTATTTGGTGAAACCAGTAATCAGTAGAACTGAAGGTGTTTTCACTAGATATCCACTGCCCTGCTGCCGACAGTTTCACCGCAACCCTGGTAGGGAGCTTAATAGGTGCTATCCTTGTTAAGGGAACACCAGGGTGCAGTTTATTGTCTTACCCAGGACAAATATACATATACACACACACACACACACACACACCACACGCACATATTTTATATATTATATAATAATATATATATATATATATATATATATATATTATATACATATATTTATATATATATTTATATTTATATATATATATATATATATATATATATATATATATATATATATTTGTGTGTTGTGTGTGTGTGTGTGTGTGTGTGTGTGTGTGTGTGTGTGTATATTTTAATATAATATATATATATATATATATATATATATATATATACATATATATACACATATATATATAATATTAAAAATTATCTTTTTTATAGGTGTGTTTTTGGTTTTTTTTTTTGTGTTAGTTATTTTATATTTTTTATTAATGTTTTCTTTATTTTTTGTTTGTGGTTTTTGGGGGTGGTTTTAAAAAAATTTTATATAAAAGGGAATTTATATTTATTTTTACTTATTTATCTGTTAATTTTAGAAAATAAAATTATAATATTTTAACCCACCCCCCAAACAAAATATTTTTTTAAAATTAATGATATAAAATATATTATTATAAAAAAATTTATAAATTTAAATTTTTATAATATAATTTTAATTTGGAATTTTATAATATAAAATATTATATTTATTAGTGAAATATATTATTATAATAAATATAATAAAACAAAAAAAAAATATATATATTTATAAAATATATTTTATATATTATTTATTTTTTAACTATTCATTTAGCCATTAAGATATATTAATGAAATTTTTTTGTATTTTATAAAATTTAAAATAGTTTTTTGGGGGTGGGTGGTTATTTTTATTAATTATATTTTATTTATTTTTAAATATTGGTGGTTTGGTTTGTGTGGTGGTTGGTGGTGTTTGTAAAAAAAAATATAATTAATAGATTATATGTGTGGGGGGGGGATTATTTCTTTTTAAATTAAATTTTTTATTCTTTATTTGTTTAGCACTTTTCTTTATAAAATTATTACTATTGATCTTATAAATTTGTTTATTTATACAACAACCCACCATTTTTTATTTTTATAAAATATATAAATTATTAGATTTAATTCTAAATAATTTTTAATAGGATATAAATATTGTTTATTTATAAGTATGAGTAAAGTAATTTATACTATAAATTATTGAATTTTAGTGTCTTCATTTTTTAAGATGTTTTCATATCATATATTAGTCTTAAGGGGTTTTTTTTTTTTCCCCCATATAAGGGCCTTCTTTTACTTTTCATTTACCCCGGGACAGCTGATTTGGGATTTGAATTGTAAATCTTTAACCGTCCCACGGGGATGAGCGTAAATTCCGTTCCAACCCCGGTTTGTAAAGGTAATTCTTCCTTTTTATCCGGGTTGACCCCGTTGGGGCTTGGCAATGGTAGGGTTCTTTAATTCCGTGCCAAAGGGCCCCGGCCGGGGGGTGTTTAATCGATTCATCATGCTTCCACCCCAAAAACTCCCCCCCCCGGTGGGGCTAAAATCTTTTTGGGCCCGGGGGGGCGCACAGATATAGATAATATAGATGATATACATATATAGAGAGAGATATTATATATATAATATATACAATGTAGGGATATATATATGTATAGTTAGATATATTATATATAGATATATATATATATAATTATATATATATGTGTGTGGTGTGTGTGTGTGTGGGTGTGTGGTGTGTGGTGTGTGTAGGTCTATATAATATATATAATATATATAATATAGATTATAATATATATATATATATGGTGTGGGTGTGTGGTGTGTGTGTGTGTGGATATATATATATATATATAGGATAATATAATATATATATATAATCTATATATATAGTATATTATAGAACATAGTGTGTATATATATATATATATATAATATATATATATAGATATATATCGTGTATATATATATAATATATATTAGCATATATATATATATATATATATATATATATATATATATATTTTTTTTTTTTTATATATATATATATATATATATATATAATATATCTGTATATTCTTCTTTTAACGGTAGGTCATGTCTGAGCCGCCGTGGGCACGCATGTACTTAATTGTATGTTTCATGGTTGTGATGCTTTGGAGGGGGAGTACGTGGTAGGGTCCCCAGTTTCCTTTCCACGGAGAGTGGCCGGTTTTACCCTTTTTTAGGTAATATTCTCTCTATTTCATCCGGGCTTGGGACCAGCACTGACTTGGGCGCTGGCCACCAGTGATAGGTAGGCATTCGAGGGATCCAATTCTCGAGTTCCTTGCCTAAGGAACAACGCGCCGGCCGGTGACTCGAACCCTTGAACTCAGATTCATATGCGGTGACAGGCGGGCCCAGACATTGAAATCTATCTCTCTCTCTCTTCAGAACCCGATGCGCTGCACAACTCACTTTTAGTGGGGTCGTGTGGCATGGTGGTTAGAATGGCCTCCGGTTTCATAACCACTTCCTCCCCCCCCCCCCCCCGGAGGACCTAGGTTCGAGTCTGGTCAGGGAGGGTTGTTATTACGATATCAAATGCGGCCATTGCATTATTCCATCTGTCATAAACTATACCAGGACATCTGACTTAGGATTGAATTTGCTAAATCAAGTGCCAACCGATGCCCACGGGCTGAGGTAAAACTTCGCTGTTCATTATCAAGATGAGTAGGACAGGTAATGTCTGGAGCTATAAGATCCTAGTTGGCACACTCCTTTTAGTGGGTCGTGTGGCATGGTGGTTTAGCAATGGCCCCCGGTTGTCATACCGGAGTGACCTATGTTCGATGTCCTGTCAGGGAGGGTTGTTATTTATCGATATCAATGCGGCATTGCATTATTCCATCTTCATAAAATCTACCTCAGGACAGCTGACTAGGATTTGAATTGCTAAATTCAATTTCCACCGAGGGCCCACGGGGAGTGAGCGTAAAACTTCGCTGTCATACTCAAGTAATGAGTAGACAGGTAATGTCTAGGAGCAGTAAGATCCGTAGTTTGCCACACTCCTTTTAGTGGGTCGTGTGGCATGGTTGGTTAGCACTGGCCTCGGTTTCATACCCGGAGTGAACTCGGTTCGGGGGGGAGTTTTTCCTGTCAGGAGGGGTTGTTATTTATCGATATCAATGCGGCATTGCATTATTCCATCTTCATAAAATATTACCTCAGACATCTGACTTGAGGATTTGAATTGATAAATCAATTCACGATTGCCCACGGGAGTGCGAGTAAAACTTCGCTGTCATTACTCAAGTATGAGTAGACAGGTAATGTATCGATGGGGGCTAGTAAGAGCCTAGTTGCACACTCTTTTAGTGGGGCGTGTGGGCATGTTGGTTTAGCACTGGCCTCGGTTTCATACCCGGAGTGACCTAGGTTCGAGTCCTGGTCAGGGAGGGTTGTTATTTATGATATCAATGCGGCATTGCATTATGCCACTTTCATAAAATATACCTCAGCGAATCTGACTTAGGATTTGAATGTTTTTACTAATCAAGTTCTACCGATTGCCCACGGGGAGTGAGCGTAAAACTTCGCTGTCATTAACTCAATTATGAGTAGACAGGTAATGTCTATGAGCTAGTAAGATCCTCGTGCACATCCTGTTTAGGGGTCGTTGTGGCATGGTTTAGCACTGCTCCGGTTTAATACCCGGAGTGACCTAGGTTCGAGACACCGGGCTTGTTGCCGGGGTCCGGGCGACGGTGGCGACGTCGAGCAGCGACCAGGGTCCAGGAGAGAGAGAGAGAGACCGTATCGATGATGGTCTTGGCACTATTATCCTATTCATTTAAATACTTGTGTCACGGTTGGACTAAGCTCTATCTAGAATAATGTCTCCCCTTACCAAGGGGATTTTATTTCTGAGGTACGCGACGAAGGCGGATCCTTTTAATGGGGTTTCTACAGGTCAGTCCCTCACAGTGAGCGGTTTGCTCGTCAAGCCAAGAGTATCGCCACTCACCTGGTCGGAGGCGTTCGCATACATTTCGAGTTGACACTTTTTCTTTTCCTTTCTTTTTTTTCCAGCCACATTCTATTTTCTTTATATCTAATTTCGCATGTTCATTTATTTTTCATCATCACTTATCACATAAACACGGGGGGAATTATTAATTTCGTTCCTTATCTTGTTCTCATTTCCTTTTGTTCGGGTTCACGGGGGTTATGCCTGAACCCTCTCATCAAATTTGCACATTTGCGGTGACCACTATCCCTTTTTCTATACGCACAAATGTAGGTTTTATAACAGAGTTGAGGTGACTTCCATTCGAATACAATATGAGTAATCATGCACAGACATAGTTGTATTAGTTAACTTCGATGGTCAGACCGTTATACACAACTCATTCGCTTCGTTCACACTTCACCTAGTACGCGTAAAAGGATTGACAGGGGATCTCTCTTCCAATAGTCGTTACTCAATTGTTTTTGTTTGCAATCCATAACCTTTGCCCTTTCCAAACCCACAATTCTAACCTTTCAGCTCAGCCTCCACTCTGAGCTTCCTTTAGTGCGTTCTGTAGAGCATGTCTGGTAGGTTTTGTATTCTCATCCTTCATGAAAAATCACCCTTTTCCACGTCTGAGTTAGCGTTGAGACTGGTACCCCTAGACGAATATTGAGCATAGCATTGTTTAAGATAATCATATCTTCATTTTAATATACACCGTGTAGCAGTGTTTCTTAGTCGCCGCCCCGAGTTTCTCTATACATCATCCGTTACTCATCATAAGACCTGTTACCACCGATAGTGGAACAACAAATTAAATCCTTCATTGGTACGGCCAACTCACCTTACCTCTCATACTTTCACTTCATGAATTCTCATGTGTCCTCACGCGCCACAGTAATCGTCCTTATATCATGCAGTATATAATTCATACTCTAAAGTTCAGCATTAATCACCGACACGATTTACAGTTATCACTTAACATTTATTAATCCTCTTTCTCAAATTTCCTTGGGGAGACGATCGGGGCATGTGCGGGCGAGTTCGCACAACCTAGCGGTTTAAATCAGGTGCGCTTCGACAGGTTGACTCTATTCTCGACCCTTTCTGTTCCATCTCCGTCACTGATTCTGATTCTGTATAACCCTCCTTCGGGTCTAAACACTTCTATCACTTCCCATCTATCATCCGGCCATTCTGTTTTGCATTTTCTTGCCATCTACAATCCTAACATTATTCCGCAACAAGATTTTCCTCCCGACGTCCCACTTAGGTATTTCGCCCGTTTGTCACGCATTTTCCCGTCTGTGTTCTCCTTTTTCAATTCTACCTCTTAGCTATAGTCCACAGTGTTTCTTGTACTTCTCCTAACTCGTCAATCCATTCGTCTACTGTGTTTTCCTTCGAACTAACGTCTCTCGGGTCTCTCGGCAGTTTAGGCTCTCTACCAAAACACTAGATGGAAAGGAGAATATCCCGTGGAGGTTGAAGGGTGTTATACATTGACACAAGGCCAGACACATGTTCAGGCCGTTTCTTTAGCCTTTTCATCTAAGGTGACTAAAAAGGTCATGCAGGAGTCTATGACGCGTTCACAGACACCATCCCTTGGGGGGGGGGGGGGTGGGGGTGGGGGGGGGGGGGGGGGGGGGGGGGGGGGGGGGGGGTGGGGCGGGGGGGGTGATACGCCGTAGTGCTAATCTTCTCAATTCCATAAACTGACACAATTGTTGGATTTCGTGAAACTGCCCAAAAGTTTCTACCCTGATCTGAGAGAAGCTCTCTGGAGACCCAAACCTACGAAGAGTGTTGTGTCTTTTAGAAGTTTAGCTACGGTACTCGCCTTCGGGTCTTTCGTCGGGAATGCAAACAGTACCGTGTAAACCATTAGTCATCGCGAGGATATTTCCACGCCCATTCTTTTGTCTAGCAATGTGAAGTCCATGGCAAGTAATTCCCATGGTTTGCTAGCTTCAATCGTCCCCGTGAATGTCCGCGCCTACGGAAATTCATCTTTTCCTACTCTGCATTTCTCGCATCTGGAAATATATTCTCCGACTGACGATGCCATCCCCGGCCAAAACCCTCTAGCCCTTACTAAAGCTAGGCTTCGATTCCTCCCTTGATGCCCAAAATGGTCACGACACGCCTCATCAACCTAATGTAACTTCGGGGGAAGGACTGGCGTACCCGCCACGTATGATGCCTGTATTCAAGTGATGGTAAAATCGCATTATTCCCGTACTACCAAATTCGCCCGTGGCGATAAAGGGTTTCCTAACGTTTCCCTACATAATTATAATATATACTATATTAGAAGATATATATTATATATATATAGATATAAGAGATATATATAATATATATATATATATATATATATATTCTAGTATATTATATATCTAGAGGTATTATAATATATATATGATAATATATATATATATATATATATATGAACCGATTCATATGGAACAAAAATGTAGACAATGTAGAATGAGAAATGAAATATTTCACAATCAAGAGATGTATTGACCGGTTTCGATTGCGTCTCGCAGAAATACATGTATTTCGACGAAGACGGCAAGTCGAACTGGTCAAATACATCTCTTGTACTGTGAAGATACATTCTCATTCATTACGGTGTCTACATAATATATACATATATATATATACATATATATTATTATTATTATATAATATATATCTATATATATATATATATAGATATATATGTATAT
>NC_051392.1:31328578-31341078 GCF_015228065.2 Penaeus monodon
ATTTTTTATTTTTTTTTAATATTTTTTTTTTTTTTTTTTTTTTTTTTGTGTGGTGGGGTTTTGTGTTGTGTGTGGTGTTGTGTTGGGGTGTGTGTTGTGTGTGTGTGTGTGTGTGTGTTTTGGTGTGTTTGTGTTCGTTTGTGTGTGTGCGTGTTTTTGTGGTGTTGGTTTTGTGTGTGCGGGGTTTTGTGTGGTGTGTGTGTGTGTGGTGTGTGTGTGGTTGTGTGGTTTGTGTTTTGTGTGTGTGTTTTTGGTGTGTGGTTGTTTGGTGGTTTTATGTAATTTTATGCCAAAAAAAAAAAAAAAATTATATATTTTGTGGTGTGTGTGTGTATGTGTGTGTCGTTAATAATTTAATATTAATAATATATATTTATTTTAAATTTTATTATTATAATGTGTGTGTGTGGTGTGTGTGGGTGTGTGGGTGTGTGTGTGTGGGGGTTTGGTGTGTGGGTGTTGTTTGTATTTTTTTTTTTTTTTTTTTTTTTCCTTTATTATTTTTCTGTTGTGTGTGTTGTTGTGTTTTTGGTGGCTTTTTGCGTTGTGTGGATATTTTTTTTTTTTTTTTTTTTTGTGTGTGTGTTGTGTGGTGTGTGTGTGTGTGGGGTGTGTGTGTGTTGTTGTGTTTTGGGGGTGTGTGTGTTGTGTTTTTTGTTAGTGAAATTTTTTTGTTTTTTGGGGTTTTATAAAAATTGTTGTTTTGTGGGGTGTGTTTTTTTTTTTGTGGGGTATTTTTGTGTGGTGTTTTGTGTTTTTTTTTGGGTTTTGTTTTTTAATTTATATTTTTTTATTATCCCCACCACACCCATATTTAATTTTTTTTTTTTTTTATATTATTTTTATAATTATTATATTATTAATATATGTGTTTGTGTGTGTTTTCGTGTGTTGTGGTGTGGTGTGTGTGTGTGTGTGTGTGTGTGTGTGTGTTGGTGTGTGGGGTTTGGGGTGTGTGGGGTGTGTGCATTGTTATTTTTGTGTATATTATATGTGCGTTTGTTAATATGTGTGTGAATATTATACTATGTGTGTATATTTTATGTGTGTGTGTGTTATACTTGTGTGTTGTATTTTATATATACCTCATACATATATAAAATTATTATATATTTTTATAATATTATATACATATTAGTATATTATATACACACCACTATTATATAAATGTGTGTGTGTGTGTGTGTTTGTGGTGTTGTGGGGTGTGTGGGGGTGTGTGTGTGGTGTGTGTTTTGTGGTGTGTGTATACTGGGTACCCGGGTCGCTTTATGTGGCCCGGGCGTCCCTTCTACCCCCTCACCCCAAAAGAGACTCATCGCCTGCCCGGCCTCGGCCTGCCCTACACTGAGGAGATCTTTCTCCTCACCCTTTCAACTGCAGGCTGATCTTTCGCCAGGTGAAAACTCTCCGTCGGAACCTGGTCCATACCAGCTCTTCCTCTACCTCAAAGTTGGGCACCTATACTGTTCCTTGTGCCTCCTGTGATAAACAGTACTTTGGCGATACAGGCGCCAGTCTCATAAGTACGCTGTATTCACGGGACACAACAACAACGCCATCATTTGCCATGAGCGGGACACAGGCCATCAGATGGACTGGTCAGCGGCACGAATTGTCATTCCTTCCACCGATGTCCACGCCCGGAGATTGGTGGAATCCTCCTTAATAAAGCTGCTGCCTAATTTCAACTTGAACAGCACCTTTTCCCCTGCTGATAGTCTCCTCCGCCCTCTCTCTTACGCCGGCCACCCTGCGCATAGCCCGATCCTCCGACCTGACTTGACCTCCCTTCGTTGCCTCTCCTCTCTCTCTTTTATATCCCCTCCTCTCCCTTTCCTCTTTTGGCCTCCGGGCTAGTACAGTGGTAACGTGGCGGCCTCTCATCCGAGGGATCGGCGGTTCGCGCCCCGTCCAGGCGCGAGAAGTTGCAATTGTCGCCTGGCTGGGCACCAAGGCGGGTAAGGACTAGGTTCAGCCGAGTCAGCACCAGCTGACACACGTGAGCGAGTCGGCATTAGTCGACACAGGCCGGGCTCCCCTCATGGCATAGCCCGGGCGAGGCTAAGCTTCGTATATGTAGCCTCATTTTCAATGAAACTAGTTTCTACATTGTGGGATTCTCTACCATATATATATATATATATATATATATATATATATATATATATATATATATATATATATATATATATATATTATATATATATATATTGTATATATATATATATATATATATATATATATATATATGTATATATATATATATATATTATATATATATATATATATAACCATACACACGCATATGTATATATCTGGAACAAGAAGAAAGAAGATATCTAAAACAAGAGCCACAAGGAACCTTGTGCAGGAGATTCAAGGTGACGGGAGTAAATCCTAGACTGAATCTCACACCGGTCCCTCGCTAGACCGAGGCTCGCAACACAAGCGGTGCGGGTTCGACTTCTGGCAAACCCCTGGGAAAGTATTCCCGAAAGGTCTATGACTGTTCTTTGCGATTTGTCTATGGTTTCCACTGTACCACATATCAAAGTTAATGGTGCTAATAAAAACAAATATTTACATTATTACATACTATATAAAGGTAATTTATTGCAGTAATATATTAAACTACATACTGTAATAAATCTTACTTATATCATGACGATGATATTTGCACCTTCACAGATAATGCAGTAAGCTGGACACGTACAGTGTCCAACTTACAATATATAAAATATACTGTAAGTTGGACACTGTACGTGTCCAACTTACTGCATTATCTGTTAAGGCGCGCGGCGCCATTTGCAATTTCGAATATAAAACTGTTGTTTGTACGAATCAGGGTGGGCCTCTAAATCTACTTGCATTAATGACGTGTGATTAACTTCATTTGTCTTTGACTCAGCATTTTTTATGACCACCGGAAATGTCTTTAACAAGCACTTCTTGTCTATGACTCGGCCGAAGTTTTAAGTCAGGTGTGGAAGTGTCCTTTACGCGTAAGAACTGGATATTGAAGCTACAATGCAAATTTATACATATTTGAAGATAATTCAGCATGGGAGTGATAGGAAAACTTTGAAGTCCTTTTTGATTTATTGTCAAATGTTAATTTACTCGTTCTTACATCTTTATTGACATTTTCTTTTCACGTCTGCAAAGACTGTCTTTAATTTGTCCTTATGCCTGCTAAGGTCTAC
The DNA here is from genome assembly GCF_015228065.2 of Penaeus monodon. NCBI lineage: Eukaryota > Metazoa > Arthropoda > Malacostraca > Decapoda > Penaeidae > Penaeus > Penaeus monodon. The sequence goes on from NC_051392.1 coordinate 31,331,782, forward strand.
CGTTCTTCAAGGAGAAGTTTTGTCACTTTTTATATAGCAACTGCCTGATAATGCAAGAAACATTTGCAGAATACCATGGTGCCAGAAAATCGCACCATAAAAGTATGCATTATCGTTTGGAGATGCTACACTTGTAACTGATCACTTTTCACAGTAAATATATGCACTCTATGTTTTGCACCAAATTTGGTTAAGGATGCAAGAAACCTATTTTAGAGAAAATTACTTTATTTCATGTAAATACTCCATGTTTAAATACAAAGTGATATGCCGAGCAAAGCCAACATACGATCAAATCTTTTTATATTATTAGCATCTCCATTTCCACATTCATCCGTGGGTGAACCTTGTGACGGTGGTGCCCACATTCTCCTCTTTTTCGTCCTCGCGGGCGTCGGGGGAAGGCCCTGGGGCGCAGACGAAGGTGAAGATCATCATGAAGAGGCCGAAGCAGAAGCAGCCGTAGTGGACGAGGATGAGACGCTCCCTGTGAGTCCTGTAAAGCGCTTGCTCCTCTTCAGGCAAGGCGGACGCGGCGTTCATTTGGCTCATGAACCACAGCACAAGCATGACGGAGTTCTCCAGGAACACCAGTATCGCATATACAGTGTATGGGAACCAAGTTGCCACCTGTGGGAGAAAATTGATTTATAGAACATAGTGGGCTGCTGCTTGTCTCTTCAATCAATCAGTTTAGTTGCTGGTTAATTTTAAATCAGTGATCGTCTTGTGTTGACCTTTCTAATGACTTTACCTTTAATCTCGCTTTCATGTTGAACTGCAAATAAGCGAAGATGAAGATGAAGGCGCTAAAGAGGTAGATGAAGACTCTTTTTAACCTGTTCTTCCCTGCCGCGACGGTCTGGAAGAGGAATACTAGGACCACGTGGAGGCCGATGACAAGGAAGATCCAGGATTTCAAGGAGCCGGCAAAGAGCGCCATCGCCTGGAACCGGGCGACCAGGAAGCCGGCCCACCAGAGGAGTGCCAGGATCTGTAATCGGGACATCATCATAATGAAATGAAATGATCATTGGGCTGATCAGCTGTGGCATCCCATCTTGTAGATTCATATTTGGGATGTTGTCAGGAGCCATAAAATAATCAAAGTAAAGGTCCACAAGTTTTTTCTTTACTCGCAGTTCTATCTAACTAGGAATGCTATCTGCCGTTTGCTCAGTATGACTAAACTCTCGCCAGACATATTCTGCATCTGTCGTGAACTACCATTCGCACTAATAAACGCCTTCTGCAGAAACCACTGCCCTGCTAGCAGCTCCACCGTAACCTTGGCACGGGGAGCTCATACGGTACTATCCTTGAACCCCAAGGTGCTGAACCATAAACAAATGTGTAGAATTCTTTGTGAAATCACTCGGAGAAGTATCTGATTCCATTACTAAGAACTACCTACCTATATATCTATATATACATACATACATATGTAAATAAATATGTAAATATATATATGTGTGTGTGAGTGTGTGTGTGTGTGTGTGTGTGTGTGTGTGTGTGTGTGTGTGTGTGTGTGTGTGTATGTGTATGTGTGTGTGTGTGTGTGTGTGTGTGTGTGTGTGTGTGTGTGTGTGTGTGTGTGTGTGTGTGTGTGTGTGTGTGTGTGTGTGTGTAAGCGAGTGGCCACCGCAAGTCTTTCGATGTTTATTCCTGTGCGAAAAGAGAAAGCCGTGCAACATTGTAGTGAACTCTATATAATTTTAAATGTAAACAAATAAACAAATATTATCATACGCCTTTAAGAGCATCCCCAGCTGTTTGCGGGTCACCTCAGGGTAAACGACCATATTTCATCCTTCCCACTAGGTATTAATAATTAAGGCGAGATAAAGATCTTTTTAACGCTTTTGTTTACTTTTATTTTATCTGCTCAACTTTTAGTGTGGAAATAATTTTATCTGTCTTTTTATGTTGTTCTTTTTATATCTAATATTTATATTTTAATGTTTTAATCCTGTGCATTCAAGGTGAGCCCCCAAACCACACGAGCATTGTTAAGAGCCTGTCAGACCATTTTTAGTTCTTTTTTCTCTTCTTTTTTTACCAATCTCCGCTGGCCTGACCTGATGTGCAGGAGTCACACAAAAACCGAAGGACACTTGCCGGAAATCTCCCTAGCTCTCTAGACTGTTAATATGCGTAGGCAATGCTCTTCTAAGCCAGAGATCCGAGGACGGAAGACTGCAACGGGGCATTGACCTGACATATGAATCAGGGAGACGAAGACACCCCTTTTAATGATTATTTATTGTGGCAAATTTGTGTATTCGGCTCGCTCTGGAACACCAGTGAGACTTATTGTGCAGATAAGTGTTGTGTTTTTGTTGTTAGCAATATTAATATTACAGATGTAAAACTGTTATATATAACCAAAGCCGATATATTGGTAAATGTTTTAAAATGTTCTCTCATTCTTTAATGTTACTTTATTAAGGAGTTGTGCCCAGGCTCCTTTTTTATTTTTGGTTTTATTTCACGCTCGTTGGTGTTACAAGTACATAGATTTAACATGGCATCACAGAAAATGTGTGAACTGAAAACGGGGCAGCCTACTGTTCGAAAATCCTGTGTTTTAATGTTATATGTAGAATTTTTTTTATTTCAGATTTCAGTTTTATCTTATTTTAGTTCTTTCACGTCATGTTTTTAGTCCTAAACTTTTATTCTCCTTTTAGTTGCCATATTTATCCCTGGCCCACCGTGCCTTTGGAGGGTTCTTACCGCTCGGCCGCTCCGACACGAAAAACCCCGTTAACAAATACAAGCATTGCTAGTTGACTCCCTCAAGGTCACTCCGCCGCTTACTGTAGGGTTGCATTCACTACAACATCTGCGTCCTGCCCAAAGAGAAGGGCAGCTGCTTGGACGAAGGTGTGGAGTGTACCATCCGGTCTTGCTACGTATTGTCGACATCGCTCGGCTACGCGCAAGCTCGTCTCCATGGTTCCTGGTGATCTGATGGTCGTTGGGGTCGTCGTGTGCCAGGGTAGCGGGTGTGGCGGAGGTTCGCCCTGAGGTGCAACATTCATTAGCGAGGAGGGCCAGTCGTCTTCAGAGGCTGAAATATAAGTGTACCAGGCCAGTAAAAGGGCTAAGGAGGAGCATAATTTTTAAAATGTAAATCACCTTACTAAATTGCAAGAAAAATAGAGCATAATAAGAACAATTTGTCACAAGAAGGGTAACGTGCCAAGTAAGGAGGTGTAAATTACTTTAGATTTGTCAGGATTAGCGAGTTCAGTCGAGTACCATCTTATTGAACAAAAAAAGAAAAAAAAAAATAATTGGACAAGAATTCCATATCTTTGGGCTAAATAGGCAAGTATATATGCTTCGAACACATACGCAGCTGGGCCTGAACTTAATTCTAACAGTGCGCGTCTCGGGGCTTCAGTTGTATGAGCGTAACTAGTGCTGCGGGCGCTGGATTCCTTCGTTTACGGCCATGAGTCGGGCTTAAAATTAACTTGTGATAATAACTATGTAAGCCTATATAAAGTATGGTGTCTGTAATCCGTTACCAGCGTTACAATTATTTGCAACAGAAGAGATTACTATCAGTTAATTACAGGTTACATATTAAACTAAAGAACCATAAATTCCAGCATTATTGAGAACAAGATATCGAAGTGCGAGAGAACATCATGAAAGCGATTTCGGTTCAGTTATAAGTCAGAGGGATGGCACTTAGTAAAATCTATAATCCTAGAGTGAATTCTGTGTAGAGTGGGCAGGTAGGGATATTAAAAGTTAGGTGATTTAAATCTATGTGTGAATGAACGACCTATTAGCAAGTATGAAGAAATAGTGATATACAGAACACAACGACATGCGTATATACACAAAATATAACAATACGCAAGTATTAATGAATTAATTACTAATAGGCATAAAAAATAGATAATTTAATTAAGTCGAAAACAATAAACATGAATAATATGATGAAAATTACCGAACATACGAATAAATAACTCGAAGGTAATCAGTTGTTCTGAGACAAATAATATATATTATGTTCTATGTGAGGACAAAAATGATAATAGATAGAAAAATACTAATAACACAATATATCAATTACGGGATGGTTTGGGCTGGAATGAGGTGTGAGATGAGGGTGTCACTTAAGTTTGATCTCAGTGTGTGACTTCGTTTGTTGCGTTGACAACGAGAAGTTCTGTAGTATTGAGTTAGTAGTGTGTGTTCGTTGAGTGACGTGTACTTGAATTTGAAAGCAACTTGTATGCAAGGTGTGGGCGTGTATAGGGAGGGCAATGATTAATATGGCACTAATAGGCACACTTACTTTTAATAGTAGCGAGGAAGTCGGATTGGCGCTTGCGGTAGCGTAGAGTGCGAGGATACATCATCAGCGACTTCGTCAGGAGGGTAGCACAGGCGCAAGTGGTCAGTACGAAGTATTAGGACAAACATGGTGCGGGTAGGCGTGATCTAAGAGGACTTAGTAGCGATGGCTGGGCGTTAAAAGAGGCGAGAGGCACTTCAACAAGAGTAGCTTGTCGGTAGATAGCGTGGATCGGCAACAGGCGTCGGTGAGGAACCTGTTGGTAGGTGAATTAGCGTCGGCGTTCTGAGGTTCTTGATCACTGCTGCCATCAGATGTAAGGGAATGACCACCGCAAGCCATCAGAAAATGAGCGACACAAGAGGTTCGAAGCACCGCTGTCAACAGATGTGAGCGAAACGAGAGATGGACTTGGGCGGGTCAATGAAAGGGTTCTTAGTTTGCTGGTTTATTGTTGAATAAGACCCCCCAAGAGACCCCCGTGTCCCCGAGTCGAGGAAGAGGTGGTGGAGCTGGACCCTGTGTGGCTTGGCTTGACTTCCGTGTCTCTCCTTCTGCCCTTTTATGCGGCGGTTCCTTTCGAAGGCGGATGTTTATTCCTGTGCGAAAAGAGAAATCCGGGCGACATCTGCGTCCTGCCCAAGGAGAAGGGTAGTTGCTTGGACGGAGGTGTGAAGTGTACCATCAGTCTTGCTACGTATTGTTGACAGTTTGTGTGTGTGTGTGTGTGTGTGTGTATCTATATGTATGTATGTATGTATGTATGTATGTACGTATGGATGGATGGATGGATGTTCAGACACACAATATCGCCATCAGCGTTCAACAAACCGCAGTTTTGATTAACCCTAGAAACCTCTTTATGAGTTCGCCAACCGAGGGGAAGGTTTGATTATGTAGTGTGTCTCTTTTTAATCTATTTTTTTCATTCAGTTTCAACACACGCTAGCTACGGAACAGAAATAACCGAATACAGCCAAACATACTTGGAACATTTTTCTTCTCAAAGCAGTAGCTTTTCTTTGATAACTGGGGCGACATTTTACTTATCTTTTATCAGTAACGGATTGACTCTTTTGCCACGGGTGCACTTTTTTATGAATGTTGCAATGGTTCTTTTATCACTGCTTTTAGTATTTTAGATATGAAAATCCACTGGCTACCTTTGATATTCAAACTAAACTCTAACTTGCATTCAAGTAAATATACTGAACTTATATGCTTGTGCGCCCTTTAGGAAAACTCAAAGCGTTTATTTTCAGTGTTTGAACTTCATTCACTTCATGCGGATGTATCTGGTCTCGTGTTACTGAGCATTCTGATGCAAAAATCAGAGACTGATATATCACTTACTTCATGATTCTGTTATTTACCATACTTATACATTTGTATAAAATCTTAAGCTGAGAGGAAAATGCAATAACTTTTTGGTATACAGTCTGCAAGGTGTGGTTGGGTAATATGGCGCTTCAGATAATCCTTTCCAGAAGTTTCATATAAATGGCATTGGACTAGATCTCGCCACTAGCGTAGGTATCTTTCGGTTACTGCCCGTGGTGCAGTGGGCATGAGTAATTAGCAATGGTTCCTTTCAACAAACGTGCTTAGCCCTGCCTTATTACGGATGCCATTCGACTGCTATCTTAATAGATCTCCAGTGGTATGAAAGTCGGCTGCTAGAAATTGATTCCTTTATAAACCTAAATATATTACCTTCCCTGGTTTCACTCCTTCGGTTGCTCTGCGATTCTTCAGTACGGTTTTCCAGCTTTGGTTTCTGTCTAATTTCTTTAATGCTTTATTGATATTTTTCATTAAATATCTTTTTAACTTCGTGTAAACAGTCATTGCAAAGAGTGCTAGTGAGGTGGGTGGAGATCTTTTGCATTATTATTTCCGAGTTACTGTTATAATGCTAACAGTGCATGGCTGATTAATGCCCGATCACTAGTGAAGCAGTAATAACATGCAATAATAACAAGGAGTGCCCACAGCATGATTATTTTTTTTTTAAGATAGTATGGTTATTGAGGAGAAGCCCCTCAATGCAACAAAATTATGACTACTATGACAAAAGATATGTAGATTTCACGCATCCTACTTAAATCGGCACTCTGGAACACGACCGGTAATAATAATAATAATGACTGATACTTATCACATAGACCTCCACTCCCCCATCACACACCCACTCACCCACACGCAGCTACACACACACCCACACACACGCACACACACACACACACACACACACACACACAACACACACACACACACACACACACACAACACACGCACACAACACACACACCACACACTCACCACACACACACCACACACACTGTAATACCTAGTTCACATATGGTCTATTTCACTCACACCAAATATATATATTTAATACAATAACACTAGCCTCTACATACCACACCATTTGCTAGACATGACAACGGACGCGACATCCGCAGGCCTTCCGCACTCGCGACAAAACCGTCCCGTGTACACGATCACATCCTCTCCTTCCATACTTCCTAGTACATCGCAACCCTTGTGAGTTTCCTAGTTCAATCTGTATAAAAGAGGGTCGCCTGCGAGCGACAGACAGACAGCCTACAGCACGCTGACCGGACTGAACCTCTGTCCGTCAGTTGTATCATCCATTCATTACAATATATCTCAACAAACAAGTAAGAAGTCTGTTTCACCTTTGCCGCTGCCCAAGATTTCCTCATAGTGCCAGACGCGACTTGTCTGCACTCTACCGCTCATCGGCCATCGTTACAGTGGCGGCGGCGACGGGATTCGGCCCACAATAAACCCCTGCCTCCGGCCCTACAGACTCCTGCCTCCGAAGCAACAGGCCCAACAGACGCAGATCAAAATACCACACACAAGAAAGATCTCAAGAAACAAGCAAAGCAAGCAGCCCACGCGTGTTTACATCTGACACACCTCTTGCCGATGTGCTGACGTCCTGTCTCCAGCACTCACCAAGTACGCAACATATATTCATGCGTACCACCGTTAAACAACGTTAATTGGCGCACTTCGCCCAACGAGGGAATTACTGGCCCAGCCGTGCCCAACCGTGAGCCGAAGTCTGGGAATCCAGTGAAGTGGCACTGACGTAGGAGCCCCATCCCTCCCGCTGACGGACCACCTCCCCGCGCTGATGATCCCCACCTCCTCGTGCTGACGATCCACCATTTCCCCCCGCGCTGACGATCTACTGCAACCCGAAATCAGCCCCGCAACCAACTACATATTCCAAGGTTAGTCAGAGTATTGTGTTAAGGCGCATATTTTTTTCAGTTAGGATATCTAGGTGATACTATTTTTCCTTGAATATTTCCATATTTCCCGATTTAATCCCGTACTTTACATATGCTTCAGTTTCCCCATTGAACAGAAAACGGCGCACCGCCCTCTCTCGCACTCACTCACTCCTCGCCACTCACACTCCCTTTCAATTAGTGCATTCCATTTATATTTTTTTACTATCTCTTCCTAACACTCCATAACTAATTTCTCTTAAATCATATTCTACAATCTTGACTGATGCCACTTTCACAGAAAACACAGGAAAACACGAACATGTACAAACAAACGCACGAACCCACGAGTGACACCACATTTTCCTCACCCACCTCCCCTTCCGTGTTATTCCCTTTCCCTGTTTCCCTCTCCCCCGCTTTGTCTGACCTTTCCCAAACACGCAGCAAACAAGTTCCTGGTAACTTATTACATATATGCTCTCGACTGAACACTGTACTCACTTCATCACTTACTGACACTGAACATCAGACTTTCCACAAACACCGTGACTTGAATTTTCCGCTGTCTCAGAACAAACGCACAGAGACTTTGACGAAACTCAGCATAATTGACACTGATGGACTGGTCAGGGATATGTGTTACTCTTTTCATGGTAATCCTCTCAGGTGTCACATGTATTTGTATCTTGCGTCTTTTCGCCGTTGTCGACGTCCATATCGTACAGGAAAACCTCCTCGTCTTTTAATTCGCCCGTTGCAGGTTCTCACAGGACAAGATTGCCGTGCTTAGTGTGTTCGTATATGATCTCATTTCCCCCGGTAGAGCAAGATGTCTTTCGCTTTGTCTCCGTGGCGTTTTTGCTGCCATACGCGCCCAGTAACATTGTCATCTTTCAGGAATCGTACGTGCCCGCTGCCAAGCCAGCCACGCCTTCGTCTCAGCCCGCGGCTCAGGTTGCCGTACTGTTGTGCCCCGTTGTTTTTGTAAAGCCTGAGGACGGTTTTCCCTCAGCACTCGCTCGCAGACACGAGGCCCATGACGCCCCTATTTCTGTGGTTGTTTCAAAGCCTGAGGACGGTTTTCCCTCAGCACTCGCTCGCAAACACGAGGCCCGTGACGCCTCCATTTCTGTGGTTGTTTCAAAGCCTGAGGACGGTTTTCCCTCAGCTCTCGCTCGCAAACACGAGGCCCGTGACGCCTCCATTTCTGTGGTTGTTTCAAAGCCTGAGGACGGTTTTCCCTCAGCACTCGCTCGCAAACACGAGGCCCGTGATGCCTCCACTCCAGTAGTTGTTTCGAAGCCTGAGGACGATATGCCTCAGCACGGGCACGCACGCAGCTGATGACGTTCCCCTACATTTGTGCATGTATCTGTGCGTCTAATCTAATAGTATGGTCCTTGAGATTTTTTTTTTTGACTCCCTTCGTGTACTGTATGGTGCCGATGAGCGTGCCATCTACGGTTGGCACAGCATTGATGATTTCAGAGGGAGTATGCATCCTTGTGTTGGTCACCCTACCCGCACCACGAGGCAATGGTCATCGTGACCCCTGTTACCTTAAGCGTGCCACGGGAGTACCTGACTGCGGGGTCACGCGTCTCCCGGTAGCTGAGCTTGACCTTCCCACGCCTACTCGTACCTCTGTTACTCATGTTCTTGGCCCGTCGACACTAGCAGCCCCGGTTGTTTTGCATACCATGTCGT
>NC_051392.1:31347519-31352519 GCF_015228065.2 Penaeus monodon
AGGCAAAAGGGGGTTGGGTTTAGGGGTTTGTGAATTGGGGCTGTCCACTTATTTTTAATCGAAGGAAGTCTGGCTTATGATGTCATTTAAAAATATACTCGCAGGCGGTAAACTTCTCACATGACTTTTATAGATCACTGAAAATAAATTGTGGTATAAGGACTATATTTTTATTGAAAAATGTATTTTGGGTGGGGCTTAAGTTTTTAAAATTTTTATATGTTATTAGTGATTATTCTGGGCAATCGTTTGTAAAAATTTCTTTCAATAGAGCTTAATAAAAATAATAAACATTAAAACAAATAACAAAAATAGAAAAATAATCAAAAGAAGATTGTAAATATAGTTCATTTCACGGGGAATGAATTGCCGTGAATACTAATAAGTTAATTTTCCTATTAAGAATTATAATGATAATGTTAATGCTAGTGATAAGAATGATAATAATAGTAATCATAATGATAATAATAATAATAATAATAATAATAATAATAATAATAATAATAATAATGATATCACTGTTTTTATTACAAATAGCAAAAATGATAACAATAATGTAATGATAGTTTTTATTCTTATTACATTATTTTTATATTATTATTTATTTATTATTATAAATATTATCATTATCTTCATTACTATTAACGTTATCATTATCATTGCATCATTGTCGTTGTGGTTGTCGTTATTGTTGATGTTATTAGTATTGTTATTAACATTTTTATTATTTTTATTATATTGTTATTATTTTATTTTTATTATTATTATATTATATTTTTTTAGGTGTTTTGGTTGTTATTTTGTTTTTATTTATTATTATTATTTTTTATTATTTTATTCCCACTAATATCATTATCTTTATTCATAATTTGTTCTCTAGTTTTTTACTTTTCATTATCATCATCATTATCATTATTGGTAATGTTATTATTATTAATATTATTATTATTACTATCGTAATCATGATCACATCATCTGTAATATTTGCATTAACATTACCATCACCAACACCATAGCTATCACTGTGACCTGAGTGACCCTTTGTGTGGACTTTTATGATAACTTATATACCTTTTAGTGATTTTTATAATGTAAAGTGGACCTTTTTCTTGAATGTGATTTTGTGAATTTATGAAACGAGCTTTTTGCGTCTTTGATCTCTGTGAAGTAATAACCTTTAATGGGCTTACGGTAAAATGTGACCTTAAATAGTCAGTTCCTAAAAGCATTACCCCAACAAGGAGAATTACGATGAGCATTCCTAATGAAAACTTTAGCAAAAGTACTGCTTCCCACTGGCGCAAATTATGTTCGCCTGGAAAAGTATTGGTATCAAGACTTAGACAATTAAGGAGTTTTATAGAACATGGGATTATAATTTTTACTTTTTTCTGTTGCCCTTTTTCTCTCCTCTTTTTGCCTGAACATATTTCCTCATTTCAATTTCACTTCTTTTGTTTTTTTTTTTCCTTGGGTTTTGATATCTTATTTTACCCCTTTTTACCCTTATATGTTATTACTTTTTTTTTAGTTTTTTTCTGCCCCTTTCTTCTCTCTTCGTCTACACTCTATTTTTCTATCTATTTCTGTCTGTCTCTCTTTTTGTCCCTCCCCCTCTCTGTCTCAGTCTCTCCTTCCGCCCCCCCCCCCCCTCTCTCCTTTCTCTTCTTCCTTCTCTCTTCTCTCCCCTCCCCTCTCTTCCTCTCTCTCTCTCCTTCTCCTCTCTCTTCTCTGACTCGGTTTTTTATTGCCTAGAAACGAAACCCTCAAAATACCCTTTACCAAAACCAGCATTTTCCCCAAAGGGGGCCATCCCCCCCGAAACCTTTTCAATTTTCCTTTAGCTACCAGTTTTCGGAAAATTTGCCTTTCTCCTTTTTCACCCCGGTTTCTCGGGAAAAAAAAGTTAAAAAGCCAGTTTTGCTTCGGCTTACATCTCCCACCCCCTAACTGTATCTTCTTCATCATACTATAACTTCATCTGAAACACCAGCACGTGACTCCCTAGCGTTCCTCTCGTGTCAGGCTCTCAACGCCCGTCCTCTATGACGCCCCCCGCGGCTCCCTCGCCTCCGCTAACAGAGCCTTATCGACCCCTGCCCCCGTCCGCCAGGCCACGCAAGCACCGAACCCCGCCTTCGCTCCCTGTCAGGACTCGAACCGAAAGGCAAACGTCTTATAATAGAATACGTTACAAAGGCTACACCAATTTTAAATTAAAATCTCAAGTAAAATTTGTTTTCCTAGCCTACTAGAGCATATTGTATGTATGCTACTGCATATCATGAAAAGCGTGTTTAATCGAAAATAACACAAATATAATTATTATATATATATATATATAATATATATAAAATATATATTTATTATATATAATAATATTTCATTTGCTATATATGCCCAAAAGCCTCTCAAAATGAAAAAGAAGATATTTATGTGAGAGAAGGGGAATAGAAAATTAGTAAAAAAAAAACAAAATAATAACAAAATAATTAAAGTGATAATAATAATTATGGTAATAATAATGATGATAATAATACTAATATTAATATTAACATTTAGAAGAACAATATGAATAATAATAATGCTAATGATAATAACAATAATAAGATAACAATAATACCAGAAACAATAATGATAATAACAATAATGATGATAAAGATAACAATAATACCAGAAACAATAATGATAATAACAATACATTTGTAATACATTTTCATATATAAGTTTATTTTATATAAAAAACACCACAACACACAAACACACACACACCACACACACACCACACACACCCACCCCACACACACACAACAACCATAATATATATATAATATAATATATATATATATATATATTTAATATACAATATAACGAATACATGTTTATGTATACATATTTTTGTGTATATATGTGTGTGTGTATGTGTGCGTATGTGAGTGCTTTCTTTATCATTCAAGCTAGACTACACAATATATGTACTGTATTACTTTATGCATGTTTCTGCCATATGTATAAACACACACACACACACACACGCACACACACACATACATACACACACACACACACGCACACACAACACACACACACACACACACACACACACCCCACACACACAACACACACACACAACACACAAAACCACCACCCACACACACACACACACGCACGCGCGCGCGCGAAATATATTGTTATTTTTGTGGGCCTTTCCCCCGCTCCCTAATGAACAAAATAAAACATTTTTTTTGTTTTAAAAAAATATGTGTGTTTAAAACGAATCAGGTTTTAAAAAATTTCCTTTTAAGGCTGGTTTTCGACCCTCGCATAGAATATACATTTTGGCTAAAAAAAATTAGATAAACAAATCAAATTTTTGTAAATGCTGCTTTTTATTTTATTTTTCGGGAAAAGGGATTATTTTTATAGAAGGCATTTAAAGTTAAGGTAAATGCCAGTAAAAAGTTCATTTCAAGAATGTTTTTTTTGGTTTTTTTTTAAGTCAAAAATTTCGTAAATTTTTTTATCGTATCGTTTGCAGTCCATAAAAAAGTTGTGTCAGGAGAACCGAGCCATTATCACCGTCTCTTTTTCGAAAAAGAAAAATAACGCACTGTATTGAGAATTTTCCCCATCCATTATGACAACGACGCAACGCTTTATAACGTGATGACATGAAATGACAACATGACAAGACAAGATTTTGGAACGAAAAACCACTCTTTTCCCCTTTACTCCGAGCTTTGGTCTGCAACAAGACCAAGCCCATAATCAATAAAATGTAAAATGTACTTTTGAGGTACAGGTAGTCAAAACCATGCAACTGCCCTTAACGTACTAGAATCGTAAGGACGCGGCGTGGCTGTATGATTACCAGAGGTGAGGATCATGAGGTGTTTCGGTCTAAATTGTCCCCTATATATGGTATGCATTTTGCATTTCTCTTCGCTGTTTGCAGTTAGTAATATGGGCCTTAAGCTTAGGTAAGGTTGGTATCTCGCAATAAAACATTTAAATTTAAGGCCCTGGCCTCATTTGGAATTAGATGTTGCAACAAAAATAAATGGTCCCACAGTTGAAAAGAATTGTTTTTAGTCAATGTACAGGAAATAGCCCCTTTTTTAAGTTACAGTGGTTTGTTGCACCGTAGGCAACTTAACCAGCTGTATGATACAGCAACACACACAAACACATACCCACACACACACACACACAACACACACAACACACCCACACACACACACTCACCACACACCCCCAAAACCCACACACAACACACACCACACACACACACACCACGCAACACCCACACACACACACCACACCACACACACGCACACACACGCCACACACGCACACACACGCACACACACACACACCCCACCCACACACAAAAACCAAAACCCCCCCAAAACCACAACAAAAACCAACACACACACATGCACGCACGCAACAAAAATTATATATTATTATAATATATATAATATATATATATATAAAGAGAGAGAGAGAGAGAGAGAGAGAGAGGGGAGAGAGGGGAGAGAGAGAAAGGGAGGGGGGAAGAGAAAAGGAGAGAGAGATAAAGAGAAGAGAGGAGAGAGAGAAAAAAGAGAGACAGAGAAAAGAGGCGAGCGAGAGAGGAGAGGGAGAGAGGAGAGAAGGGGAGAGAGAGAGAGACACAGGAGAGAGACAGGAGAGAGAGAGAGAGAAAGAGAGAGAGAGAGGAAGAGAGAGAAAGAGAGAACACACACACACACCACACACACGCACAACAGACACAACGCACACACACACCACACCACACAAAAACCACACACAAACACACACACACAAACAACACACAAAACCACCACCCAACACACACACAACACACACACAGCACGCCGCCCACAAACAAAAAAAGAGAGAGAGAGAAAAAGGAGAGAGAGGGGGAGGAGAGAAAAGGAGGAGGAGAGAGAGAGAGAGAGGGGAAAAGAGAGAGAGAGAAAAAAGGGGGGGGGGGA
>NC_051392.1:31355064-31357564 GCF_015228065.2 Penaeus monodon
AATATCATATAAAAAAACCTATATTGTGATTGTAAATGTATCTAACATTTTTATATGCTTACGTGGGACCCTCTGCATTTGTTATAATTGCATAAACTGAAAAGGATCGCGGCGCTATTTGTATTTAGCCAAGAGAAAACTACAGTGAACATGAAGGAAACAGCCTAATTAATGCGTGACAAAAGGCAAGAAAGTGGCAGAAACGTTTTCCATATCATTACTGATGAGTTTTCTCCAACAATTGTAAAATCGCACCACAGTTGTCGGCGTCTTATAAGGACAATTTAGTTACCGTGCTTACACACGTGGGACACCTACAGACCTGGCTTTAGACATAGACAAAATTCAAAGTCAAAGACTTTTTTCTGTCAAAGGCAAATTTCAGAGTTAATGGTCATTCGTGAACAGCGCCCCTGAACATTATCTGCTAAAGGCCGCGTTGCACTAGCCAGGCTTTACATCCAGAGATGTAACGAGATACAATGTCCCAATATCTTGACGAGTTCGCGGATGTAGATAGAAATGGGGTACATCAATACACTTGACATTATTGGTACTACTCGGGTCTTCATGTGTTACTGGGCGTCCTTGCTACAGAGGGCGAAGAATGATATATATTAAGCCTTTGTTTTCACATTACGAAGGTAATTTTAGTGCAATCGATGGATACAAAACGTTTTCGGCCGACCAACACCGCTAAGACAAGGGTGATGTCACGTACAAAGGAGGCTAGTGTGAGTTGTCTCCTCGTCGGCTCTGGTAAGTTTGAGAAAAATCACCATATATAAACAGAGCAAACTAAGGAATTATTATTATCCCTAGTTATTTCAGGTACGAAAATGCATAAATATAAAGTCATCACACATGAGCATTTGAACCAGACATTTCCTTAACTGATAGTCTGTCTTTATCAACATCCAAAACCCGTTTGTATAAACATCAGATGGAGATGATTACCTCGTTTCCTTGATATTAGCTGTACGTGCAAATTACGAAATCTAATAAAAGATAAATGAAATTCTACAAAATATAAAATAACGTGAATAACAGTTCTCCCTCCCTCCTAAAAATCAAGACTGGAGCACTTCCTTCTCCTCAGACCCAGTGCCTTCCCCGCACTTACTTGAGGAAGATCCCCAAGCACTCCCCGCAGGGCGAGCGGCAGCAGCAGCGGCCGGAGCCTCCCTGGCCGCCGTCCTCACCCCTTTCGAGTGCAGGGGCGTCCTTCCCCTTCGGCTGCAGCTCCATCGCCTCCTCGGAGGCCATCCTGCCCGCGTCCACGCCCTTGCCCCACGCTTCCAGGACCTGCTGCTTCTCCAGGTCGGCCTCCTTTTTCCAGTCCTCCGGCATCTTCCCTCGTTTGTAAGCTGAACTTCGTTACTCAAGACAAGGTACTCCCTTGTTTACAGTGTCATATGAAACACACTGCTTTCACGTCCTGATTCTAAGGGGAGCGATTCGGCGGACTGGACGAGTTTTCATGCTGATTCCTCAGAACTGAAACATTAGATAACAAATTATTAGCAGATGTTACGCCAATTCAATAAAATAGCGATTGCTACCATTGCTACCATGAACATTTCAGTAATCTTTGTTTCTCTCTCTCTCTCACTTTCTATGTTTTAATGACCCTCTACTCATCCTCGACTTCCCATGGTACATAGCACTCTACTGGCTATTGCCTGTACCAACTTTGACCTGCGCCCAGAATGGAATGACAATAACATAGAATCTCCAGAGCAAGCACTTACCCTTACCGTCATTCTTGCCGATCACTTTATAACTACATGTAAACTTACATCTTGATTATACTCAAAATGTTTGTTAAAAAATGCTCTTTCTGAATCATTATGTTTGTAATCATTATCATTGACGATAATGTAGTTATCAAATATTCATATGATTTAATTGTACTGACATACCCAGTGTCCCCGTCCTAAACATGTGACCACAAGAACCTATGACTGCCATAAAGCAGTGTCTGCACTGACATTCCTACTAAAGATTTATGTTTCCATTTTCTTATGATCTCAAAAACTCAGAGCAAAAGTCTTAGAATCGGCTCGATCAACTGTGAATCTGTGACAACTTTAACTCAACTCACAAGAACCAAACATTCATTATTAGTCCACATATAATCATTATGAACTCACATATCCACATATGCATAATCAGCCACACCAGGAAAGACACAAGCGTCAAAATCGACACTAGGCCTCACCTATCACGATGTTTAGGCGTGGAGCCTTCTGCTCCACCGTTCTCTGGTTTTATTCTTTATAAAAGACGTCGCCTGCATAACCAAGCTATCAGAGCGGGCTAACCTCTGTTTGCAAACTGTATACTCTCTCTCCACCAGTTAACGACCAAGAACGGTCGCCTGCTGCTCCTCCTTTGTAACTTATGTTCAGCCTTAGTTCTATTGGACTCTACGTCTGTCCAACCTACAGTCCATCAAGTCGGCCTGCCTACAGTTTGCGAAATGCCAGATGTAATTTCT
>NC_051392.1:31380064-31410064 GCF_015228065.2 Penaeus monodon
CATGGTGAACAGTAGTGGTAGTCAATGTACTTACGACTCACAACACATGTAAAGGAGCACACGCTATGACTTGGCTTAGGGTAAAAGTGCTGCGTGGGGTCACAATGACCCACACACGGCGACCACTGAGCATGGACTGTCTAAGTTATGTCATTCTCGGTATAAATAATGAGCGTCCCCCGAACACATGGTGTGGAAGGAATACTGAGACATCTGGGGGGAAATGTACGAACAACTGCCGGAGGTAGCGAGGTGACGTCTGTTAATGACCCTTCACACATGTATATATATACATGTACACACACGCACACACACACACACACACACACACACACACACACACACACACACACACACACACACACACACACGTGTGTATGTGTGTGTTTGTATATATATTTTTTTCTAGTGCTCTAACCTACAACAGGTCCTTCTTGGTGTCCATTTGCTCCATGATCCTTTATTCTCTTTCAATTCACGTAACATGCGCATTTTCCCCACGGAACTGAGGGCCATTTCCTGAGATGACTGCCATAATTACAAGGGAAAGATCAGTCAGGGTGGTTTTCCGTTGCCTTCCCAGGCAGTGTTTTATTGAGACTGTCTCTAGAATGGTTGCCAGTCGAGACTAATGAGTCCCCTCTACCCTTATCTCGGCAAGTGAGCCGTTCAGATTTCGATGATTTTTTTCAGTAAACTCAACAACCTTGCGCGTACTATCAAAAATAGAATGGGAAGTTGCAGGGAAATTACCTTTTCTCGACGTTCTTTTATTCAATGTAAATAGCTCGCTTAAATTTTCGGTTTACCGTAAACCTACTGACACCGCTAATTACCTTCACTTTTTTTTCAAATCACCCGTTGTATGTTAAAAATTCAGCTCTCGTATTTTTTCTTGTGTAAGAATTATTGCCGGGAGCTTGACGCAAATTTTTGAAACTTTTTTCAAATTAGGATATCTCTTTTTTTTTCTAAATCAGGCAATTTAGTGAGTGGAATTCTCATTCTAAACAGGTAGTGCCAAAATCTACAATTTTTTCTAACCTGTCCTTCAAAAGAAAAACGGCACATGTTTCAAGGCGCCGGGAAATTTACATTGATTTTCATCCGAATACGTTCGTAAAATTTGGTTAAACACAATGCTGCTAGCGGGCTCTTGGATTTCCCGGTTTTTACACTAAGTAAGGATTTCCCCAATTTTACATGGGCGGGCGGGAAGCTTCCGAGAAAAAAAATTAATCGACATAAACGTGATGTTTGATTTTTCCGGAATAAATGCGTGTTTTTCCATTTACATGATGAAGGGCACCGCAAACTGGAAAAAACACTAAATTTTTTCATAAAACAGCATATTCGTTGAAAGATGTGGGCTCTTACTAAATTTGAAAAAAATTTTAATTTAAGTGCTGGTCAATGGGACTGGGGAAAACCTTTCCCCCGTTTTGTTAGCAAGGGGGTTCCCCAAATCTTCGACTTTACCTCCTCCCAGACCGATTCAAATTTGTTCGTCTTCTCTACCACTCATATTCTTTTCCAAAATTTTCTACTTGTATCCCTTTTTGGTTTTTTATTCGCGAGAGGGAAATGTAAAGGGTTTGAAAGTCGATTTTGTTTATTTTTTATTTGGGGTGTTTCCTTTCATCTTTGTTACACGACTGTGTTTTTGGGGTTTTTGTCGTGGGGTTTTGGGGTAATGTATTGTATATATTAATATAATATTAAAATTATAGTGGTGTGTTGTGGTGTGGTTGGTGGGGTTTTGGGTGGTGTGTGTGTTTGGGGTGTGATTTATGTGTAAAAAATATTTATGCCCCTACCCAGTAATAATTTAAATAGAAGAAGGAAGAGAAAAGGGTCTCCCCTCTCTCCTGCGGTAATCGGTCCCTTTATTTGGACATTCAGGAGGGGGATATCGGTTTCCGGCAAGGGGGCGGACGGGGCCGGGGGGGTGGAGCCGAGCAAGCAAGAGAGTTAGCATGAGCCATATCCTCGATCGTGGGCTTTGCAGGGGTATTAAAGAGGGCCCCCGCCCGGCCCTGCAATCTCGGCCTCGGCTCTACCGCGTTTTCCGGACGGTGACGCCCCCCCCATTGTTTGAGCCCCGTCTATGTTTGCATGTAACTTCTGCCCTACTACTATCTTTCTATGCGAATTTTCGCATTAGGGTGACTTGGGCAAACCTTTGGTGAAATGGGAAACCCCCCCTTCGGGCGCGGCTCGGACGTGGGCAGACCTTTACCTCCCCGGGGGGGGGGGGGTGTTCTGGGGGGCCTTAAAAAAGGGGGGGTTTTTGCTTTGGACCCCCCTTTTTTAAACTAATTAAAAAAAAAATGGGGGGTTTTAATTTTTTTTTGGGTGCGGGGTTTTAAAATTTTGGGATTTTTTTTTGGGAAAGGGGTTTTTTTTTTAAATTTTAAAGGGGGGGTTTTTGGGTTTTTTTTTTTGTTTTTGGGTGTTAAAATTTTTTGATTTTTTAAAAAATATTTTGCCAAAATTCCAGTATTTTTCAATTTTTTCCAAAAAAAGGGGAAATGTAAAGGCCTCTTTTTCCCTTTTTTCGGGTGTTTTCCTTTTACTTTGGAAGATGTGTTTGGGGGTGGGGGGGAATTTTTTAAGAAAAATTTTTAAAAAATTTAAAATTTTGGGGGTTGTGTGGGTTGTGGGTTTGTGGGTTGTTGTTGGGTGGTTGGTTAGGTAGGAAATTTTTTATCCCAAGGGTTTTAAAAAAAAAAAGGTGTTTAAAGCTCCCCCCTCTTCCCCCTCATGGCCCTTTTGGCATTAGGGGGGGGGGGTGCCCCCCTTTTTTGGAATGGGGACCCACTGGGCCGTGCCGGATTTTGCAGACCTACCCTCGAGGTGGCTTTTGGGCTTAAACCCCCGCCTCTTTTCCCTGAATTGGCCCCCTTGGTTAGGAGGGCGGCCCCCATTTTTTGATGCCACTCTTTTTTCTTGGGGGCCCCTACTAAGCCCCCCTTGCAAGGCTTAGGAGTCTGTCAATTCGGTGCTGGACCCCCATCTTCCCCCTGTAGGGGTTTTTACCTGAAGGGTTTTCTCTTAGAATGTTCTTGTGGTTGCCATTTTTTTGGGGTGGGGAACATGGAAAGACGCCTCTTTTTTTTTAAAACTGGAGGTAAACCCCTTTTGGGTTTTTAAAGAGGGGACGAACTCCTTCCAAGGGAATCCGGGATAAATTTTATTTTTCCCCCTCACTGAAGGGAAAAGTCTGTGGTTGCTTTCAGAGGGAAGGCCCTACGGGAACAGGTACGGGCCCCCCTCTCTCACGAGGTAAAACTTTTGGTGTTTCAGAGAGAAAGGTTCCCCTAAAACCCCCCTTGAAAAAGAACTCCTGGAAAAAGTATTTCCTCCCCTCACTGTGGGAAACGTCTGTGGGGCGTTTCCAGAGGGAAAAGGATTTAGGAACGGGTCAAAAACCCCCCCTTTCTCAGAGGTGAAACCCTTTGGGTTTCAGGGGAAAGAGGTTCCATCAAAACCCCCTGCCAAGGGAAAACTCCTGGAAAAATGAATTTTCCCCCTCCTCCTTTTGGAAAAATTTCCGGCTTTTTTTCGAGGGTAAGGGGAAATCCTGGGGGGGCCCCTCCTAAGGGGTAACCCCCGGGCGTTCGGGGGTCCCCCCGGCCCCCCGGGGCAAAACGCCAAAAAAAAACTCCCCCCCCCCAAAAAAAACCCACGGCCCCCCCCCGGGGCCCCAGAAACCTCCCACCCCCCCCTTGTGAGGGGGGAACGGGGAGTCCGGGGGTTAGTGATGCCGTGCACGGTACCCCCTGGGGTAGAAACACGCCTCTTTGGTCCTCTATTCTGGAAAGACAGGGGGGCCTGATCCGGCCCTCGGGTCAATCGGGGTCCCCCTCGGGAGGTAGGGTCAAGCATCATGCTGCCTTTTTGGCCCCAACCCGTCCGTGTCCAGTGCAATGGGTAATTGGCTGCGTATTTCACTCATCCCCCTGTTGCTTTTAGACTTTGGGTTTTCAAAGCACTCAGTTTCCCCCTTGTTGGACCCCGGGGTGGGTGGGGGCGTGAGGTGAAGCATCCCAAGTATTGGAAAAACTAAACCAAATCCCCAAGACAACCTACGTTGACGACCCGTGAAAGGGCCCAACCCCACCACCCTACCTTACTCCCCCGGTCAAAAAAAAACCCCAAGCACAGGATGACACTGTATCCTGCTCCCAAGATGGCAACAAGCAAATAATCAAGTACAAAATTCTGCCCTCAGATTGTCCAAACAGAGGACTCTCGTGCTGGCCCCTCCAGGCCACCCCCCCCCCCCAGACCAGGGTCTCTGACCCCCCTCGACACCCCACTGACAAATCGGGCCCAGCTAAACCCACCAAAAGCTTTGCCCCACAGCAACCCCCAAAGCCGAAAGGGCGGCCAAAAGGGCCGGGGCCGGAGTCCGACTCTGAGGGCGAGTCTGGCCCCGCAAGGCGTTTCCCCCGAAATTAAAGGGCCCCCTTTAACCCAAAGGTTTTCGACAATCCCACCAGAGGGTAAGGGCTTTGGGAAGCCAGCTAAAACCCGCTGCGATCGGGTTGCGCTGATCGGGCATATCATGTGCCCAAAGATCAACCCACCCTTTGTTTCCTGCGGGAGACAAAGGAGTTAAAAGATGGGAAAAAATGAGCCCCTCGCCCGAACCCCCGAGGAGAAAGAGTAAAGAGGGTGCTATTGGGCTTCTCAGTCTCATAGATTGGGGGGGGTAACTCACCCCACAGGTCGGGATTTCCCCCGATTGTCGAAGGGGAACTCCAACCGGGCAATCCTGGTGACCATAAAAGGTCCCCCAAGCTCCACCCTTGTCTGGGTACGGGGGTACCTAAAACCCACGCACTTATTGCCTGAACCCTTCGGTTTTTTAAATCAGAATACGGACACCACCAGGAAACTGTCAGCCAACCCAAAAATTGGTGTCGTAGAAAGGCACAAAATACTGGGGGGCATAAAGGCACTAAAGAAGAAAGAAGGACACAACACCCAAAATGTCCAAATTGTGCAAGAGGCACACCCCGGGACCTGGTTTGCTTGTCGGGAAAAGAGGGGGCCCTCAACGCAAAGGGTTGCTAAAAAGCACCAGATTTTGTTCCTCCCCCCCAGGACCTACGTCTGGGGGGAAAAAAAAGCGAAAGGCTTCCCGCCCCCTAAGGGGAAAGGGAACTGCCCCCAGCAAAACCGGGTCTCCGACAATGGGATTTCCCCCCCAAGAAAAGCAAGTGCAGGGGAACCCAGGAAAAAGGTTAAACGCACCACCGGTCCCCCCCGACCCAAAAGACTGTTTTCGCGGGGGGGACTTCGATCCTGATCCTGCGTGGTCAAGCAGGGCATTCCCCTGCCCCAGGACCGGGGAGAGGGGGTAGGCGTGTGTTCCCAGACGACTCTTAAAAAGCCCGTGAAAAGCAAAAGGAAGGGAAATGGAGAGGCCAAATCAGCCCAATCCTCTCCCCAGCCCAGGTCGAGACTCCCCCCCCTTTCCCCAAGCCGGGCTATGCCCCACAGGCAGAGCCTAGCCAGGCTACGCCCCACAGGAGACCTAACCGGGGGGGGGGATTTCAGGAAAAAAGCGATCAGAAAAAGCTGAGCCTCCCAGCAAGGCCAGCCAATGACAAAAACAGCCGGGCCCCGAGAAAAAGCCAAAGACGAAAAGTCAGAGCTAAAAAAGGCTCCCCCCCCCCAGGGGATCCAGGGATAGTGCCCCCGAAAGAGAGCCCTCAAGCATGAGGATCTCACAAGGAGTTGTAAACTCCGCCGTAAAACCCAAATGTGACGATGTCTTGATGTAACTTCAATTAGAAATCATGAAAAGAAACAAGTATTCTGCAGGGAAATCTGTGGCTTTCCCAAAGGATTGCCATCCCCCACGAAATAGGGGATAAAGGAGCTTGACATCGTCATGCTCCGGGAGACATTATCACCCAAAAATTTTTCGTTTCCGGGGTATCACTTTTCTACGCGCTCCACGTTCCGAGGCAAAAGAGGCCTGATGACCCGGTGAAGGCACAATTCCCTCTCCGCAATACCGACACCCCACTGTGGGAAGATGTTTTAAACTCTTTCCGTCGAGATTCAAATGCCGGGGGGCCCCTGAAATTGTACAACCCCTGTACAGCAGGCCACCCTGTAGTGCTTAACATCAGCCAGTATGTGCTTCCGCAGCCACGACCGAGTGACAAGGGGGACTTCAAAGCACACCCCCCCTCCTGGGTCCCTGCAGGGCACCGGATCGGCCGGCCCTCACCCTAGCCAAACTGCCGAGACATTCCCCCAGATCGCTCTCCTCAACAACCAGGAGCCAACGCATGTGAGAGGGGGGCCTAGACCTCACCCGGGGGACGGATCTGTTTGGGGAGGATTTGGGTGGCGTGTCGATGAGACCGTCACTAGTGACCCTTATGGCACTATAACAACCCCCCTGGGTAGTGGCCCCCGAAAAACCAGACCGAAACCAAGATGGAAAACAACAAGGGCCCAATGCGGGGTTCCGAGCGCCCTTTTGGGCCCGTTGAAAAAGCAAAGAACCCAACCCGAGGAAAATGTGAATGCTACAAAACCCCAAATTGTAAATGCCATTGATGAGGGAGCCTCACTGACCATACCCAAAACCGGCCTGGGGCCGGGGCACAAGGGCGCCCGGTACTTCAAAACGGATTGGGGGTCAACCACAGGGGAAAAACATGTGCCGAAAACATTTCCGAAGGGAAAAAACCCCCCCAACTAGCCCTCCCCAAGGGAGGCGGGGGGGATGCCAAGGAACTGCCAGCAGGTGAGGCAGGAAAAAATGGGGGGAATGGTGTGAGTTTTCGATCACCTACCCCCCTTCAGACTTGGCAACGGGTCAGCGAGCCCCCAGCCGCTCAGCCCCCAGATCACCACCCCGACCCCAGGGAGAGGGCCCAAAAGACTGGCGCAAAGTTCTCTGCGAGAACGCAGCGCAGCTGCCACTGAACTGAGGGCAAGACAAAAAAGCCCACAACCGACGACTTGCTCCATCAGAGAAAGGGGACCGAACCCATAACCAGACTTATCTTTTCTCTGAGGGAACTAAGAGATGCACACAAGCCATCGCAAACTCAGCCCCCCGGGGAGACGGGGTTCGTTACCCCCTCATCTCCCGCCTACTGGTAGGTGACTTGCATTCCTGCAAATCATCCAGGTCCTGGGAACTTCCCCTCTACCCCCCGAGCTGGAAGAGGGCACCCTAGTTCCCTCCCTAAACCAAAGGGCGGGGAAATACCGCCCCATCTCTCCCTCGCTGTTGCCAAGCTGCCGAAGGATGGTTACTGAACCGGCTCAATGGAAAATGGGAGCCCCCCACAAACACCTCCAGGGTTTCCCCGGGGATGGCACAGCGCACAGCATAGCCACCCTTGAGCCCAAAAAAAACCGGGCCATCTGTGGCAAATTCCCTTTACCGGAGAAGGGTTTTTGAATTGGGATCTTTGCCCTTAAGAGCCTGATCCAAAAGGAAAAAGGAAATCTTGGGTTGGATGGGACTACTTACGAAAAGAACAGCCAAGTCAAATTCCGGGCACCCTTTACGACATGCCATAAAAATGGGAAACCCCCAGGGTGGGGGGTTTTCATCCCGCCCTCTTTAACACCTAATGTCCGTTCCTCAAAATAAAAAATCCCCGTGGGGTGCAAAATCATCCCTACAGACGATCTTTTCTATCATCTCCACTGGACACACTGCCCAAACAAACCCAGCGTTGTCTGGACTTGTATCCGGGAGGTTGCGGACAGGACTAAAATCTCTGCAGCCAATCCAAGGCCCTGGGTTTTAGACAGAGAGTTTAAAGGGACAAATCTGAAAAACCAGGGGAAAGGACGGAGTGGGTTCAGGGGTCCTTTACTTGGGGGAAGAAAGACCGGACCCTCTCCTTCCGCCCGGAGGTCCCTACCCGCTTGACCGAACAAAGGCAAAAACTGTCTGTCATGAAGGGAATGGTGGAAGACCATAGGGGGCCCAAACCCGAGTACTAAGATCATTCTCTAATCGTCAGGCCCCTTGTGACTTGCCTCCCCCGCTCTGATTGGACAAAGAAAAAAAAAGACCGATTGGAGACGTCCAAAAAGAAACCCCGGGGCATTCTGGTGCCCCAGGGGCGAAGGTCCTCAACCTCCTAGTAGCAACCCTTTTCCCCTTTGGCCCCACGAAATTATCTAACGGGAGCCCCAATTTTACCAAAGGGCATCCAGGCTCCCAGGAAAACCCCCTAAGACCAAAATATAGACGCCTAGAAAAAATAAAGACTGTTTGCAAACAACCCTGGGTGTTCACCAGCCAGGGTGCTAAAACGCCCCCAGCTCAAAGAACCCCTACGGCCAAAGGGCATGGTCCCACCCCTGATTTTTTCGAACCCGCCGGGGCACAAACCGATGATTCTGTCAGAATGGCAAGCAAAAAGAAAGAATTTGCAGCCTAGCCTAAAGGGGAAAAAACCGAGGGTCTTGCAACCATCACCCCCCCGGGGGGGCCTGACTATTACCAGACGGATCGGTCGATCCCCTTTACCCCCACTCAGGCGCCCCTTTTCAGCAAGGGGGCACAAATTTCCTGAGGGGAAAAGACAACGCCTCCCGCTACAGGAAGGGATTTTGTATCATGGGGGCATGAAAGCGTCAGGGGAAAAGGGGCCCCGGGGGGTACACAATCCAAAGGCCGCCCGTCTTCAGCAGCGCTCACCCACTGACAACATCTAATCTGAAAACCCGCAATAACACAAAGGTGCTTCTAGGGTAGAAAAATTATCATAAATGGGGTTTCCCCCCATAAGGGGGTCGAGCAAGGCTTGCGACAGATTAGCCAAACGGGCCGGGGGACCCCAAACCCATGATAAAAACTCAGACCCAATTTACTTAGGAGGGGTGTACGGTGACGGCCACTCCTTCCTCCTGCAGCTTCCGAGAGGAAAAAGAGACATCCCCCCCGGCCAGCGGGGACCCGATGCCACAGGGTATGAACCCCTGGCCCTCTGAAATAAACACAGAGGTACCGAAGTCATTCTGCACAGAAAGCGCCTAGGTTCCAGTGCAGGCAGATCATACAAACAAAAACAGAAGGAGGTGTTGCTGCATTGCGGCGAGGGCCCAACGCCACACTGTCACTACTTGGGGAATTTTCGTGCCACCAATTCCTAAGACAAACCCCCCTGATCACAGCCGTCGTGCTGGAAAGGATTTGCAATGCTTACCCACGGCTACAGGGGCGCCCCCTGCAATCCCCCGCCCCGGGAAGCACCCGGGGCAGACCAAAAAATGGACGCCAAAAAAACTGACCCCAGGCCGGGGCCCTAAGTAAGGGCCCGGGGGAAGCCAAATTCGCAAAAACTCAACAAACAAGAAACAAGCATTATAATTTTTCTTTGGGTTGAAAATTTTTTTTGCATTTTTTTTTTCTTTTTTGTAATTTTTTAATTTTTTAAAAAAATTATTATATCTTTATAAGCATCAAACAAATACATTTTGATAGTCACCGATTTAAAATCTATTTAAAATTTTTTCTGAATTTATGCTTGCCTAAGTTTTTTAATATATATTTTAATTATTATATATATTATTTTATATTAAAAATTTTATTTAGAATGGATTTACCCTTATTTTTATTCTTATATTTATGATTACCTAAAAAATGATTTCTAAAAGGGGAAAACCCTTTGGGTGTTCAACATCCACCAAAAACATCCAAATATATAGTCTCTCCTCTTCCTATATTTCTTTTACACTTTCCTGGGAGCACCTTATTCCTGGTTTTATTTTAAAAGTGGGTTAACCAAAACTGATTTCATGCTATCTTTAAAAATGAGAGATGAATCTGAACAGACCCTTTTTTAAACAGCCCCGCCCGCAGGTCCCCGGCGGGGCTGCTCGTTCCAAAAGGGGGTTTGAGTGAGCAAATGGAAAACAACGAAATTTCAAAGCGAAAAAAATGCAAATAGAGCATAGAGGGTTTTAAAAATAGGCCCAATGGAAGCAAAAACAAAAAAAACCAAAAAAAAAAAAAGAAACAGGAAACACAGCAAATAAAACGGAACGAAATAAAAACGAAACAACTCGGGAAACCACTCCCCCTGAAAAAAAAAAAAACTTTTTTGTGAATTACTAATTTGCAAGACTATTTGGAGCAAATTAATTGTTGGGGTATTATGATGAAAAAAAGACATGAAAAAGATAAAAACATTTAATTTTTTTGAATTCATATCAATATAAATTTTTTTAATAGGGGGTAAAAAGTTTTTTTCCTGAAAAAATTCTTTTTTGGCCCGCAGAAATAATTATTCTAGGTTAAACCCTAATCCTACATTAATTAACAGACGTAACTGCGGGTCACCTGACTCGAAAGTTGCCGATCCAATGAATAACTTCGGTTTTACCTGTACCTACTGTCGAACGTCGGAGTGTAGATCTATTAGGCATTTATGCAACCCCGGGTATATTGGGCTATGATATGGGGGGAGATCCTACACCATAATCAAAATAATAAATTTATATAAAATCACATTACAGGCTCTGTTCTAGCACCGATAGAACTTGTCACCAATGAGCAATGTAACAGTGCTACAGTTAATCCCCAAGGTGTTAACAAAACAACAACAACCAAATTACAGGAAAAACGAGCGGTCCCCTCTTGACCCTTTCCACATCCAACCGATCAGATGGATGGAAGAGAAATTGAGGTCAGGTCGAGACGGGAAAAACAAGCGGTCATCTATTAACCCTTTCCACGTATCTGTGATAAGATAAATTCACGAACGCGTTAAATTTGTTGCAGTTGAAACAACATAAATCTCTAATAACGACAGAAATTAATTAACTATTTAACTAACGAATGATATTCATGTTTGTTGACCACATACCGTGATCACACGGTAATGCGATCTGAGGTCAGAAAAATAGTGTGAGAACATGCCATTTGCTGCCACTTATCATTTTTACCCAACAAACCAACGGCTTAACACATTTATGGGAGAAGAAGGAAGGGAAAGGAAATAAGGACAGGGGCCCAAAACATGTACTTATGTGGTTTTCTAGACATGTCTTCAGGAGAGGTCGAGTGCTATTTAAGTGGTGTGTTCGTGTTGCGAGCCCAAAGGATGCAATAGCTACCCTGCCTCCAGACTGTAAGAGTCTCATGGTGAACAGTAGTGGTAGTCAATGTACTTACGACTCACAACACATGTAAAGGAGCACACGCTATGACTTGGCTTAGGGTAAAAGTGCTGCGTGGGGTCACAATGACCCACACACGGCGACCACTGAGCATGGACTGTCTAAGTTATGTCATTCTCGGTATAAATAATGAGCGTCCCCCGAACACATGGTGTGGAAGGAATACTGAGACATCTGGGGGGAAATGTACGAACAACTGCCGGAGGTAGCGAGGTGACGTCTGTTAATGACCCTTCACACATGTATATATATACATGTACACACACGCACACACACACCACACACACACACACACACACACACACACACACACACACACACACACACACACACACACACGTGTGTATGTGTGTGTTTGTATATATATTTTTTTCTAGTGCTCTAACCTACAACAGGTCCTTCTTGGTGTCCATTTGCTCCATGATCCTTTATTCTCTTTCAATTCACGTAACATGCGCATTTTCCCCACGGAACTGAGGGCCATTTCCTGAGATGACTGCCATAATTACAAGGGAAAGATCAGTCAGGGTGGTTTTCCGTTGCCTTCCCAGGCAGTGTTTTATTGAGACTGTCTCTAGAATGGTTGCCAGTCGAGACTAATGAGTCCCCTCTACCCTTATCTCGGCAAGTGAGCCGTTCAGATTTCGATGATTTTTTTCAGTAAACTCAACAACCTTGCGCGTACTATCAAAAATAGAATGGGAAGTTGCAGGGAAATTACCTTTTCTCGACGTTCTTTTATTCAATGTAAATAGCTCGCTTAAATTTTCGGTTTACCGTAAACCTACTGACACCGCTAATTACCTTCACTTTTTTTTCAAATCACCCGTTGTATGTTAAAAATTCAGCAGTCTCGTCCATGTTTCTTGTGATAATGAATTTATTGCTCGGGAGCTTGACGCTAATTTTGAAACGTTTTCAAAATTAGGATATCCTCGTTTTTTCTTAAATCAGGCACATTCATATGTGAGATGGAATTCTCATTCTCAACAGGATAGTGCCAGTAATCTACTAATTATTCCATATAACCTGTCCTTCTAAGAAAAACGGCACATGTTTCAAGGCGCCGGAATTGACATTGATTTTACGTATCCGAATACGTTGCGTAATACTTTGGTTAAACACAATGCTGCTAGCGGTGCTCTTGAGACTTCTCCCGGTTTTTACACTATACCTTGTAAGGATTTCCCCAAGTTTTACATGGGCGGGTCGGTAGAGCTTCCGAGAAAAAAATTAATCGACATAAACGTGATGTTAGATTTGCCAGAGAATCAAATGCGTGTTTTGTCCATTTACATGATGAAGGTCACCAGCTAAACTGGAAAAAACACTAAATTATTTCATAAATCAGCATATTCGTATGAAAGATGCTGGACTCTCTACTAATTAGAAAAATGGTTAATTTTAAGTGCTGGTCAATGGGACTTGGAAGACCTTGCCTCCTCGTTAGTTAGCAAGGCCTTCCCCAGACTCTTCGACCTTGACCCTCCTCCTGAGACCTGATTCAACTCTTGTTCGATCTGTCTCTACCACTACATATTCTTGTCCAAATTCTCTACTTGTATCCATTTCGGTTTATTATTCGTCTGAAGAGGAACTCGTGAAGGGTTCGAAACGTCATGATTTAGTTTCATTTCTTACTGTGGCTGTTTTCCTTTTCATCTTTGTGTACACGTTACTGTGTTTGTGTTTGTGTCGTGTGTGTGTGTATATGTATATGTATATATATATATATATATATATATATATATGTGTGTGTGTGTGTGTGTGTGTGTGTGTGTGTGTGTGTGTGTGTGTGTGTGTGTGTGTGATGTGTATGTGTAAATATATATATATGCCATACGCCAGTATAATCAAATCAGAAGAAGGATAGATGAACAGGCTCCTCCCCTCTCTCCCTGCGGTGAATCGGTCCTTGATTGGACGATTCAGAGAGAGGGGATGATCGGTTCCGGCAAGGGTGGCGGACGGGGCGCAGCGGGTGGAGCCGAGCAATGCCAAGAGAGTTAGCATGATGCCATGATCCCTCGATCGTGTGGCTTTTGCATGGGCGTATTAAAGAGATGCACCGCGCTCGGTCCCATGCAATCTCGGCCTCGGCTCTACCGCGTTACCGGACGGTGACGCGCCCCCCATTGTTTGATGCCACGATGCTATGTGCTTGCATGTAGCTTCGTGCCCTACTAGCCTACTCTTTCCTATGCGAATTTTCGGCATTAGGATGACTCTGTGCACACCTTCTGGTGAACTGGACCCCATCTTCGGGCGCGTGCTCGGACGTGGGCAGACCTTTACCTCCCGCAGGGGAGGGTGTGTCTGGGGGGCCTTAGAAGGCCTGCCTTACGGTGTGCATAGAGTTGCCATTCTTTTGTTAGGGATTGGTCTGGCAGACCATCTGATGACTGCCACTCTTTTTCTTTCGAATAGGGCGATAGGCAGGTAGAGCCCCTTGTCAGGCCTTCAGCCAGGTTCTGTCTAATAGCAGCTGCTAGACAGAACATCAAGTTCCCGTGATAGGAAGTACCTGGATAAAAGTTAGTCTTTCTCCCTCACTGTAATGAAATAGTCTGTGGTTGACTATTTCAGAGGGATGAAGGAACCTACTGGAACAGGTACAGGTCCCACCCTTCTCTCACTGAGGTGAAACATCCTTTGGATGTTTCAGAGAGAAGAGGGTTCCACCTCAAAAACCGTCCTGCCATAGGAACCTCCTGGAAAAATGTTAATTTCTCTCCCTCACTGTGGTGAAACAGTCTGTGGCCGGCTGTTTTCAGAGGGATGAAGGAACTGACAGGAACAGGTGCAGGACCCCCCTCTTTTCTCAATGAGGTGAAACAACCTTTGGGCGTTTCAGAGAAAAGAGGGATTCACTTTGAAAAAAGGGTACAGGTCCCCTCCGAGGAGCGGAGAGGAACTGCCTGGAAAAAGTGAAAGAGCTCCCTTCCTCACTGAGGGAGGAGCAGAAGTGTTCCCAGCAATGATGTCCTGTAGGTGGAAGGGCATCCCCTCTGGGATACTCCCAGAGGTTGACACCTACCCACGTGTTTGCCGTGCGTGGCACCCTTGTGAGCTGGGAGACGGGAGTCCTGGAGGTTGAGTGATGCCGTGCACGAGTACGCCCTGCGGCTAGCAACACGCCTCTTTGGTCCTCTATTCTGGCAAGACAGGCGGCCTGATCCAGGCCCGGTCAGGTCAATCGGCTGGTCTCCCTCGGGAGGCTAGGGTCAAGCAGTCATGCTGCCGTTGGTACCCACACCGTCCGTGTGTACCAGTGCAATCGGCTAATTGGCTGCGTATATTCACTCATCACCCCTGTTGCTGTTAGACATTGGTTCTAGCACTCAGCTTCCCTTGTTGGACTCCGTGGTGGGTGGGGGCGTGAGTGGATGAAGCACTGCCAATTATATGGAAAAACTAAACAAAAATCCCCCACAGACAGACCTTACTGTTGACGACCCGTGCAAGGCCCAGACCACGGCAGCCACCCTGAAGCCTTACGTGCCTCCGGGTGGCAAAAGAAAACCCCAAGCACAGGATGACACTGTCATGCCTGCTGCCAAGATGGCAGACAAGACAAATAAATCAAGTACAAACATGTCTGTCCATCAGATTGTCCAACAGATGGACTCTCGTGCTGGCCCCTCCAGGCCAGCACCCAGACCAGGAAGGTCTCTGAGCCCCCCTCAGACGACCCCACTGACTGAATCAGGAGCACCAGCTGAACCAGCCGAAATAGCTGGTGCCTCCACGAGCAAGCCCCAAAGCCGAAAGGGCGGACCGAAACGGCCGAGGCCGGAGTCCGACTCTGATGGCGAGTCTGGACCCGCAAGGCGTTTCCCGCAATTCAAGGTCCCCGTTAAACCCGAAGGCTTCGACAATGCCTACCAGATGGTAAGGGCATTGGAGAGCCAGCGTAAAATCCGGCTGTCGATCCGGGTTGCGCGTGATCAGGGCATGATCATCGTGCCCAAAGATCAAGCCACCCTTTGTTTCCTGCAGGAGACAAAGGAGTTAAAAGATGGGAGGAAAGTGAGCCTCTCGCCACTGAACCCCGAGGAGAAGAGAGTCAAGATGGTGCTACTTGGCTTCTCAGTCTCATACGATGTGGAGGTGATAACATCACACCCACAGGTCGTGGAGGCTTCCCGATTGTCGAAGGGGAAGACTCCAACCAGGCAAGTCCTGGTGACCATGAAAGGTACCCCAAGCTCCACCCTTGATCTGGTAACTGGGGTACCTACAACCTACGCACTTATGTGCCTGAACCACTTCGGTGTTTCAAGTGCCAGAAGTACGGACACCACCAGGCTAACTGTACAGCCAAGCCAAAATGTGGTGTCTGTAGCAAGGCACACAATACTGAGGTGTGCATCAAGGCACATAAAGAAGAAAAGAAGGACACAACAGCCAAATGTCCTAATTGTGCCAAGAGGCATCACGCCTGGAGCCTGGCTTGCTCTGTCAGGAAAGAGGCGGCCTCAAACGGCAAGAGGTTGCTAAGAAGCGACCAGACTTTGTTCCTGCCCCCCCAGGCACCTACGTCTGGGGGAGGAACAAAAGCGAAAAGGCTTCCCGACCTCCTAAGAGGAAGGAAGCTGCCCCCCAGCCGAAACCGGAGATCTCCGACAATCAGGAGTTCCCCCAAGTAAAGCAAGTGCAGAGGAACCACAGGAAGAAAGGTTCCAACAGCACCACACGGTCCCCCCAGACCCAGAAGACATGTTCTTCGACGAGGGGGACATGTCGATCCTGATCACTGCTGTGGTCACAGCAGTGGCAGTATCCCTGTCCAGGACCGAGGAAGAGGCGGATAAGGCAGTCAGTGTTGCCATGACGACTCTTAAACAGACCGTGAAAAGCATAAAGGGAAGGAAGATGGAGAAGGCCAAATCAGCCCAATCCTCTCCCTCAGCCCAGGTCGAGACTCCCCTCCCCTCTCCAAGCCAGGCTATGCCCTCACAGGCAGAGCCTAGCCAGGCTACGCCCTCACAGGCAGAGCCTAACAGGCTGATTCAGTGACACAAGCGAATCAGAAGAAGCTGAGCCTGCCCAGGCAAGGCCAGCCAATGCACAGAAACAGCCTGGCCCGAGAAAAAGCCAAAGACGAAAAGTCAGAGCTACCAAAGGCTCTCCACCCCCCAGTGGATCCAGAGATAGCCTGACAGCCGAAAGAGAGTCCTCAAGCAGTGAGGATAACACAATGGAGTTGTCAGACTCCGACCGTCAACCCGAATGTGACGATGTCTCTGATGTAACTATCAATTAGTAACATCATGACACGCAATCTAAGTATTCTGCAGTGGAACATCTGTGGCTTCTCCTCAAGGAGTGCCATCCTCCACGCAATAGTGCGATCAAGGAGCATTGACATCGTCATGCTCCAGGAGACATTATCAGCGGAAACTGTTCGCTTCTCAGGGTATCACGTCTACGCGCTGCCACGTTCCGATGGCAAAAGAGGCCTGATGACCCTGGTGAAGGCAACAATTCCCTGCTCGCAATAGCCGATGCACCGCACTGTGGAGAAGATGTTGAATCTCTTGCCGTCGAGATTCAACTGGCCGGGGGACCCCTGAAATTGTACAACGTGTACAGCAGGCCACACTGTAGTAGCTTAGACATCAGCCAGGTATGTGCTTCCGCAGCACACGACCGAGTGATCATAGGGGGAGACTTCAATGCACACCACCCCATCCTGGCTCCCTGCAGGGCACCGGATGCGGCTGGCCGTCACATAGCCAACGTGCTCGAGACATTCCCCGAGATCGCTCTCCTCAACAACCAGGAGCCAACGCATGTGAGAGGAGGGGTCCTAGACCTCACCCTGGCCACTGCGACTCTGGTGGAGAGGATTGGCTGGCGTGTCGATGAGACCGTCACTAGTGACCATTATGGCACTATAACAACCCTCATGGATAGTGGCCCAGCCGAAATACCACGACCGAATCCAAGATGGAAAACAGACAAGGCCAACTGGCAGGCGTTCCAGAGCGCCTTGGCCCGTGTCTGAGAAGCAATGAACCCACACAGAGCGAAAATGTGGAAGTGCTACAAACCAGACTTGTAAATGCCATTGATGAGGCAGCCTCACTGACCATACCCAAAACTCGGCCTGGGTCCAGGAGTCACAAGGACGCCTGGTACTTCAATGACGAGATTAGGGAGGTCAACCACAGGGTAAACATGTGCCGAAAACATTTCCGAAGGCAAAGAACCCCCGACAACCTAGCCCTCCTAAGGAGGCGGTGAGGGATGCCAAGGAACTGCCAGCAGAGTGAGGCAGGAAAAGTGGCTGGAATGGTGTGAGTCTTTCGATCACCGTACCACCCTCTCAGAGCTATGGCAACGGGTCAAGCGAGCCACCAGCCGCTCAGCCCCGAGATGCACGCACCACGACCCCCAGGCAGAGGCCAACAGACTGGCGCAAGAGTTCTCTGCGAGAACGAGCAGCGACAGTCTGCAGCTGAACTGAGGCAAGACAAGAACGCCTACAACCAGACAGACTTGCTCACATCAGAGAAAGGGCAGCCGAACCCGATAACTCAGACGTTATCTTTTCTCTGAGGGAAACTAAGAGATGCACACAAAGCCAGTCGCAACTCAGCCCCGGGCGATGACGGGATCTCGTACCCATCATCTCCCGCCTGGGACTGGTAGGTGAGCTTGCATTCCTGCAACTCATCAACAGGTCCTGGGAAACTTCCACTCTACCCCAGAGCTGGAAGAGGGCTACCATAGTTCCCATCCCTAAACCAAAGGAGCCGGGGAAGTACCGCCCCATCTCTCTCTCAGCTGTCTGGCCAAGACGGCCGAGAGGATGGTACTGAACCGGCTCCAATGGAAAATGGGAACCCCACATGAACACCTCCACGGGTTCACCAGGGGCATGAGCACAGCGCACAGCATAGCCACGCTCTAGCACAATAAACACGGGCGCATCTGTGGCAGTATTCCTTGACCTGGAGAAGCTTTCGAATTGGCAAGTCCTCTTGCCATTCAGGAGAGCCTGATCCAAAAGGAATCAGAGGTAAGCTCTTGGCTTGGATAGGTGACTACTTTACGAATAGAACAGCCAGAGTCAAATTCCAAGGTCACCTATCACAGCACATGCCACTAGAAAATGGAACGCCACAGGGTGGGGTTCTCAGTCCAGCCCTCTTTAACACACTAATGTCCTGTATCCTCAACATAAACCTCCCAGTGGGGTGCAAGATCATCTCCTATGCAGACGATCTTGCTATCATCTCCACTGGAGCACACTGCCTAAACAAAGCCCAGCGTTGTCTGGACTTGGTATCCGAGGAGTGTTGCAGGACAGGACTAAAGATCTCTGCAGCCAAATCCAAGGCCATGGCTTTGAGACAGAGAGTTCAAGGCACAAGTCTGAAAATCCAGGAATGGACTTGGAGTGGGTTCAGGAATACCTGTACCTTGGGTAAGGATAGACCGGACCCTCTCCTTCCGCCAGGAGGTCCAGTACCTGCTTGACCGAACAAAGGCAAGACTGTCTGTCATGAGAGTAATGAGTGGAAGACGCATAGGGGCCAGACACAGAGTACTAAGATCATTCTACGTACATGCTGTCAGGCCCATTGTAGACTATGCCTCCCTCGCTCTGATTGGCATCAAGAGAAAATATAAAGACCGATTGGAGACAGTCCAAAACGAAGCCGCCAGGGTCATTCTGGGTGCCCCAAGGTGGGCGAAGGTCCTCAACCTCCTAGTGGAGACAAACCTTCTCCCCTTGGCCTCACGAATTGATCTAACGGCAGCCCAATTCTTATCCAAGGTCATCCAGGCTCCCAGGAACACAAGCCTAAGACACAAAATAGTCAGACGCCTAGAACAAGATAACGAGCTGTTTGCAACAACTCCTGGCTGTCTCACACAGCCAGGGTGCTAATACGCCATCAGCTCAAAGAACCACTACTGGCCAAGGGCATGGACTCCCACACCCTGACTTTGTCGAAGCTCCGCCGTGGGCACAAACCTCGATAGAGTTCTCGGTCATGAGACTGGCAAGCAAAAAAGAATGAATATTGCACGCCTAGCCTAAAGGCAGAAACCCAGAGGGTCATTGCAACCATCACCCCTCCGGGGAGCCTGACATATTACACAGACGGATCGGTCGATCCCTTGATCCACACTGCAGGCGCCGGCTTTGCAGCAAGGGATGCCACAATATCCATGAGGGTAACAAACAAAGCCTCCTCGCTACAGGCAGAGGTAGTTGCTATCATGGGAGCACTGAGACACGCGTCCAGGAGAAAAGGTCACGTGGTCATACACACAGACTCCAAAGGAGCCGTCGACTGTCTTCAGCAGCGCTCACCCACTGACAACATCTACCTCCTGACAACCATCGGCACAATAAGGATGCTTGCTCAGGGTAGAAGAATTATCATAAACTGGGTTCCCAGCCATATAGGGATCAGAGGCAATGAGCTTGCTGACAGATTAGCCGAAATCGGCCGGGGTATGCCCCCAAATCCCATGATAATACATCAGAGCCGAAGTTTACTTAGGAGGAAGTGTACGGTGACGGCCAACTCCTTCCTCCTGCAGCTTCACAGAGAGGAAACGAGACATTCCCCCTCGGCCAGCTGGTACTCAGATGCCACAGGCTATGAACCACTGGCACTCTCTGAAATAAACAACAGAGGTACCGAAGTCATTCTGCACAGAATGCGCCTAGGTTACCACTGTGCATGGCAGATCATACAAACAATAGAACATGAAGAGAGGTGTTGCATGCATTGCGGCGAGCCGAACGCCACACTGATACACTACTTGGAGAATTGCGTGCACACGCAATTCCTAAGACAAACCCCACTGATCACAGCCGTCGTGCTGGTAAAGAGATTATGCGAGATGCTTACACCACGGCTACAGGAGCGCCTGCTGGCAATCCCACCGCCACGGTAAGCACCGAGTGTCAGACCAACAAATGAGACAGCCATAAAAAGCTGACACAGGCCGGGCCATAAGTGAAAGGCCCGGGCGAAGCCAGAACTTCGCAAATCTCAAGCAAGCAAGCAAGCAAGCCAGTATAATTTTTCTTTGGATTGAAATTTTTGTTTGCTATTTTTTTTTTACTTTTTCAGTAATTTTGTAATTTTAAAAAATATTATTTATATCTTCATAAGCATCAAACAAAATACATTATGATAGTCACACGATTGGAAAATCTATTTAATGTATTTCTGAGATTTATGCTTGCCTAGAGTTTTATAATATATATATGTATATATATATATATATATATATATATATATATATATATTGAGAATGGTATTTACCTTATTTTTATTCTTGATATTGATGATTACCTGGAAAAAAAATGATTTCTAAAAGGGAAGACCTGTGGCTGTTCATACATACCACGCAACATACATCCAAATATATAGTCTCTCCTCTTTCCTATATTTCTTTTACACTTTACCATGCAGCACCTTATTCCTGGTATATTTTAAACGAGTGGCATTAACCAACACTGATTTCATGCCTATCTTAAAAGTGAGAGATGAATCATGAACAGACCAGGTTTTATTAACAGCCCCCGCACCGTCAGGTACAGGCGGCGCTGCATCGTTCACATGGGCATTTGAGTGAGCGAAATGAATCAGACTGAATTGCAAAGCGAAGAAAATGCAACTAGAGCATAGAGGTATTAGAAAGTAGGCCTAATGGAATGCAAAAACAAAAAGAATCCAAAGAAAAGAAAAGAAACAGGCAACACAGCACAATAAAACGGAACGAAATAAGACGAAACAAACTCGGTAAGCCACTCCCACTGAAAAAAATAATGAACATTTTAGTGAATTACTAATTTTGCAAGACTATTTGAGAGCAAATTAATTGCTTGGTGTATTACTGATGTAAAAACAGACATGAAAACGATAATAACATTCTAATTTTAGAATTCATATCAATATAGGAAATAGTATGTTTCCTGAATATGCTGGCGCTAGATAAGATCTTTTTCTTTGCTTATCGTTTATTAGTGTTGCTGCAAAAAGCGGGGCGAGGATGAAGTGCTAATAAATGTTGAATCCTCCTAATAGGATTCTTGCTTATCACTGAAAATATCTATATTTAGATGATTCAGTAAACATGTTCTTACAGACTGAACAATCTTCGAATTAAGCAAAATAAAAAGTTATCTTTATCAGTTGAAGTATTGACAATACTATTAATAATGTTAATAATGATGATAATAGTAATGATAATATTAATAATTATAATAGTAATAATAATAGTAATAATAAAAAATAAAACAATGATAATAATATAATGATAACAGTATTAATAGTAATAACAACCACCACAACAACAATAATAATAATGATAATGAAAATAATTACAACAAATGTTATTAATTAGTTGTTATGAAACGTTATATGATGATAATGACAGTAAAATGACGGTAGTAATGGCAAAAACAGCAATCACACCGATAAAAATAAGATACATATGGTAAAAGAACATTGATTTGTATCATTTATCATTACTTATACTCTTCAGATTAATCAGTTCTCTTTTTTCTCTTTAATAACTAATTTGCTTTTTTAAAAATCTTTCTTTTTACTCTTACATCACACACGTTACAGCATACCATGTAAAACCCGAGGGTCAAAGTTATGGCAGTCCAATGAACTAATCAAGGAGGACCATAAGTCACTGTCAGGGTGTAGCTAAACCGCACGCGTCAATGTTCAAAGTAGCTAGGGTGAGAAGGAAAGAGAAAATACTGTTAACAGATTGACAGAAATAGTGATTATATATATATATATATATATATATATATATATATATATATATATATATACACACACACATATATACACACACACACACACACATACACACACACCACACACACACACACACACACACACACAAACACACACACACACACACCCACACCACACACATACACACACACACACACACTGTAACCCAGCTTTATATATGTGATGTTACTGAAATATGTATGCCAATTATTCTAACTTATCCGTTGTTATATTCTACATGACTTGTAATCATCTTATGTATTGTCACATGCCTATATTCCCACACACACACATACATATAAGTATGTCCATTGCTTTACCTGTTTATTCATCTCTCGTTGCCACACTAGACATTCCAATATTGTGTTGTCTATCCCCTTCCACAAGAGCTATGCATTGTTGTAACACTACCTTTCATCACCAGTGATTCCCATATTTTAAGCACGTGATCTATGCACACACACACATATATACAATTATAGACACACACACACACACACATACAAATACACACACACACACACACACACACACACACACACACACACACACATATATATACATATATGTGTATTTGAGACTGAATTGAGACTGAATTATGCCTTTGGCTCCATGTCTTTTATTGCTGTATACGCTCCTACCGATGTTGTAAACTCGATGTGAAAGAGGCATTCAACGCCAAACTCGCATATGTGGTAGACAATTGCTCCCGGCGAGATATTCGCATTGTTCTGGGTGACTTCAGTGCGGTATCCGGCTGTGACCGAGCTGGCTATGAGATGTCTGTCGGCCCCCATGGCTCGGGAGCTGATCCCAGCAGCGAGGACAGCCTCCTTCTCCGGGACTGTGCTAAGTCCCAGAGAATGAGGATTTCTGGCTCCTGGTACCAGCGCTCCAACCCGCATCGCTGGACATGGTATAGCGATACGGGTACAGTGGCCAAGGAGATCGACCATATTCTTGTTAGCACGCGATGGAGGATCCTCCAGAACTGCAGAGTTTACTGGAGTGCCGAGTTCTGTGGCACTGACCATAGGCTGGTTGTGGCTACCCTACGGGTCCACTTTAAAACTCCCCATCCCTCCAGTGGCCACTCTAAGGTGTTTCACTTGGACAGACTAAGGGAGGAGGAGTATGTCCGTGGGTTCACCATGGCAGTCTCTGACCGATTCACAGAACTTGACAACCTGACAGACCCAGTTGCTCTGTGAGAGCTCTTCAAGTGTGTAACACTCAAAGCAGCACAGGAGACCATTGGTGTACGCCCTAGGGCAAGGCAGAAATCCATCCCTCTGGAGGCTTTAGAAGCCACTGAAATGTGTCGCATGGCTCGGCTGAATGGCAATCAAGTCTTCGTCATTTCTTGGGACACTGCTGAGAAGGGACAAGGAACTTCATCAGGAATCTTGCTGAGGAGGTTGAAGGCCATTCTTTGGTAAATGACCTTTGCCCTGCATACCAAGCATTGAGAAACTGAACTCCAAGCCCTCCTCGCACATGACTGCAGTCCGATCAGCGGATGGACGCATGATCTCAGATCATGTTGGAGTTCATGAACGTTGGGCTGAGTATTTTGAGCAGTTGTACCAGGTAGACCCTCCAACAGTTAGCATGGATGCAAGCAATGTCACAATACCTGTGCCGGACCCACCCATCAGTGAGGAACCTCCTACTCTAACGGAGGTTAGGATGGTTATTTCCAAGCTGAAGAGTGGGAAAGCTACAGGCATATGTGATATCCCTGCTGAACTTCTAAAGGCTGGGGGTGAACCTAAGGCTCGGGGCTTGCACACAGTCTTGACTGCCATCTGGCAGTCTGGTACAATTCCCCCTGACTTGTTGAGGGGTGTGGTCATCCCTCTCTGGAAGGGGAAAGGGGATCATTGGGACTGTAGCAACTACCATGGCATTACACTGCTCAGCATATCAGGCAAAGTTTTCGTCCACATTCTTCTGAAACGTATCCGCGTCCACCTACTGAGGCATCAGAGACCAGAGTAGTCTGGATTCACTCCTAGCAAGTCCACAACAGACCGAATACTAGTGATTTGAGTAATTTTGGAACGTCGTAGTGGGTTGCTTGCAGTCTACATCGACCTCAAGAAGGCGTTTGACTCGGTGCATCTTGAATCACTATGGGAGATCCTGAGACTTAGGAGAATTCCGACGCAGATTATTGGCCTAATAGCAAGTCTTTATACTGGTACTGAAAGTGCTGTAAAGTGTGGTGGGGGTCTCAAACTTCCTCCCTGTTAATTCAGGCATGAGGCAAGGCTGTGTCCTTGCACCAACACTTTTCAACACTTGTATTGACTGGATAATGGGCAGAGCTACCAGCCAAAGTCAGTGTGGAGCAACACTGGGCAATATCAAGGTCTCAGACCTTGAATTTGCTGATGATGTTGCTATCCTATCTGAGTCCCTGGAGTCACTGGTGGTGGCTCTTGATGCATTTAGCAATGAGGCGAAGCCCTTAGGCCTAGAGGTCTCCTGGACCAAGACCAATATCCAGGACTTTGAGGGCCTGTTAGGGGAACCTGTTCAGTCAATCCGTGTTTGCAGCGAGGTCGTTGAAGTTACAGAGATATTTACATACATTGGTAGCGTAGTCCATATCTCTGGGCTGTCAAACCAAGAAGTCAATAGACAAATTGGTCTGGGAACAGGAGCCATGAATTCGATCAACAAGAGCATTTGGAGATGTCGGTTCCTATGCAGAAGGACCAAGGTATGTGTCTTCAAGGCCTTGATACTGCCAGTTTTGCTCTATAGAAGTGAAACACTATCCAGTGCCTTGGAGTCTCGTCTTGATGCCTTTTGTAACACCGGATCATGGGGTACAGTTGGCAGGACCACGTGTCCAACCGACGGTTGCACCATGAGAATGGCATGGGACCTGTTACTTGCATAATCCGGGATCGCTAACTCAGGCTATATGGGCACCTAGCTCGTTTTCCTGTGGACGACCCTGCCCATCAGGTTGTCTGTTTGTTAGACAACCCTGGGTAGAGAAGGCCTGTGGGACGACCTAGGTCATGGCTTGGGCAGCTCGACGAGACCTGTCCTGAGGAGTCAGACATGGGCCGAGGGCCTGCCTGGAGACTCGCCACGAGAGACCCCCGTGGTTGGAAGCGAAGGGTGGATGCGGCAATGTGCCCCCGTCGGCGTTAGTCCCTTGATGATGATATATATATATATGTGTGTGTGTGTGTGTGTGTGTGTGTGTGTGTGTGTGTGTGTGTGTGTGTGTGTGTGTGTGTGTGTGTGTGTGTGTGTGTGAGTGCGTGCGTGCATGCGCGCGCACACACACACACACACACCACGGGCATCAGGGAGTGCTTCATCCCCTGCTTAGCAGGCTTTCTCTCCAACAGGCAACAGGCTGTGCGGGTGCAGGGTCAAGTTTCTCACCTCCTGCCACTTACACGCAGAGTCCCCCAGGGGAATAGAATGTACTTCTTCGTCATGACTCGACCATCGCCGCTACGACTGACAGTTCCTGCCCTGACCACTCTGCCATCCAGCGCACCCGCTCAACGTAGTCCATTCCACCAAGCCGCTCGGCGTCACCATCGACGAAAAGCTCTCCTGGACGCAGCAAAGCAGAGACATCGTAAGGTCAGCCTCATACAGGCTTCACATACTGCGTCGCCTCAAGTCCCTTGGTGTCTCATTTCCGAAGCTTCGGCATATTTACAGGTCATTCATCCTGCCCAAACTAACCTATGCCTCCCCTCCTTGGTCCCTCTCCCTCGCCACCACCCAGCTGCTACAACTAGAAAGGGTACAGAAAAAGGCAGCCAAGATCATTCCCGGT
This sequence comes from Penaeus monodon, assembly GCF_015228065.2. Lineage (NCBI taxonomy): Eukaryota > Metazoa > Arthropoda > Malacostraca > Decapoda > Penaeidae > Penaeus > Penaeus monodon. The sequence goes on from NC_051392.1 coordinate 31,405,856, forward strand.
CCTGTCTATACCAGCTACGATGGCGCCTTGACTACCCTAGGCCTCACCTCCCTTGTCACTCACTACACCATCTCACTGCAGCAGTTTGGCCTGAATTTGCTGTGCCATCCACGCTACTACGTCCTGCTGCCTCCCGACGCACCGCCGCCTCGCCGGGCCCTACGTAGTTGTAGTTTGAGATTTGCGAAGATCTAGCTTCGCCCGGGCCTTCCATACTTATGGCCCGGCCATGATGTAAGCATGCAGCATAATCTCTTTACCAGCTGGTCCTTGTCTGCATAGTCAATTGTCTCTATGATTTGCCATGCGCGGGCCCTACGCACCGCCAACAAACTGGGCTCGCACTGATCGCTACCACCGGAACACAGTACCTATTCTAGTCCAGCTCATCAACGAGGACTAGTCAATGGACCGCCCCCCTCCTCATCTCTTCTACGAGCACTAGTCCACAATTACAACAACAATTTGTTGTTATATTTCCTATAGGATGTTAGTTTATTTTGTTGTTTATATCTGTTTATGTATATATAGTTTGTCTCTTTATCTGTATTTCTATGTATATTTTCAGGCCCTGGCTGCATGAAAACCAATAAACCGATTATTATTATTATTACACACGCACACGCACAAGCACACACACACACACACACACACACACACACACACACACACACACACACACACACACACACACACACACACACACACACACACACACACACACACACACACACACACACACACACACACACACACACACACACATATATATATGTATATATACAAATGTATATATACACATGTATATGTATATATATACATATATGCTGTGGCCCCCTATTCACAACATTTTACTAAATACTCTTCAGTATCAAAACTTATTACGTTAGATTAATAAATGTTTAAATGTTCTCATTAATTATAGTGTAACTTTAAATAATTAATCAATGATTTCAACTGACAATATTAATATTATTAATTAGTGCAATTGAAGGTTTGAGTTAAATCTTTGTAAAAAATAAATATATATTTTTTAACTGAACATTATTAATGCAATATGATAAAATTACAATACCAAAGTTTACGTGAAACAAACAAACAAACAAAAAAGATAATACGTTATTTAGGTTCTTAACTTTTTAAATACATCTAGAAAGTTATGACTCACTGTTACGTTATTATCATTCATGAAACTTGATGAAAACAAAATCAACAACATGCAAAACTACGTCATATCTTCATGAATCAAATGCTGTAAAAGAAAATAGCAATCATTATAAATATCATGAATTATTGAGTATCTCAAAGTTAATAATGAATTAGATATTACACAAAATAATCATGATCAAATAGTTAAATTATTATAAACATGCTCTGTGAATTAAATATTACGCTAAAAGAAAAAGAATCATAAGAAAAAACAAATAGCTAATTCTAACAAACACAAATTAAGTTGTATTTCTATGTGAATATGAACCAAACATCAAACATGTAAGGGTAATAATCATGACAAAATAGACAAAAAATCAATCTTACGCTCCGTCGGAAAATGACAGGACTCGTCACTGTCAACGCACTTCCGCTGAGCTATCAATCTTAGAAAGCACTTAATTATTTAATTACACTTGTCAACTAACCTATCTATTCTCATTAACTGTTGATAAAGAAGTTATATCCAACACAATGTTGATATATGACCTTGATGTCTAGTACATTTATAAACTATTAACCGGTAACACAATATTACCACAACATTAGTTAAATTCTGATAATCAAGTTGTTTCATTACATGTTCATAAAAAAATCTTCGTTTTCTTCCTAATCCTATGTTCCAGAATAGCACTCCCATGTTCCTGTCTTTCATTTCCAATTCCTGTCCACTATGTTCCACCACGATGGTGCACTAAAACGGGCTTACCGAGATGAACATGGCTACTGGACGCTATTCCGTGACCTAATCCACATTCTCCGACACTAAGCGTCTTTTATTTTTGATATGGAGTTCATCCAGTCACGCCCTTGCTTGTTATCACTTAATTATTTCATATAGTTGGAAAGATTCCCGCATCAGGACTTTCCTATATTACAATACATTTTTTGCACTGTATTTATCACTTCTAACTTTTCAACCTGCCGCCTGAGGTCATTTCTTGTTCCCAAACTGATTCACTATGATCTTTATTGCGATCGATTGTTTTGCACTCGTGATTTCTTTTTTTGCTTCTGTTGGTCCATCACTTGAGTCATAGAGCGCTTCAGCTTTTGCGTCTGTGTCTTGTCCTCTTGACCATATTTTTTTCCGCTCGAGTCCTCGCACTGTTATTCTGTTTTTTGCGTCTCGTCCCAGCTGGTTTGTTTCGCCCGTTTGTATGGCATCCGCTTCGCCCTCGTTTGTTCGCGTGGTGATGACTAAGGCCTCAAGTGTCTACGACATATATATATACATATGTATATATACATATGTATATATATACATATGTATATATACACATATATTTATATATATACATATAGATTTATATATACTATAGCCGCTGTTATATCACATACTTCATATCAGCAGTTGGTATATCACAAAATTTGTATATCACGTATCCTGTAACACTGCGATCAGAGAGGACTGTATGGTTTAAATTCATCTTCTGTGTTACAACCGCCGAGAAGGCCTCGGCGAGTACCACTGGGTCAACACATGGTCTGTATCAGCCATGAGAGCTGACCTGTCAAGAAATGTTTGTGCAAGGGGTCGTCCCATAGGAAGGGATGGCGGCTCTTCATATGATCGATGTTGGGAGATAATGAGGTCGCGACCTAACTAATGTATAACATATGAAGTAGAATGTTACTTGACGCTGTAGCCTATGTATGTTTAAAGTGTGAGGGCAGTTCGAGGAGAACCTCCGTCCCATCAAGACGCCCATAACATTCTGGAATCAGACCGTTAAGCTTATATTCTGATTGTTCTCGCTATCCGTATGTATCCAATATTTATAGAAGGTTCTTTGTTATGTGATCTAATATACATTATTATTTACAATCGATGTATTAATTAACAGGTTTGACCGCTATTCAATAAACCTTATGCGAGTGCTACGCAGTGGTATCAGTCATCCCACTCCCATTGACATATCATAGGCGTTCTTCGGCGGCCACACACACACACATATATATATGTATATATATACATACATATGTATATTTACACACACACACACACACACACATGTATATATATATATATATATATATATATATATATATATATATATATATATATATATATATATATATATATTTACACACAAACACACACATACACACATCCACCCTACGCTTCTAACCACGAGGGTCTCTCTCTCTCTCTCTCCCCCTCCCCCCCCCCACACACACATATATACATACTTGTCACGATAGGCCAGTGGTTATAGCACTGGACTTCGACCCTCGTGGTCCCGAATTCAATTCCTCACCGCGGCTGTTGTAAAAAATACTCGCGCCCCGATTAATGGCTCGAGCCCGATCTCACGGCGAGAACACAACATATCGCCTTGAGAAGTCAAACGCAGATGTCGTAGGGGAAGTCACCGCCGTGTTAGCACGATTGATTAAGAAGGGCATCCAATCAAGCAAAGGTGAGACTGCCAAATAACCTCTCAATAGTGAATTGAGAGAGGCCTAAGTCCTGCAGTGGAATAAATGGCTGTTGAAAAAAAGGAAAGAAAGAAAGAAAAAAAGAAAAGAAAGAAAGAGAAGAAAACAGAAAGAAAGAAAAAATAAATAAAGAAAAAAATATATATACTAACAGGACACTCTCGCACTTTCAGCTCAATTCAAAATTTTGGTTCTGTTACTTGGTATCCAGATGTAAACTTGATAACATGAATGAAATATGACCAGAAATTTGTTAAGAATGTTATTGCCTAGTATTTGAGATTTTCTATGATCAGCTTCACTGTTTCTATGATTTTTTTTTCTTAAGTTGGACATAAAATGCAATAAGAATCATTGACAGTTTCAGGTAGATTAACAAGGAGAGGGCTTAGCTAAAATCATTAGTTGACCATTTATCGCAGTTTTCATCACATTTTCACCTGTTTTACATAGTGTTTTTGTTTTTTTGTGTGTGTATTAATGATTTTTCAAGAAAATTCATATTCAAATGTAACCTGATTTTTTTTTCTATCTAATTACCCACTTATCACTGAAAAA
>NC_051392.1:31420064-31425064 GCF_015228065.2 Penaeus monodon
TCTGTTCACTGCAGACGAATCTTTTCCTTAATAAAATCTATATTCTCGGTTGAGCCCGAACTCAACCAGACATAGTGAATTCTACTGGGTCTACGCCCCGCTACAACTGTTATTATTATTATTATTATTATTATCATCATTATTATTATCATTATTATTATTATTATTATTATTATTATTATTATTATTATTATCATTATTGTCGTTATCATTATTATTATTATTATTATTATTATTATTGTTACTATTATTATTATTATTATTATTATTATTATCATTATTATTATTAATAATATTATTATTATTATTATTATTATCATTATTATTATTATTATAATCATCATCATCATCACTATCATTATCTTTTTTTATTATTGTTATCATTACTATGTTTTTATTATCTGTATCATTAATATTATTATTAATATTGTCATTTTTTTCATTATCATTTTCATTATTATTTTCCTAATTATTATTGTCATTATTATTATTGTTATAATTATCATTGTTATTTTTATTGTTATAATTTTCTGGGTGGTATCATAACTATTATTATTATTATTGTTATTGTTATTATTATTATTATTATTATTATTATTATTATTATTATTATTATTACTATTATCATTATCAACATCATCCTTATTAGTATCATTATTTATCATTATTGTTATTGTTATCGTTATTATAATGACTATTATCATTATTTTTATTGTTATCATTATTATTACTATTTTTATCATTACTATTGTTATTGTTATTATTACCATTATTAACATTGTTATTATTACCATTATTTTTGTTATCATTATCATTATTATCCTTTCAAATATTATTCTAATGATTATTTTGATCAGTGTTATTGTTATTATTATTATTATCATTATTGTTATTATTATCACGAGTATCATTATTATGTTTACCATTATTAGTATTAGTGTTAATATTATTATTATTAGTAGTAGTATCATTATTATTATCATCATTATTATTTTTATTATCATTATCATATATATAAATATATATATATAAACACACACACAGACACACACACACACACAAACATACAAAAACACACACATATATATGTCTGAATGTATATGTGTATATATGTGTGTATATGAAGACGTGCCAGAAGATAAATTTCTCACCAAATCTGAAAAGAAAGCATTAATCAGGTTTCCCTGATTTGGTTGCAGTCAAAGAAAAGGCAAGGAAAATTATTACCTGAAATCCGATGACGAGGTCAGGGTAGCCTTCCCATCAGCAACTTGAGCCTATGAACCGTCTGACAGCTCGTCAGAACTTTGCTGATACATTACATTGCTAGCATTTTATTTACAACCATAAGTGGTATGATTTTCCAACGTAAATAAAATTGTACTTCATATATTTCATATAATGCAAAAACACCAGGCACTATTGTTTAATAAAAATAACATCTTTTTCATATGTTATTGTAAAACATTGTTTTGGAAATAGTAGATTCATTACCATCGACTCTATGCCTGATTTGTAGCTATTATTGCTAAAGGAAAGGGAACAGCTATCGAAATACATCAAGCCGTGGTGTAAAATACGCAATATGAACTTTTATTATAATAATTATAATAGTAATAATAATAATGATAATAATGATAATAATAATAATAATGATAATAATAATAATAACAATATTAATAATAATAATAATAATAATAATAATAATAATAATAATAATAATAATTATTATCATTATTGATAATAATAATATTTTATTATTATTATTATTATTATTATTATCATTATTATTATTATAATTATTATTATTAATATTGTTATTATGAACCGTATTCATATTGACAAATGTAGATAAGGTATGAATGAGAATGAATATCTTCACAATACAAGTGATGTATTTGACCGGTTTCGACTGCGTCTTCGTCAGAAATACATACATTAGAGAAATTACATAGAAAATATATATCAGGCGTGAGCTGACAGAATACCTGACTGTGACCTCCTATTCGTTGCTCGTAGGATTGTTGCTGTGACCTTGGATAATCTGAACCTGCCCGATGCCGTGTTTACATTACTCTCCGTCGCGATGTAAGCTGCTTCCATAATTTTTCTTTTTAGTTTGTTCAGTCCTCCATGGACTATTTCTGCATCCTTCCAGTTCGGTAGATGTCCAGCTTCATCTACATGTACCACCATGGCGTTGGAAGTTCTATTATTATCATTATTATAGTTATCATTATTATTGCTGTTGTTGTTGCTATTTTCATTATCACCATCCCTGTCATTAGTAGGCCTACTATTATCATGATTATCATAATAATTATTATTATCAATATCATTATTGATATTATTATTGTCATTATCATTATTCTCGTTATCATTATCACAATTATTGCTATTATGATTATTTTATCTATTTTTTTATTATCATTGTTATAATTATTATCATTATTATCCGTGTTATTATTATCATTATAATCATTATCATCATATCATTATTATTATGATTATTATCATTATCATTAAATAATTATATTATAATTCCGATCATTATCAAAGTTATTACTTTTTATCAGTATTATCATCATTCCTCTTAGTAGTATTGTCAGGATCATTATTATTGTTTTTATTGCTTGTGTTATTTTGTTATTTTTTATTTTCATTACGACTGTCATCATTATCACCACCCTTATTATTATTTTTTATGATCGTCGCTATCATTATCTTTATTACTATTACCATTATCATTATTGCTGTCGTTAACATTTTTGTAAGTCTTTTTTCATGGTGGCGCTTATGCATTCCTTAAGAGGCGGGGAATGGGGAGGGGAGGAGATTAGGGAGGGAGCATCAAATCTGAGGGACGCCTGGCTCTGAACACGCATGCTTATAAATCAGTGACTTTCAGTTCATATTGCGTATTTTACACCAGGGCTTGATGTATTTCCTTTCCTTTAGCATAATAGCTAAAATCAGGCATAGAGTCGATGGTAATGAATCTACTATTTCCAAAACAATGTTTTACATATAAACATATGAAAAAAGATGTTATTTTTTATTAAACAATAGTGCCTGGTGATTTTGCATTATATGAAATATATGAAGTACAATTTTATTTACGTTGGAAAATCATACCACTTATGGTTGTAAATAAAATGCTAGCAATGTAATGTATCAGCAAAGTTCTGACGAGCTGTCAGACGGTTCATAGGCTCAAGTTGCTGATGGGAAGGCTACCCTGACCTCGTCATCGGATTTCAGGTAATAATTTTCCTTGCCTTTTCTTTGACTGCAACCAAATCAGGGAAACCTGATTAATGCTTTCTTTTCAGATTTGGTGAGAAATTTATCTTCTGGCACGTCTTCATATACACACATATATACACATATACATTCAGACATATATATGTGTGTGTTTTTGTATGTTTGTGTGTGTGTGTGTGTCTGTGTGTGTGTGTGTGAGTGTTTATATATATATTTATATATATGATAATGATAATAATAATAAAAATGATGATAATAATAGTGATACTACTACTACTACTACTAATATTAACACTAATACTAATAATGGTAATCATAATAATGATACTCGTGATAATAATAACAATAATGATATAATAATAAAAATAACACTGATCAAAATAATCATTAGAATAATATTTGAAAGGATAATAATGATAATGATAACAAAATAATGGTAATAATAAAATGTTAATAATGGTAATAATAACAATAACAATAGTAATGATACAAAAGTAATAATAATGATAACAATAAAATAATGATAATAGTCATTATAATAAAGATAACAATAACAATAATGATAAATAATGATACTATAAGGATGATGTCGATAGTGATAATAGTTTAATAATAATAATAATAATAATTTAAAAATAATAATAATAAAAATAATAATAATAATAATAATAATAATAATAATAATAACAATAATATAATAATAGTTATGATACCACCCAAAAATTATAACAATAAAATAACAATGATAATAATTATAACAATAATAATAATGACAATAATAATTAGGAAAATAATAATGAAAATGATAATGAAAAAAATGACAATATTAATAATATATTAATGATACAGATAATAAAAACATAGTAATGATAACAATAATAAAAAAAAATAATGATAGTGATGATGATGATGATTATAATAATGATAATAATAACAATAAAATAAAAATAAATAATAATAATAATAATAATAATAATAATAATAATAATAATAATAATAATAATAATGATAATAATAATAATAATAATAATGATAATAATGATAATAATAATAATGATGATGATGATAATAATAATAATAATAATAACAATAATAATAATAATATTAATAGTAATAATGATAAAAAATAATAATGAAAATGATATTCACAATAGTAAGGATGATGATAATAACCATAATGATAATGATATAAGAATTAAAGTAATAGCAATAATGATAATGATAAAAATAATAAATAACAATAGTGATAATGATAATAATGTTAATAAAGATAAAGACAATTATAAAAATAATAGTAATAATGATGATGATAATGATGATGATGATTATAATAATAATAATAATAATGATAATAAAAACAATCATAATAATGATAATGATAACAATAATAGTAATAATAAAAGTAATAATAATAAATAATGATGATAATAATGATGATAATAATAGTAATGATAATAATGATGATAATGATGATGGTGATGATGATGATGATGATGATGATGATGATGATAATGATGATGATGATAATGATAGTCATGATAATATTGAAAATAATGATAATAATAATAATAATAATAGTAAAAAAATACTACTACTACTACTACTACTACTACTACTACTACTAAAAATAATAATAGGAATAATAATGATAACAATAAAAAAATAATAGGAATAATAATAATGATAATAATAACAGTAATAATAAATGTAACAATAAGTGTAATAATGATAATAAT
>NC_051392.1:31432564-31440064 GCF_015228065.2 Penaeus monodon
AAAAATCCAAAAAAGCCCTGGTGCCGACTGCAACGAAAACCCAAAAAACTACAACTATCGACTTTAAAAATAAGACTAAAAAAGAGGGACCCCCAAACACCCCTCTAAAGCTCGCTACAAACTCTTGAAAAACAATTACAGAATTACAGTTCAACAATTTAAATTTACTAAATCATGTAAGATGAAAAACACCAAATGAGTTGTGGGAAAAAGGAAAGAACTCGCTGAGCTGCTTAAAAAACTATCCCCAAAAAAAAAAGACAAATTCCCCGGGATATCTAAGAACCTAGGAAATTGAAACAAGAATGCAAAATCAAAGGGTTCAAACCCATTTAAATAATTTACAAAAAAAAATAAAAAAATTAAAATTATTGCAAAAGATAAGGAAAATATTTAAATGAACATTGCCAGATTAAAAACTGTTCTATCAAAGCAACTAAAAAACTCTCCCCGGGGTACGAAACTCAACGAAATTTAAACCTACAATGGACAATAAAAACTGAAGAGGGACTTGTTTTATTAGGGAAAAGAAGTCAAAAGGGTGGAATCAATATTGTTCCAACCTAAAAAAAAATAAAATTCTAACACAACATTAATTAGACTCAAAGACAGCGAGATGAACCCCCGCCCTGCTGACGAAGTTATAAAAACCCTAAAAAGGTTAAAATAACAAAGCCCGGGAAAAGGGGAAAAAACACGGAACTATCAAATCTGGCGAAAGTGTTGAATATTTTTTCTACAAACTTTGTAAAAAAATTTGGGAAGAAAGAAATGGCCAGAAAAACTGGGGAAAATCATCTTTGCTCCCATAAAACCCAAAAAGTTTACGCACTCCTGCACAAAAATGGACATTGCAATAATAATCACGCGCAAAAATTTTTTTGAAAAATTATTCTGAAAAAATAATTTTAATTAAAAAAAGAAAATTTCAACGACAACGGTTTTTTTGCCCCCGGAAAAAAATACCAAAACCAATTCTAAATCTGAAATTGATTAGAAAAAACCCAAAAATCAAAAGACCTATACCTGTGTTTCTCGTTACTTTAAAGCTTTTTTCTGTTGTCACGATATCCTCTGAAAACATGAATATATGAAGTTTTCCAAAACACTCTCCAACTAATAAAAACCTGTATACCAAAAAAACAAATGTAAGAACCATTATGGGTTTAAAATGGTTCGAATCAAACAAGGGGTGCGACAGGGTTGCATTTTGTCTCCGACCTCTTTAACATATTCTAAAAAATTAGAGAGGGGCTCTGGAGAATTTGAAAAAACTGTAGATTTGGAGGATACAAAAAGTCAAAACTAAGGTACGCCGATGATATTTTTATTGCCCGCATATCACTGAACTACAACCCCTAGATAAAATTAGAGAAGCAAGCGAAAAGGCTGGCTTTTTTTTCTTAATGCCAAAAAAAACTAAGATCATGAAAATTTAAAAATAAACCGGGAAAGAAAAATGATGAAAAGTTACAATCAAAGGGAAAGGTTGTGGAAAAAATTTTAAAAAGTTCACTTTTCTTGGGGCTGTTTTAAAATAAAACATGTGATGATTCACCGGGTAAAAAGAAGAATTCCATTGTCAAAACGCCCATTGCTCTCATAACATCTCGAAAGACCGAAACGGACAAAGCTGAGGTTTTTTGAACTCATTAGTTTTCCCAATTGCATCTATGGTTTGAGTGTTGGGGGCTGAAAAACAAAAAAAAGATCAAAAGTTTTGAATGTGGTGTTACAGACATACTACTATTAATGGACAGAAGAAAAAAGAATGTGAAAAGGGTGGAAAAAAAAATTGTAAAAAAAGGGTGTTGGAATCTTGAACAAAAGGAATTAAAGTTTTTTTTGGGCATGTGATGAGAATAAAAGTATTGAGAAAAAATTGCGACAGGATGGTGATGGAAAAAGAGGAAAGGCAACCCGAAGACAAGACGAGCGACAACATCTAAATAGTTGCGGTTTCGATGGTACAAGTGGGAAAAAAAAACGCAAGATCGGTTTATGGAGAAGGGTGGGGGAAAGGGGCCCGGCTGCTCAACATGACAACCGTTATTGATGATGATAACTATATATTGTGTGTGTGTGGTGTGTGTGTGTGTGTGTGTGTGCGGTGTGTGTTGTGTGTGTTTTGTGTGTGTGTGTGTGTGTGTGTTGGTGTTTGGTGTGCGTGTTTTTTATTTTATATATATATTAAAATATATTATATTATATATATATATATATGGTGGTGTGTGTGTGTTGGTGGGGGTGTGTGGGTTTTTGGGGGTGTGTGTGTGTACACCACATATATATGTTTATATATAAATATTTATGTATATATAATTTTCCCTTTTAAAATTTTAAATATAATAAAATACATATATTAAACCCCCTCTCTTCCCCTCTTTTTTTCCTCCCCTCTCTCCTCTCTCTCTTTTCTCTCTCTCTCTATATAATATTAATTATATAATATAATTTATTATATATATATTGTACGTATATATATTATATTATTATTATATATATATAATATATATATATAATATATTATAATAAACCCATTCTTTTCATATTAAATGTATGTGTGTTTTTCTATATATTTTTTAACAACACATACAACATAAATTTTTTTTTCACGCCACCCCCTGACACCCACACAAAAACACACTCCACGCAACAAAACACAAACCCACACCCACACAACACACACCACACAAAACCCCACACACCCACACACCCACACACCACACACCACACACACAAACCTCACACACACATACATTCTATCTATCTATCAATTAAGCACACCCATACCCCATACACACACCCACACACACACACATACCACACACACACACCACACACAACCACAAACACACACACACACACACACACACACACACACACACATATATATATATATATATATATATATATATATATATATATATTATATATATACGATATACACCACACACACACACATACTTATATATGTATATATATGTATATATATATATATATATCTATATATATATATATATATATATATAATATATTTTATAATATATATAATGTCGTGGCCAGCTCCGTCATCAAATGCAGCCCCCCCCCCTCGATTTTCCCGTCGTTGATCTACTATGAACTTGTCGTGGTGAAATGCTTTTTATCTATTCACAAGAATTTGTCAAAGGCCTGGGGTTATAGTTACCACTACAAGTTAGATCACATTAAGGAAAATTATACATATGGGGGGTAAACTATTTTAATTTAGGGATGATTCGTATTGAACAGTTTATCTACAAATTTTCTATATGCAATCCCTTAGCTATTTTTTTTTTTTTTTTATATATTCCGTTTATTGAGTTCCTGTTCTTAGTTTGATATTTTCGTTATTTGTATTTATTTTAATGATTTACCTTTGGTCCGTAGTGTTTTCATTTTAATTCCATTTTAATTAATCCATACATTCTATAATTAACTTTAGAGAGGTTAGTTTTCTATGTTTAGGGTTGTCTTCTATCAGATGTCACATGCTATTTTATTTATTTATTTATTTATTTTTTTTTTTTAAATACCGAGTGAGAACCGTCGGGCAAGGAAATGGGCGGGGTCAAAGTTTATCTGGCCACTTTAGATGGTGACGATCGGATCTTCTGCCTGAGTGGGTTGTTAAGGCAAGGAGGCCCGGAAGGCAGGGCCATTCCAGTCGACAGCAGCACACCTGAAAGGACGCTCCTCTCTTCTCTCCCTGTTGTGAATCAGCCGCTACGCGACTGATTCAGAGCGAAGGGAGGAACGTACCGGCAAATGTATTCGACAGATAATGCCAAGAGAGCTACTATGACCTCTCGATCTGAAGGTTTTTGTTTGGGCGGTTTAAAGAGATGTACTGGACCCACCCCACAGCAAATTCGGCCTTGGCTCTTACGCGTTATCGTGGCGGTTTCGCATCCACTTTTGGTTGCTGCCGCGATGCTATTTGCTTGCATTTAGCTTCGTGCCCTATTCTTTCCTTTACGGATTTTTCGGCATTAGGATAACTCTGTGTGCACCTTCTGGTGAACTGGACCCCATCTTCGGGCGCGTGATCGGACGTGGGCAGACCTTTACCTCCCGTAGGGAAGGGTGTGTCTGGTATGGCAGACCATCTGATGACTGCCACTCTAGTTTTTCGCATAGGAATGAATAGGCAGGTAGGAGCCCCTCACTTTGTCAGGCGCTCAGCCTGGTTCTGTCTAAATAGCTGCTGCTAGACAGAACACTACCCTCCCGTCCCGTCATATGAACTGCATAGAAAGTTAGCTTCTCTCCCTCACTGTGGGTGGCTGTTTCAGAGGGATGAAGGAACTTCCTTGAACAGGTGCAGGACCTCTCTTCCCTCACTGAGGTGAAACAGCCTTTGGATGGCTGTTTCAGAGGGATGAGAGGAACCGCCTGGAAAAAGTGCAAGAGCTCCCTTCCCTCACTGAGGTGAAACAACCTTTGGGTGGTTGTTACAGAGAGAAAAGGGAATCACTTTGAAAAGGTACAGGTCCTCTCCTCACTCACTGAGGGAGGAGGGGTGGTTGTTTCAGAAGGATGAAAGGAACCACCTAGAAAAAGTGTTCAAAAGGGTTCCAAACAATGATGTCCTGTAGGGCATCTCCTCTGGTCTCTCCCCAGGGGTTTACACCTACCCACATGTTTGCTGTGCATGGCAGCCTTATGTGCTGTGAAGACGGGAGTCTTGGAGGTTGAGCGATGCTGTGAATGAGTACACTGATTGTGGCCCGGTCTGGCCAATCTGCTAGTCTCCTTCGGGAGGCTAGGGTCAAGCAGTCATGCCGCCGTTGGCACTCACACTGGTCCGTGAGTGTTGTTACAATGGCTATTGGCTGCGTATATCCTCTCATCACCCCTGTAGCTGTTAGACTCTGGCTCTAAAATTTAGCCTCCCCTTGTTGGACTTCGTAGTGGATGGGGGCGTGAGAGGATGAAGCATTGCCCAATTACATGGAAAAATCGACTAAAAATCCCCCACAGACAGATTCAAATATTAACGACCCATGCAAGGCCCAGATCACGGCAGCCACCCTTGAAGCCATTCGTGCCTCCTGGTGGCAAAAGAAAACACCATGCACAGGATGACTGCCATACCTGCTGCCAAGATGGACAAGACAGAAAGACCATCCAAAACCAATATGTCTGTCCATCAGATTGTCCAACAGATGGACTCTCGTGCTGTCCTGTCCAGTCCTGATCCCAGGCCAGGGAGGTCTCTGAGTTCCCCTCAGACGACCTCCCTGACTGAGAGGGGAGCACAAACTGAACCAGCCGAATCAGCTGCTGCCCCCACGAGGAAGTCTCAAAGGCGAAGGGGCGGGCCGAAACGTCCCGTGACTCCGAGGGAGAGTCTGATCCCCCTAGGCGTTTCCCTCAATTTAAAGTGCCAACTAAACCCGAAGGCTTTGACAATGCCTACCAACTGGTCAGGGCATTGGAGATGCAACGAAAAATCCGATTGTCGATCTGGGTTGCCAGAGATCAGGGACCCAGGGATAGTCTGACAACAGATGAAGAACCTTCAAGCAGCGAGGACTTCGCAATGGAGTTGTCAGACTCTGACACCAGTTAATCCAAATATAACGATGTCTCTGATGTAACTATCACCAAGTCACATCATGACACACAATCTAAGCAAACTACAGTGGAACATCAATGGCTTCTCCACAAGGAATGCCATCCTCCACGCAATAGTGCGATCAAGGAGATATTAACAGTGGAACCTGTTTGCTTCTCAGGGTATCATGTCTTCATGCTGCCACACATTGATGGCATGAGAGGCTTGATCACCCTTGTCAGAGCAACAATCCCCTGCTCCACAATAGCCAATGCACCGCACTGTGGAGACATTGTTGATTCTCTTGCCGTCGAAATTCACCTGGCCGGAGGGCCCCTCACACTGTACAATGTGTACAGCCGGCTAAGCTGTAGGAGCTTAGACATCAGTCAGGTCTCTGCTTCTGCAGCATATGACCGAGTGATCATAGGGGGAGACTTCAATGCACACCACCCCATCCTAGCTCCCTGCTGGGCACCGGATGCTGCTGGCTATCACATAGCCAACATGCTTTAGACATGCCCTGAGATCACTCTCCTCATTACCCAAGAGCCAACGCATGTCAGAGGAGGGGTCCTAGACCTCGCCTTGGCCGCTGCGACTCTGGTGGAGAGGATTAGCTGGTGTGTCGATGAGACCATCACAAGTGATCATTACGGCACTATAACTACCCTCATGGATAGTGGCCCAGCCGAAATGCCACAACCGAATACAAGATGGAAAACAGATAAGGCCAACTAGCAGGTGTTTCAGAAGGCCTTGGCCCACTGTCTGAGATGCAATGAACCCCAACAAAGTGAAAATGTGGAAGTACTTGAAGCCAGACTTGTAAATGCCATTAATAAAGCAGCCTTACTGACCATTCCTAAAACTCGGCCTGGGTCCAGGAGTCACAAAGATGCCTGGTACTTTAACGACGAGATTAGGGAGGTCAACCACAGAGTAAACATGTGCCAAAAACAATTCTGAAGGCAAAGAACTCCTGACAACCTAGCCCTCCTAAGGGAGGCTGTCAGGGATGCCAAGGAAACTGCCAACAGAGTCAGGCAGGAAAAGTGGCTGGAATGGTGTGAGTCCTTCGACCACCAAACCACCCTCTCAGAGCTATGGCAACGGGTCAGGCGAGCTACCAGCCGCTCAGCCCCGAGGTGCACACACCATGACCCCCAGTCAGAGGCAAACAGACTGGCACACGAGTTCTCTGCGAGAACAAGCAGCAACAGTCTGCCAGTTGAAGTGGGGGAAAGACAAGAACGCCTACAACCAGACTTGGTCATATTAGAGAAAGGGCAGCCGAACCTGAATAACTCAGACGTTATCTTTTCTCTGAGGGAACTAAGAAAAGCCTATAGAACCAGTTCTAGCACAGCCCCACGCTCTGATGGGATCTCGTACCCAATCATTTCCAATCTAAGACTAGCAGGTGAACTTGCACTCTTGCAACTCATCTACAAGTCCTGGGAAACATCCACTCTACCCCAGAGTTGGAAGAGGGCTACCATAATTCCCATCCCCAAACCAAAAGAGCCAGGGAAGTACCGCCCCATCTCTCTCCTCAGCTGTCTAGCCAAGACGGCCGAGAGGATGGTACTAAACTGGCTCCAATGGAAAATGGGACCCCCACATGAACACCTCCATGGGTTCACCAGGGGCATGAGCACAGTACACAGCATAGCCACGCTCTTAAGCATAATTAGCACAGGTACATCTGTGGTAATATTCCTTGACCTGGAGAAGACTTTTGAATTAGCAAGCCCTCTTGCCATTCAGGAGAGCCTGATCCAGAAGGGAATCAGAGGAAAGCTCTTGGCTTGGATAGGTGACTACTTTAGGAACAGGACAGCCAGGGTCAAATTCCAAGGTCACCTATCACAGCACAAGCCACTGGAAAATGGAACACAACAGGGTGGGGTTCTCAG
>NC_051392.1:31445064-31448080 GCF_015228065.2 Penaeus monodon
TCTTAAAGGTCTATTGTCTCTATAATCTGTCATGCACAGTGGAACCTAGGCGCATTCTGTGAAGAATGACTTGGGTACCTCTGTTGATTATTTCAGGAGTGCCAGCGGTTAATAGCCTGTGGCGTCTGATTTACCAGCGGGCCCGAGGGGGAGGATCTTTTTTCCCTCTCTGTGAAGCTGCAGGAGGAAGGTAGAGGCGGCAGCAGTACACTTCTCCATCAGTAATTTTCTGCTAGATTGTATGATCGGGGAAATTTGGGGGGCACACCCCTGCCAGTGTCGGTAGTCTGTCAGCAAGCTCATTCCCTCTGATGCCAATTGGGGCTGGGGACCCAGTTTATGATTATTATTTACCATGAGCAAGAATCCTCTGCGCTATTGTGAGGATAGTAGTCAAAGGGAGATGTTTTTCTTTGGGTGAGTGCTGATGAAGACAGTCGATGGGTGGCCCCGGAGTCTGTATGTATGACCATGTGTCTTCCATCGGGACGCGTGGGCTAGGGCTCCCATGATTGCCAACTGCTTCTGCCCTGTAGAGAGGAGGCGTTGTCTGTTACCCTTATGTATTTAGTGGCATCCCTTGCTGCAAAGCCAGTGCCTGCAGTGTGGCTCAAGGGATTGACTGATCCATCCGTGAAGTATGTTCTACTAATGAGAGGAGTGATGGCTGCAATGACCCTCTGGGCTTCGCCTTAGACTAGGTGTGTTTTTATTGACTCTTTTCATTGACAGTTCATGATGGGAACTCTGTCGAGGTTTGTGCCCATGGCGGGCTTCGATAAAGTTAGGGTGGGGGGGAGTCCATGCCCTTAGCAAGAAGCTGTTCTTTGAGCTGATGGCGTATTAATACCCTGACTTTTGTGAGTTGTTTGCAAAAAGCTCGTTTGTCTTGTTCTAGGGCTCTGACTATTCTTTATCTTAGGCTTGTATTCCTGGGAGGCTGGATGACCTTTGACAGGAATTGAGCTGCCATTAGATCGATTCCCGGGGGAGAAAGGTTTGCCTCCAAGAGGAGGTTTAGACCTTCGTCCACCTTGGGCACCCAGGATGATCCAGCTTCATTTTTGGGCTGTCTCTAATTTTTTCTTTGTATTTTCTCTTTATGCCAATCAGAGCAACTGAGGCATAGTCCACAATGGGCCAGACAACATGTACTAGAAGGATTTAGTACTTTGTGTCTGGTTCCTATGTGGGCTCCCACCATTGCTCTCATGACAGACAGTCTTGTTTTGATTCGGTCAAACCCGGTATTGGACCTCCTTCTGGAAGGAGAGGGCCCGGTCTATCTTACCCCAAAATATTGGAAGTCCTGAACCCATTCCCAAATCCATTCCCTGGATTTTTTCAGACTTGTGCCTTGAAATTTTTTCTCAGAGTCCTGTCCTACAACACTCCTCAGACACAAGGTCCAGACAAAACTGTGCTTTTTTAGGTAGTATGGACCAGTGGAGGTGATAGCAAGATCGTCTGCATAGGGGTTGATCTTTCATCCCACTGGGAGGTATATGTTGAGGATACAGGACATTAAGGTTTAAATAGGGGCTGGACTGAGAACCCCACCCTGTTGTGTTTCCATTTTCCAGTGGCTTGTGCTGTGATAGGGGACCTTGGAATTTGACCCTGGCTGTCCTGTTCCTAAAGTAGTCACCCCATCCAAGCCAAGAGCTTTCCTCTGATTCCCTTCTGGATCAGGCTCTCCTGAATGGCAAGAGGGCTTGCTAATTTCAAAAGTCTTCTCCAGGTCAAGGAATATTACCACAGATGTACCTGTGCTAATTATGCTTAAGAGCGTGGCTATGCTGTGTACTGTGCTCATGCCCCTGGTGAACCCATGGAGGTGTTCATGTGGGGGTCCCATTTTCCATTGGAGCCAGTTTAGTACCATCCTCTCGGCCGTCTTGGCTAGACAGCTGAGGAGAGAGATGGGGCGGTACTTCCCTGGCTCTTTTGGTTTGGGGATGGGAATTATGGTAGCCCTCTTCCAACTCTGGGGTAGAGTGGATGTTTCCCAGGACTTGTAGATGAGTTGCAAGAGTGCAAGTTCACCTCTAGTCTTAGATGAAATGATTTGGGTCGAGATCCATCAGAGCGTGGGGCTGTGCTAGAACTGGGTTTTATTTGGTTTTCTTAGTTCCCTCAGAGAAAAGATAACGTCTGAGTTATTCAGGTTCGGCTGCCCTTTCTCTAATATGACCAAGTCTGGTTGTAGGCGTTCTTGTCTTTCCCCCACTTCAACTGGCAGACTGTTGCTGCTTGTTCTCGCAGAGAACTCGTGTGCCAGTCTGTTTGCCTTTTGACTGGGGGTCATGGTGTGTGCCCTCGGGGGTGAGCGGCTGGTAGCTCGCCTGACCCGTTGCCAAAACTCTAGAGGGTGGTTTGGTGGTCGAAGGACTCACACCATTCCAGCCACTTTTCCTGCCTGACTCTGTTTTGGCAGTTTTCCTTGGCATCCCTGACAGCCTTCCCTTAGGAGGGATAGGTTGTCAGGAGTTTTTTTTGCCTTCAGAATTGTTTTTGGCCCCATGTTTACTCTGTGGTTACCTCCCTAATCTCGTCGTTAAAATACCAGGCATCTTGTACTCCTGGACCCAGGCCGAGTTTTTAGGAATGGTCAGTAAGGCTGCCTTATTAATGGCATTTACAAGTCTGGCTTCAATACTTCCACATTTTCACTTTGTTGGGGTTCATTGCATCTCAACAGTGGCCAAGGCCTTCTAAACACCTGCTAGTTGGCCTTTTCTGTTTTCCATCTTGTATTCGGTTGTGGCATTTCGGCTGGGCCACATCCATGAGGGTAGTTATAGTGCCGTAATGATCACTTGTGATGGTCTCATCGACACACCAGCTAATCCTCTCCACCAGAGTCGCAGCGGCCAAAGGCGAGGGCTAGGACCCCTCCTCTGACATGCGTTGGCTCTTGGGTAATGAGGGGGAGTGATCTAGGGCATGTCTAAAGCATGTTGGCTATGTGATAGCCGCAGCATCCGTGCCCAGCAGGGAGCTAGATGGGGTTGGG
>NC_051392.1:31448180-31453180 GCF_015228065.2 Penaeus monodon
TTAAAATTTTAAAAAAAAAAAAAAAATTCCCTAAAAATTTAAAAAAATATTTTACCCCCCCATATGTTAATTTTCCCTTAATGGA
The DNA here is from genome assembly GCF_015228065.2 of Penaeus monodon. Classification (NCBI taxonomy): domain Eukaryota; kingdom Metazoa; phylum Arthropoda; class Malacostraca; order Decapoda; family Penaeidae; genus Penaeus; species Penaeus monodon. The sequence goes on from NC_051392.1 coordinate 31,448,266, forward strand.
TCTAACTTGTAGTGGTAACTAAAACCCCCAGGCCTTTGCAAATTTTTGTGAATAGAAAAAAAGCATTTCACCACGACAATTCATAGTAATAAACGACGGAAAAAATCGGGGGGGGGGGGCTGCTTTTTTGATGAGGAGCGGCCACAAAAATTTTAAAAATTATATATATATAAATAATATATATTAATATATATATTATTTATATATTATATATATTTTAACATATAAGTATATGTGTGTGTGTGTGTGTAATCTTTATATAATATATATATTTTATATATATTTTATAAATATTTTATATATATATGTGGGTGTGTGTGTGGTGTGTTTGTGTGTGTGTGTGTTGTGTGTGTTGTGTTGGGGTGTTGGTGTATGTTGTGTGTGTGTGTGTTTGTGTATGTGGGTATGGGTGTGCATATACATATAGATATATAGTTTTGGATATGTATGTGTGTGTGTGAGTGTTTGTGTTTGTGTGTGTTGTGTGTGGGGTTTTGTTGTGTGTGTGTGTGTGGTGTTGTGTGTGTGTGTGTGTGTGTGTGTGTGGTGTGTTGTGTGTGTGTGCTTGAGTGTGTTTTTGTGTGTGTGTGTCATGGCGTGGCAAAAAAAAAAATTTTTAGTATTATGTGTTTGTAAATTATATATGAACACACACACATCCTTTTAATTCGATATAATTGGTGTTTATATATATTATATATTATATATATAATATATATATATTATATATATTATATAATTAAACTACATATATAAATATTATAATTATATATATTATATATATATAAAATTATAGAGGAGAGAGAGAGAGAGAGAGAGAGGAGGGGAGAGAGAGAGAGAGTTTATATATATGTATGTATATATATTTACATATATATAGGAATATATATATACATAAATATTTATATATAAACATATATATGTGGTGTACACACACACACCACACACACACGCACACACACCCACACCACACACACATTATATATATAATATAATATATAATATATTAATATATTATATATATACATACTACCGCACACAAAAACCAACACACACACACCCCACACACCACACACACACCCCCCACACACACCCCCACACACACACACACACACACAAAAACCAAAAAATATATATATTATTAATCAATAAGGGTATCTCATTTTGGAGCAGCCGTGGCCTTTCCCCACCTTTCCCCCAACTGATTTTGCTTTTTTTTTTTTCCACTTGTCCCTCGAAAACCCGAAAACTTCTTAGATGTTGTCGCTCAGTCTTGTCTTCGGGTTCCCTTTTCCTCTTTTTTCCATCACCATCCCTGTCAGCAAGTTTTTCTCAATACTTTTACTTCTCCACATACCAAAAAATTTTAAATTCCTTTTTTCAAGATGTCCAACACCCGGTCTTTACAATTTTTTTTTCTCACACTTCTCTTCTTTTCTTCTTGTCCAGTTAATACTAGACTGTTGTAACCCACTTTTCAAAACTATTGACTTTTTCTTGTCATCTTCTTCCCCCCAACACTCAAAACCATATGTAAATTGGGAAAAAACTAATGATTTCAATAACCCGCTTTGTCCGTTTGGGGCTTTCGAGATGTTTTTGAGAGAACTGTGGCTTTTTTGAAAAGGGTAATTCTTTTTTTTATCCCGGTGAATCATCACTGTATTATTAAAACGCTCCAAGATAATGAACTCTTTACATTTTCCACAACCATTCCATTGATTGTACATGTTCATCTTGTTCATTGCCGGGGTTATCTTTAAATCTTCATGATCTTATTTTTTGGCTTTAAAAGAAAAAACCCAGCCTTTTCCTTGCTTCTCTAACTTTTCTAGTACTTTTTGTAGTTCATGATACTGCGGCAATAAAAACTATTCTCGGCGTCCCTTAGATTTGACTTTTGTATCCTCCAACATCTACATTTCCCTTAAAAATTCCCAAGCCCTCTCAAATTTTTTTCAGAAAATGTTAAAGAGGGCGGAGCAAATGAACCCTGTCGCACCCCTTTTTTGACTTCGAACCATTCTTTAAACCCCATAAGTGGTTCTTCATTGTTGTTTTGGTTTCTACATGGTTTTTATTATTGGTTTGTGTTTTTTGGAAAACTTCAACTTTTAGTTTTCCAAAGGATATCGTGATAAACAGTATCAAAGTTTCAAGTAATCGATAAAAACACGGGTATAGGTCTTTCTGATGTTCTCGGTTTCTCTATATCAATTTCAGATTTGAAACTGGTTTCTGGTATCTTTTCCAGGGGAAAAACCTGCTTGTTCGTCTGCAATTTTTTTTCTTTTAACTTCAAATTCATTTTTTCCCAAAAATTTTCCCAAAAAAATTTTGCTGCGTGGACTTATTATTTCAATTGTCCTATTATTTTTGCTTGGAGTTTCGTCCCTTTTTTAGGTAGGGAGCAAAGACTGATTTTAAAACCCGTCTTCTGGCCATCTCTTTCATTCCAAAATTTTTGTACAAAGTTTGTAGAAGAAATTTTTCAAAACTTTCGCCACCCCTTCTTTATTAGTTCCGCTGTTAATTTTTATCCTTTCCCGGGCTCTTGTTATCTTTAACTCTTTTTATGGGTTTTATAACTTGTCTAGCAGTGGGGGTGGTTCATTTCGCTTCTTGAGTCTAAATTAAATGTTGTTGTTAGAACTTTTTTTTTTTGTATAGGGTTTGGGAAAAATATTGATCCCTCTATCTTTGACTTCTTTTCCATCAATAAAACAAATCCATCTTCAGTTTTGATGGTCCATTGTAGTTTAAAATTTTCGTGTGATGTTTCTACCCCTTTGGAGAGTTCTTTAGTTTTTTTATTGAAAACGTTTTCATTCTTGGCAATGTTCATTTAAATATTTTTCCTTTCTTTCGCAAAAATCTTTGAAATTTTTTTATTTTTTTTTTTGTAAATTACTTTTTCAACGGATTATTTATCCCTTTGATTTTTCATCTTCTTGTTTCAAATTTTCCCTTTTGTTTCTTCGATATCCGGGGAATTTTGTCTTTTTTTTTTTTTGGCGATAGTTTCTTAAGAGCGCTCGCAGAGTTCTTTTTCCCTTTTCCCCAAAAATCATTTGGTGTTTTATCATCTTCAATTTATTGGGAAATTCAAATTTGTTTGAACCCGTAAATTTGTAATTTTTTTCAAGAGTTTTGTATCGACTTTAGAGGTGGTGTTGGCGCTCCTCTTTTGAGTCCTTTTTTGAAAGTCGATAGTTATAGTTGGTGGTTACTGTTTTCAGTGGCACCAGGGCTTTTCTTGGGTTTTTAAAGGGAACTTTTCCATTTTTGGTTCAGACAAGTAGTCAATTTGGGTTGGTGTTCTTTTGTCTGGTGAAAACCCTGTCCAAATGTCTTTGGGTGGGGTTGGAACAATGTATTGGCTATAACTAGATTATTTTTACTACGGAAATTTAATAAAAACTTTACCCTTTTATTTAATTCCAAGGGCCCAATTTTTCCACAGTTTTTTTTTTCAGATCATTTTTGCCTACTTTGGCGTTTTGGGTTCCCCCCGATTACTTTTACATCTCTGTTAGGGATTGTGTCAAAGTTTCTTGGGGAGATTATAAAAATTTTTTTTCCATTTTTTCATCACTTGCAATGTTGGGTTTGGGCGTAGCATTTTATAATCTAGTTATGAGGTTTTGCTTGTATCTAAATTTTAAAAAAGGATCATTTATTGGGCTGAACCATTAGGGGCATTTGCATTTTTTTCTGAGAATCATAGCAACTCCGGACATAATTTCCTTTTTCTTTTTCCCGAAAAAAATTGCTTGTTTTCTTTAGTTTTGAAACTTCCTTACTTTTCCAATTTGGGCTCACGATTCCTATATTTGAATTTGTACAATTTCCCTTTCGTTACAGACAGTAGTAATTTACCCATCTCTTTCATTTTCCTTACGTTTCCCCGTTCCGATTTTAATGGTTCTTAATTGGACATGTTTTTTTATTCTTTGTCTTCCAGATGCATATTTAAAATTGTCAACCCGGTACCCCTGATAACGCGCCCCTTGATAACCCCGCGACGGGCGATGTAGTATGAATTTATTATAAATATTGTAAAATTATATAAGTATAAATCAAAATATATTATATTATCATAATATATATATTTATATTAAATAATATATATATATAATTTATTAAAATTAATATTAAATATATAATAATAATTTATATTTATATATATATATATATATATATTATAAATTATATAAAATATATATATATATATATATTCATAATATTCACATTTTTTTTTTTTAAACAGCCATTCATTCCACTGCAGGACTGGGGCCACTTAAAATTCTTACTGAGAGGTTATAGGGCAGTGCCACCCTTGCCTGATGGATGCCGGGTTTTTTTCCACGGCGGTAAAATTCCCCCTCAACCTTTTTTTGCTTCTCAAGCGATATGTCGTTTTCTTGGGCTCGACCAGCATTAAAAACCAGGTTTTTTACCACTGCCGCGGGGGAAAATGAACTCGGAACCACGAGGGGGGAATTCGTGTCAACCACTGGCCCACGCGGCGTCATTCATATTTATAATATATATTATATATATTATATATTTATATATTAAAAATATATATATAAAAGGAAGAGAGAGGGAGAGAGAGAGAGAGAGAGAGAGATCAGAATAGAAAGATTTGCAAGTGTTTTATTTTTAATAGAAATATATTATGTTATTTATAGATAAGGCCGGGGTGGCCGAGGGGGTTAGAGCATCGGACTCAAGACTGTCCGACGGGAATCTGGTTCGAGGGGTTCATCCCGCCGGCGCGTTGTTCCTTGGGCAAGGATTTTACCTCGATTCCTACCTAGCCCCTGGGGGGCCAAGCCGCCCCAAATAAGTGCGGCCCAAACCCGGGTAAAAGGAGAGAATTATTTCCTAAAGGTAACAGCAGCACTTCCGG
>NC_051392.1:31463180-31465680 GCF_015228065.2 Penaeus monodon
ATAATAATAACAATAACACTGATCAAAATAATCATTAGAATAATATTTGAAAGGATAATAATGATAATGATAACAAAAATAATGGTAATAATAACAATGTTAATAATGGTAATAATAACAATAACAATAGTAATGATAAAAATAGTAATAATAATGATAACAATAAAAATAATGATAATAGTCATTATAATAACGATAACAATAACAATAATGATAAATAATGATACTAATAAGGATGATGTTGATAATGATAATAGTAATAACAATAAAAATAACAATGATAATTATAACAATAATAATAATGACAATAATAATTAGGAAAATAATAATGAAAATGATAATGAAAAAAATGACAATATTAATAATAATATTAATGATACAGATAATAAAAACATAGTAATGATAACAATAATAAAAAAAAGATAATGATAGTGATGATGATGATGATTATAATAATAATAATAATAATAATAATAATAATGATAATAATGATAATAATAATAATAATAATAATAATAATAATAATAATAATAATAATAAAATAAAAATAATGATAATAATGATAATAATAATAATAATAATAATAATAGTAATAATAATGATGATAATAATAATAATAATAATAATAACAGTTGTAGCGGGGCGTAGACCCAGTAGAATTCACTATGTCTGGTTGAGTTCGGGCTCAACCGAGAATATAGTTTTTATTCAGGAAAATATTCGTCTGCAGTGAACAGATGTAAGATTCCAGGCCTACGGCACGCTGCCACCACCCGATTAGTAGGTTCGGGAACCGTGTGTGTTGTGTATGGGGGTGTGAATGTTGTATGAAAGAAGGGTGGAAGGAAAGTACAGGATGTATGTGCTGAATGTTGGATGTGTAAGTGTGTATATGTGAAAAGGGAGATAGCGTAGGCTGAGCGTCTGCGTGGACGTTTTTGGAAGAAAAACGCAAGATCATAAATTCTTCCTCTTCCCTTCAGTTTGAGCATCCACCTGCTGGAAGTGGGAACCCAGGTATAGCAAAGTTATGGTCTGTTCTAGAGTATCAGCTTAATATACTCCGATTCATCTAGCCTTCTTACAGCCTTTCAGGGGTTGCGAGATAGAGAAACCAGCAAGTGCTGTTAAGGAGACCCGAGCCCAAGTAAGTTTCAAGCATTCAGCCTTAGTCTGAACCAGAACTTAAGATGTAAATATAATTTGTTATTTGACTGGGACCGAGTGAAAGCTCTACGATAGTATGATATTTATTTATTGAGCAAATCGCACTCATTAGGGAGGTCTACAGGAATTCAGTCATGGGAAATGGTTATAGATGCGTACATCACCAATTTATCACAGCGGGGGTGATGCACGTGAAAATCACACCAGATAGACTCAAAAATGACTCAATGTATTTTCACCCCTAAGTTGGCGTCCCAACTCCATAAGTATTTTTAAACAGTGTTTTAGCACGAACACATACCAATCTCTGATATGAGCAAGTTAATCTCCAACCCAAAATGGAGATTAACGTAAAAAAAAAAAAAAAAAACTAAAATAAACTAGTGCTGATAAACTCTGAATAAAAACACTTGTGTAAAATAATTTAGCGTCGAAGGCCAAATAACATAATATAACACCACAGGGGACCACAAATCACGGACTGCCTGACACCCACAAGGTCGGGCAGGTATCAAGACAACAAATCGAGACAAAGTAAAAGAAAGTAAAAAGTAAAATGGCCCTGAAATTATTATGGACGAGACTTATTTAAATATAAACCTTCCTCCCCGGAGGTACGGATCCTCGAGCTGAGGGAAGGAAACTAAGTATGACTTAGTTTAAAATCAAGGAATGGCACCCTGGAGGTACGGATCCTCAAGCAGTGTTCCTTCTGTGTGAAGTGGTCCTTTTATACTCACACTTTGAGTTCACCAAGTGCCGCTTTGGGACAGTGAAAGAGTGCACCCCACAGATGGTGATGAAGCGTGTCACACGCCAAAGTCCAAAAGAGACCAGGTGTCTCCTACACACAACCAATAAAAGAATACTTAGCTTTGCGGAGACAATCTCGGCAAATCCTGGCGTGAAGCGAGGTAAATCCACAAAGTAAATCCAAAGCGAGCACACCGAGAACGGGACCACAGTACACACAGAAGTCAGGACCGAACTGTCTTCCCTCACAAAACTAGGGGTATTTATACCAGAAAAAGACCCTCAGGCCATGCCCCAGGCATGGCGCGAAAAGAAGAAAATATGCAAAATAAGAGTTGGACTACCAACCCGATAGTCCGGCAGTCCAAACAAGCCAACGACCCAAACAACCGTGAAAAGAGAGGGAGAGAAAAACACTATCAAACGACCATTACTCCCTTCAGGGGCTATTGTGACACTTTGGAAGGAAAGTATACATAGGAAAAAACTGGTAATGTACAATTTACGGTATGGGACTTGGGAAATTAATAAATCTTTATTTTCTCGGAGACTTCAACACCCTCCAAGTAACGAGCCTTGG
>NC_051392.1:31473180-31480307 GCF_015228065.2 Penaeus monodon
TTATTTAAGAAAATTGCATATTCATTGATGAATTTGTGGCCGTAGACATACAGTGAATGATTAAAGCATTTGCATTAGAGCATTTACATGCTATTTAAAATAAAGAAGAAAACTGTTCTAATATCTGGTAGAGGCTCCTTTTGCCTTTATCACTACATCGACTTTCTGTTCCATATTCTCATACAACTTATTCATATAGAGAGTGGAATGGTTATTCCACTCTCTGTTTACTCTCTCCCATGATCATCATTGGTTTTAAACACTGCAGATTCCCTTTTCTTTGTAATATAATCCCAAACATGCTCGATCAGGACTATGGAGGGTCATTAACAAGCGGAACCGGTGACCTCACCTCGCTCCCCCCATACTTCCTGCAGCTGCCCATACATTTCCTCCAGCTGCCCATTATTCCTTCCAAGCCACGTGTTCGGTGGACGGTCATTGCTTGTGCCCGAGGATGACCCAGTTTACTCAGTTCGTGCTCAGCGGCCGACGCGAGAAGGTCAGGTCAGCCTTCGCCCTTCAGGGCTGGCCGACCGGACACGCGACCCCCGCGCTCAGCGCTACCCTAAGAGATCGTCTCGTGTGTTCCCCTTACTGTGTTGTACTCTCATAGTAAAGAGTCAAGCCTTTATAACTACTGTCACTGCCAACCAGTCATAACCATTGTACGAGAGTTCAGAGACTCTTACAAGGACTGTTACCAGGCCATTCTAAAACTGCTTATTCTTCACAGTCTTTGCAGTTTGCAGGGAGTATTGTCCTGTTAGAATATTGCTTCACAATCCTCAATGCAATACTCTCCGTTAACTGTTCCAACATTGTTAGTAATGAAGCTCTCGACTATGATACAATCGCCAACATGTTTAACTGTGGGATTCAGGCATTCTTCTTCTTACTGATATAAACCTAAAGCATACCTCTGTGTGCGATTGCCATTCAAGTTTTTTTCCTTGCCTTTTCACTCATTATTGTCTTCTTGGCCCTACAGTACTTTAAAAACCACTCTTGTATCTTGTAAGGCAGCCTTTATAATGACTCTGTCCTCTCTGTCTCTGCCTTCCCTGCATTTCACTGTTCCTGTTTCTTTGTGCTTCTTAACTATCTCCTGCACAGCTTGCTATATTAATCCTTTTCGGCAATTTTAGTGCAGCTGTAGCCTTCTTCGTGGAGAATAACTCCCTCAACCTGTCTTCCACTCATTCTAGGAATAGGGGCCATGCTATATCACAAGTAACGACAACTGAGCCTAAGTAATCAAATACTGTTTTTCATTGATAAGTGGGTAATTAGATAGAAAAAAAATCAGGTTACATTTGAATATGAATTTTCTTGAAAAATCATTAATACACACACAAAAAACAAAAACACTATGTAAAACAGGTGAAAATGTGATGAAACTGCGATAAATGGTCAACTAATGATTTTAGCTAAGCCCTCTCCTTGTTAATCTACCTGAAACTTTCAATTATTCTTTTTGCATTTTATGTCCAACTTAAGAAAAAAAATCATAGAAACAGTGAAGCTGATCATAGAAAATCTCAAATACTAGGCAATAACATTCTTAACAAATTTCTGGTCATATTTCATTCATGTTATCAAGTTTACATCTGGATACCAAGTAACAGAACCAAAATTTTGAATTGAGCTGAAAGTGCGAGAGTGCCCTGTTAGTATATATATTTTTTTTCTTTATTTATTTTTTCTTTCTTTCTGTTTTCTTCTCTTTCTTTCTTTTCTTTTTTTCTTTTTCTTTTCTTTTTTTCAACAGCCATTTATTCCACTGCAGGACTTAGGCCTCTCTCAATTCACTATTGCGAGGTTATTTGGCAGCCCTCACCTTTGCTTGATTGGATGCCCTTCTTAATCAATCGTGCTAACACGGCGGTGACTTCCCCTACGACATCTGCGTTTGACTTCTCAAGGCGATATGTGTGTTCTCGCCGTGAGATCGGGCTCGAGCCATTAATCGGGGCGCGAGTATTTTTTACAACAGCCGCGGTGAGGAATTGAATTCGGGACCACGAGGGTCGAAGTCCAGTGCTATAACCACTGGCCTATCGTGAAAAGTATGTATATATTGTGTGTGTGGGGGGGGGGGGGGGGGGAGAGAGGGGAGAGAGACCCTCGTGGTTAGAAGCGTAGGGTGGATGTGTGTATGTGTGTGTTTGTGTGTAAATATATATATATATAAAATATATATATATATATATATATATATATATATATATATATATATATATATATACATGTGTGTGTGTGTGTGTGTGTGTAAATATACATATGTATGTTATATATACATATATATATGTGTGTGTGTGTGGCCGCCGAAGAACGCCTATGATATGTCAATGGGAGTGGGATGACTGATACCACTGCGTAGCACTCGCATAAGGTTTATTGAATAGCGGTCAAACTGTTAATTAACATCGATTGTAAATAATAATGTATATTAGATCACATAACAAAGAACCTTCTATAAATATTGGATACATACGGATAGCGAGAACAATCAGAATAAAAGCTTAACGGTCTGATTCCAGAATGTTATGGGCGTCTTGATGGGACGGAGGTTCTCCTCGAACTGCCTCACACTTTAAACATACATAGGTTTACAGCGTCAAGTAACATTCTACTTCATATGTTATACATTAGTTAGGTCGCGACCTCATTATCTCCCAACATCGATCATATGAAGAGCCGCCATCCCTTCCTATGGACGACCCCTTGCACAAAAAATTTCTTGACAGGTCGCTCTCATGGCTGATACAGACCATGTGTTGACCCAGTGGTACTCGCCGGGCTTCTCGGCGGTTGTAACACAGAAGATGAATTTAAACCATACAGTCCTCTCCGATCGCAGTGTTACAGGATACGTGATATACAAATTTTGTGATATACCAACTGCTGATATGAAGTATGTGATATAACAGCGGCTATAGTATATATAAATCTATATGTATATATATAAATATATGTGTATATATACATATGTATATATATAACATATGTTTCTATATATCATATGTATATATATATGTCGTAGACACTTGAGGCCTTAGTCATCACCACGCGAACACGAGGGCGAAGCAGATGCCATACAAACGGGCGAAACAAACAAGTTGGGACGAGACGCAAAAATATAGAATAACATTGCGAGGACTCGAGCGGAAAAAAATATGGTCAAGAGGACAAGACACAGACGCAATAAACTGAAGCGCTCTATGACTCAAGTGATGGACCAACAGAAGCAAAAAAGAAATCACGAGTGCAAAACAATCGATCGCAATAAAGATCATAGTGAATTCAGTTTGGGAACAAGAAATGACCTCAGGCGGCAGGTTGAAAAGTTAGAAGTGATAAATACAGTGCAAAAAATGTATTGTAATATAGGAAAGTCTGATGCGGGAATCTTTCCAACTATATGAAATAATTAAGTGATAACAAGCAAGGGCGTGACTGGATGAACTCCATATCAAAAATAAAAGACGCTTAGTGTCGGAGAATGTGGATTAGGTCACGGAATAGCGTCCAGTAGCCATGTTCATCTCGGTAAGCCCGTTTTAAGTGCACCATCGTGGTGGAACATAGTGGACAGGAATTGGAAATAAAAGACAGGAACATGGGAGGGCTATTCTGGAACATAGGATTAGGAAGAAAATGAAGATTTTTTATGAACATGTAATGAAACAACTTGATTATCAGAATTTAACTAATGTTGTGGTAATATTGTGTTACCGGTTAATAGTTTATAAATGTACTAGACATCAAGGTCATATATCAACATTGTGTTGGATATAACTTCTTTATTAACAGTTAATGAGAATAGATAGGTTAGTTTATAAGTGTAATTAAATAATTAAGTGCTTTCTAAGATTGATAGCTCAGCGGAAGTGCGTTGACAGTGACGAGTCCTGTCATTTTCCGACGGAGCGTAAGATTGATTTTTTGTCTATTTTGTCATGATTATTACCCTTACATGTTTGATGTTTGGTTCATATTCACATAGAAATACAACTTAATTTGTGTTTGTTAGAATTAGCTATTTATTTTTTCTTATGGTGATTTTTCTTTTAGCGTAATATTTAATTCACAGAGCATGTTTATAATAATTTAACTATTTGATCATGATTATTTTGTGTAATATCTAATTCATTATTAACTTTGAGATACTCAATAATTCATGATATTTATAATGATTGCTATTTTCTTTTACAGCATTTGATTCATGAAGATATGACGTAGTTTTGCATGTTGTTGATTTTGTTTTCATCAAGTTTCATGAATGATAATAACGTAACAGTGAGTCATAACTTTCTAGATGTATTTAAAAAGTTAAGAACCTAAATAACGTATTATCTTTTTTGTTTGTTTGTTTGTTTCACGTAAACTTTGGTATTGTAATTTTATCATATTGCATTAATAATGTTCAGTTAAAAAATATATATTTATTTTTTACAAAGATTTAACTCAAACCTTCAATTGCACTAATTAATAATATTAATATTGTCTGTATGAAATCATTGATTAATTATTTAAAGTTACACTATAATTAATGAGAACATTTAAACATTTATTAATCTAACATAATAAGTTTTGATACTGAAGAGTATTTAATAAAATGTTGTGAATAGGGGGCCACAGCATATATGTATATATATACATATACATGTGTATATATACATTTGTATATATACATATATATATGTGTGTGTGTGTGTGTGTGTGTGTGTGTGTGTGTGTGTGTGTGTGTGTGTGTGTTGTGTGTGTGTGTGTGTGTGTGTATGTGTGTGTGTTGTGTGTGTGTGTGTGTGTGTGTGTGTGGTGTGTGTGTGTGTGTGTTTGCTTGTGCGTGTGCGTGTGTAATAATAATAATAATCGGTTTATTGGTTTTCATGCAGCCAGGGCCTGAAAATATACATAGAAATACAGATAAAGAGACAAACTATATATACATAAACAGATATAAACAACAAAATAAACTAACATCCTATAGGAAATATAACAACAAATTGTTGTTGTAATTGTGGACTAGTGCTCGTAGAAGAGATGAGGAGGGGGGCGGTCCATTGACTAGTCCTCGTTGATGAGCTGGACTAAATAGGTACTGTGTTCCGGTGGTAGCGATCAGTGCGAGCCCAGTTTGTTGGCGGTGCGTAGGGCCCGCGCATGGGCAAATCATAGAGACAATTGACTATGCAGACAAGGACCAGCTGGTAAAGAGATTATGCTGCATGCTTACATCATGGCCGGGCCATAAGTATGGAAGGCCCGGGCGAAGCTAGATCTTCGCAAATCTCAAACTACAACTACGTAGGGCCCGGCGAGGCGGCGGTGCGTCGGAGGCAGCAGGACGTAGTAGCGTGGATGGCACAGCAAATTCAGGCCAAACTGCTGCAGTGAGATGGTGTAGTGAGTGACAAGGGAAGGTGAGGCCTAGGGTAGTCAAGGCGCCATCGTAGCTGGTATAGACAGGACCGGGAATGATCTTGGCTGCCTTTTTCTGTACCCTTTCTAGTTGTAGCAGCTGGGTGGGGGCGAGGGAGAGGGACCAAGGAGGGGAGGCATAGGTTAGTTTGGGCAGGATGAATGACCTGTAAATATGCCGAAGCTTCGGAAATGAGACACCAAGGGACTTGAGGCGACGCAGTATGGTGAAGCCTGTATGAGGCTGACCTTACGATGTCTCTCCCTTTGCTGCGTCCAGGAGAGCTTTTCGTCGATGGTGACGCCGAGCGGCTTGGTGGAATGGACTACGTTTGAGCGGGTGCGCTGGATGGCAGAGTGGTCAGGGCAGGAACTGTCAGTCGTAGCGGCGATGGTCGAGTCATGACGAAGAAGTACATTCTATTCCCCTGGGGGACTCTGCGTGTAAGTGGCAGGAGGGGAGAAACTTGACCCTGCACCCGCACAGCCTGTTGCCTGTTGGAGAGAAAGCCTGCTAAGCAGGGGATGAAAGCACTCCCTGATGCCCGTGGGTGTGTGTGTGTGTGTGTGCGCGCGCATGCACGCACGCACTCACACACACACACACACACACACACACACACACAACACACAACCCCACACACACACACATCTCCACACACACACACACACACACACACATATATATATATTCATCATCAAGGGACTAAAGCCGACGGGGCACATTGCCGCATCCACCCTTCGCTTCCAACCACGGGGGTCTCTCGTGGCGAGTCTCCAGGCAGGCCCTCGGCCCATGTCTGACTCCTCAGGACAGGTCTCGTCGAGCTGCCCAAGCCATGACCTAGGTCGTCCCACAGGCCTTCTCTACCCAGGGTTGTCTAACAAACAGACAACCTGATGGGCAGGTCATCCATAGGAAAACGAGCTAGGTGCCCATATAGCCTGAGTTAGCGATCCCGGATTATGCAAGTAACAGGTCCCATGCCAGTCTCATGGTGCAACCGTCGTTTGGGCACATGGTCCTGCCAACTATACCCCATCATCCGGTGTTACAAAAGGCATCAAGACGAGACTCCAGGCACTGGATAGTGTTTTTACTTCTATAGAGCAAAACTGGCAGTATCAAGGCCTTGAAGACACATACCTTGGTCCTTCTGCATAGGAACCGACATCTCCAAATGCTCTTGTTGATCGAATTCATGGCCCCCTGTTCCCAGACCAATTTGTCTATTGGGCTTCTTGGTTTGACAGCCCAGAGATATGGACTACGCTACCAATGTATGTAAATATCTCTGTAACTTCAACGACCTCGCTGCAAACACGGATTGACTGAACAGGTTCCCCTAACAGGCCCCCAAAAATCCTGGATATTGGTCTTGGTCCAGGAGACCTCTAGGTCCTAAGGGCTTCGCCTCATTGCTAAATGCATCAAGAGCCACCACCAGTGATTCCAGGGACTCAGATAGGAATAGCAACATCATCAGCAAATTCAAGGTCTGTGACGTTGATATTGCCCAGTGTTGCTCCACACTGACTTTGGCTGGTAGCTCTGCCCATTATCCAGTCAATACAAGTGTTGAAAAGTGTTGGTGCAAGGACACAGCCTTGCCTCATGCCTGAATTAACAGGGAGGAAGTTTGAGACCCCCCCACACTTACAGCACTTTCAGTACCATATAAAGACTTGCTATTAGGGCC
>NC_051392.1:31482907-31485588 GCF_015228065.2 Penaeus monodon
TGTTGTTGTTTTTTTCTATTGTTGTTATTGTTCTTCTTCTTCTTATTATTATTATCATTATTATTGTTATTATTATTATTGTTATTATCTTTTTTATTATTATATTATTATTATTATTATCATTACTATATTATTATCATCATCATCATCATCATCATAATCATTTTTTTTTTTATTTTATTTTATTTTTTTTAGTAGTAATAGTAGTACCATTATTTAATTCTTCTTATTATAATTACTCTTAATATTAATATTATTATTAATTTCTATTACTACCATTAATGTTTTTAAACCATTTTTTTTTATTATTATTATTATTATTGTTATTATTATTATCATCATTATTACTGTTATCATTATTATGATTATCATTAGTGCTATTATTGTTATTACTTTGTTATCATTATCATCACTATCATAATTCTTATTATTGTATTTGTATTGTTTATTACTATTGTTATTATCATCATCACCATTATTATTATTTTTATTATTATTATCATTATTATTATTAATTATTATTATTGCTACTACTAATACTATTATTATTACCATTATTATTATTGTTTTTCCTGCACTTATTTTTATCATTATTTTATTAAAAATTTATTATTATTATTAATTATCACACTTTTTTATTATTTTATTATTATTTTATTTAAATACTATTTTTTATTTTTATTATTTTTATTATTATTTTTTATTATTATTTTTTTATTATTTTTTTATTTTATTATTATTATCCTGTTTTTAAATTATTATTATTGGGTATTTTTTTTCATAAAAATTACATTATTATCTTATTACTATTTTTTATTTTTATTATTACATTATCTTTATTCTTATCATAATTATATTATTATTATTATATTATTTTATTATCATTATTTTTTTATCTTATTTTTATTATTATTTTATTATCTTTTTATCATTATCTTATTATTTTATTTTTGGTACTATTTTATCATTTTTTTATTATTATTTATTATTATTATTATTATTATTATATCATTTAAATATACTTTCTTTTTATCTTATTATTATTTTATTATTTTATTATTATTATTTTTATTTTTATTTTTTTTTATATTATTTTTTTTTATCTTAAAATTATCTTACATCAATCATTACTATTGTTGTTTTTGTTGTTGTTTTTTTTTTTTTATCTTTAGTAGTAAATTTTTTATTATTTTTTTATTGTTATTATTATTATTTTTTATATTAATTATTATTATTTTATTGTTATTATTATTATTACAAATTTATCATTATATTATTACTATTATTATTTCTCATCATATTTTTATTATTATTATTTTTTCATTTTTATTTTTATTATTTTATTATTATTATTATTATTTTATTATTATTATTTTGTTATCTTTATTTTTTTTATTATCTTATTATTATTCTATTAGGGTTTTATTGTTATTCTTATTATTATTCTTTTGTTATTTTATTATTTTTTTTTATTTTTAAATATTTTTTAATTTTTACTATTGCCTTATTTTTCTTTTATTGTTTTATTATCATCATTTTTTTTTATTTTTTGTTGTTATTATCATTATTTAGTGTTTTGTTGTTTCATTATCATTGTTATTTGTTATCATTATTATTTTTTTTATTATTTTATTTTATTATTATTATTTTTAAATTTCATTATTTTCATTATTTTATTCTATTTTTTTTATTATTGCAAAATTTTTATATTTTATTATCTTACTATTCATTATCCTTTTCTTTTTCATTTTATTTATAAACATCATTGTATTATTTCATTATTTCATTATTTATTTTTATATTTTTTTGTTTATTAACTGTATTATCATTTTTATCATATCTTATTTCTATTGTTATCATTATTTCACTACTATATCATTAGATATGGTGTGATGTTTTTTTGTCTCATTTTTTACTGGTTTTATTGTTTTCTTTTTCTTATCATTATCATTATCATTTTTAGCTTACTATTTTTTTTATCTTCATTATTACATCGTCGCATATCTTTTTATTTTTTTTTATCATTTTTACCTTTTTTTAAATTTATTATTCGTTATTATTATCATTATTATTTTTCCCTTTTTTTTTTTATTTATCTTTATTATTCTATTTTTTTTTTAGTAGTGTATAGTAGTATAGTATGTTTTTTTTTTACTATTTTTATTTTATTATTATCTTATTTTCATTTATCAGATATCTTATCACATCATCATTACATCACATCTTTTATCTCAATCCATCATCATCATCTCATCATCATCATCATCATCTCATCATCACATCATCATCATCACCATCATCTTATCTCTTATTATCATTACTATTATTATCATCATTTTATCATTATTATTATTTTATTTTTATTTTTTTTTATTATTATTATTGTTGTTTTGTTGTTGTTGTTGTTCTTTTGTTTTTTTCATTATTGTTTTTATTATTTTTTATTATTATATTATTATTTTATCATTATTATTGTTTTTTTATTTTTGTTTTTATTATTTTTATTATTTTTATTATTTTATTTTATTTCATTATTATTGTTATTATTATTATTGTCATCACATCTTATCATCATCATTATTGTTATCATTATCTTTTTATGTTTGTTTTTTTTACTTATTTATTATTTTTTTAATAATCATCATTATCATTATCAATCTTTATTACAATTTTTATAAATT
>NC_051392.1:31485688-31505688 GCF_015228065.2 Penaeus monodon
ACAAGGGCCAGACAACGTACATAAAGGATTTTAGAATTGGTTTGGGTTCCATGTGTCCCCCATCATTCTTCAGAAGACAGTTTTTTTGATTGGGTAAAACAGGTTTTGGGCCCCCTTTGGGAAAGGAAAGGGGCCCCGGTCTATTCTT
Organism: Penaeus monodon; assembly: GCF_015228065.2. NCBI lineage: Eukaryota > Metazoa > Arthropoda > Malacostraca > Decapoda > Penaeidae > Penaeus > Penaeus monodon. The sequence continues at coordinate 31,485,837 of NC_051392.1, forward strand.
ACCCAAAGTTTTGGGAAAGCCCGAACCCATCCAAGCCCATTCCCGGTTTTTTTTCAGATTTGGCCCTTGAATTTATTTTCCAGAGTCCGCCTAAACACTCCCAGAAAGGTCCAGACAACAGTGCTTATTTGGGGAGTAGGCCCAGGGGGAGGTTTCCAAGATTTTGCATGGGAGGATCTTATCCCGGAGGTTATGTGAGGAACGGGACATAAAGGGTTTTAAAAATGGGGGCTGGATGAGAACCCCCACCCTTTTTGGTTCCTTTTTTCCAGTGGCGGGGCTTGTAGGTGCCGGGAAATTTTAAACCCTGGGCCGTTCCTAAAGACACACCCAAGCCAAGAGTTTTCCTTGTTTCCCCTTGGAAGGCTCTCTGAAGGGAAGAGGGCTTGCTAATTCAAAAGTTTTTCCCCAGGTAAGGAAATTCCACAGAGTCCCTGTGCAATTAGTTAGAGCGTGGCTTGCTGTGTACGTGCTATGCCCGGGGAACCCTGGAGGTGTTCATGGGGGGCCCCCTTTTTCCTTTGACCCAGTTAGTACCCCCTCTGGCCCGTTTGGTAGACAGCTGAGGAGAGAGAGGGGGGGTTCCCCCCGGCTTTTTTTTTGGGGAGGGAAATTTGGTAGCCCTTTCCCAATTTGGGGGTAGAGTGGATTTTTCCAGGATGTAGGGTGCAAGAGGCAATTTACTGTAGCTTAGATTGGAAAGATTGGGAGAGTCAATCAGAGGGGGGCGGAGAGGGGTTTAAGGCTTTTCTTAGCCCCTAGGAAAGAAAATTGATTTTTTTAGGTTCGGTCCCCCTTTCCAAATAGCCAAAGTGGTTTGAGGCGTTCGGGGTCTTCCCCCATTTAAACGGCAGCTTTTGCTGTTGTTCTGCAGAGAACCGTGTGAGGTTTCCCTTGACGGGGGCATGGTGGGGCCCCCCCGGGGTGAGGGGCGGGGTAGCCGGACCTTTTGCAAAGTCTGAGAGGGGGGTTTTGGGGGAAAGGGGAAACACCATTCAAGCCCTTTCCGCTGCTCTTTTGGCATTTTCCCCGGGCACCCCGCAGCCCCCTTAGGAGGGAAAGGGTGTCAGGAGTTTTTGTTTCAGAATTTTTTGGCACATGTTTATCGTGGGACCTCCCTAATTCGTCTTTAAAGTACCGGGGATTTTTGTGCTTGGCGGCCCCGAGTTTTTAGGAAGGGGCAGAAGGCTCTTTTTTAATGGATTTAAAGCTGGCTCAAGTACTTCCCACTTTTTCACTTTGTTGGGTCATTGATCTCAGACAGGGGCCAAGGCCTTCGAAAACTGTAGTTGGCCCTTTATCGTTTTCCATTTTGATTGGTGTGGCTTTCGGCGGGGCCCACACCTGAGGGTAGTTATAGTGCCGAATGATATTGTGATGGTCATCGAACCCCAGTAATCCTTCCCCCAGAGTCGCGGGCCCAAAGGCGGGCTAGGCCCCTCTCTGACATGCTTTGGGCTTTTGGGAATGAGGAGAGGTTTAGGGATTTTAAAGCATTGGGGCATGTGATAGCCAGCAGCACCGGTCCCCAGCGGGGAGAGGAGGGGGGTGGATTAAAGTCCCCTAGATCACTCGGCATATGTGCAAGCAGAAACTGATGGTTAAGCTTACAGTAGCGGTACATTGTACAGTGGGGGGGCCCCGGCCAGGTGAATTTCGCGGCAAGAGAATCAACAATGTCTCCACAGTGCGGTGCATTGGCTATTGTGGAGCAGGGGATTTTGCTTACAAAGGGTGATCAAGCCTCTCATGCCACAATGTGTGGCAGCATAAGAATGATACCCTGGAAGCAAACAGGTTCCACTGTTAAATCTCCTTGATCGCACTATTGCGGGGGAGGATGGCATTCCTTGGGAGAAGCCATTGATGTTTCCCCTGTAGTTGCTTAGATTGTGTGTCATGATGTGACTTGGTGATAGTTACATCAGAGACATCGTTATATTTGGATTAACTGGTGTCAGAGTCGACAACTCCCTTTCGAAGTCCTCGCGCTTTAAGGTTCTTCATCTGGTGTCAGACTATCCCTGGGTCCCCGACTCTGGCACCCAGATCGACAATCGGATTTTTCGTTGCATCTCCAATGCCCTGACCGTTGGTAGGCTTTTCAAAGCCTTGGGTTTATTTGGCACTTTAAATTGAGGGAACGCTAGGGGGATCAGACTCTCCCTCGGAGTCACGGACGTTTCGGCCCGCCCCTTCGCCTTTGAGACTTCCTCGTGGGGGCAGCAGCTGATTCGGTGGTCATTTTGTGCTCCCCTCTCAGTCAGGGAGGTCGTTGAGGGGAACTCAGAGACCTCCCTGGCCGGGGATCAGGACTGGACAGGACAGCACGAGAGTCCATCTGTTGGACAATCTGATGGACAGACATATTGGTTGGATGGTCTTTCTGTTTGTCCATCTTGGCGCAGGTATGGCAGTCATCCTGTCCCTGGTTTTTTCTTTTGCCACCAGAGGCACGAATGGCTTAAAAGGGGGGCTCCCCGTGATCTGGGCCCTTTGCATGGGTCGTTAATTTTTGGAATCTGTTGTGGGGGATTTTAGTCGTTTTTTTCCATGTAATTGGCCATTGCTTCATCCTCTCACGCCCCATCCACTACGAAGCCCAAAAGGGGAGGCAAAATTTTAAAAGCCAGAGTCAAACCAGCTACAGGGGTGATGAGAGGATATACGCAGCCAATAGCCATTGTAACAACACTCACGGACCAGTGTGAGTGCCAACGGCGGCATGACTGCTGACCCTAGCCTCCGAAGGAGACTAGCAGATTGGCCAGACCGGGGCCCCAATCAGTGTACTCATTCACAGCATCGCTCAACCTCCAAGACTCCCGTCTTCACGCACATAAGGCTGCCATGCACAGCAAACATGTGGGTAGGTGTAAACCCTGGGGAGAGACCCGAGGAGATGCCTACAGGACATCATTGTTGGAAACCCTTTTTAACACTTTTTTTAGGTGGTTCTTTCATCCTTCTGAAACACCAAACCCCATCCTCAGTGAGTGAGGAGAGGACCGTACCTTTTCAAAGTGATTCCCCTTTTCTTCTGTAACAAAACCCCCCAAAGGTGTTTCACCTCAGTGAGGGAAGGGAGCTCTTGCACTTTTTTCCCGGCGGTTCCCCTCATCCCTCTGAAAAAACCACCAAAAGTTGTTTCACCTCAGTGAGGGAGGAGAGGATCTGTACCTTTTCAAAGTGAATCCCTCTTCCCTCTGAAACAGCCATCCCAAAAGGGTGTTTCACCCCAGTGAGGGAAGAGAGGTCCTGGCACCTGTTCAAGGAAGTTCCTTTATCCCTCTGAAACAGCCACCCACAGTGGGGGAGAGAAGCAAATTTTTTATGCATTTTCATGAGGGAGGGGGAGGGGGTAGTGTTCTGTTAGCAGCAGCATTTAAAAAGAACGGGTGGCCCCTGAAAAATGGGGGCTCCTCCGCCATTCATTCCTATGCGAAAAATAGAGGCGTATCAGATGGTCTGCCATAAGACAACCTTCCCTACGGGGGGAAAGGTCTCCCCACGTCCGTCACGCCCCCAAAGAGGGGGCAGTCACCAGAAGGGACACAGAGTTACCTAAGCCAAAAAATCCGAAAAGGAAAAAATGGGGGCACAAAAGCTAAAGAAGCAAATAGATCGCGGCAGCAAAAAAAAGGACAAAAACCGCCACGATAACGGTAAGAGCAAGGCCGATTGGTGGGGGGGGCCGTAATCTCTTAAACCGCCCAAAAAAAAAATTTTCAGATCGAGGGGGTAATAGTTTTTGGTATCTGTCGAATCTTTTCCCGGGTACTTTCCCCCCTGCTGAATCAGTCGGAGCGGGTTTCCAACAGGGAGGAAGAGGGAGCGCCTTTGGGTGGCTGCTGCGAGGAAGGCCCTGCTTTGGGGCTCCTTGCTTAACACCCACTAGGCAGAAGATCCGATTCCCCACTAAAGTGCAATAAAATTTTGACCCCCCCCTTTCCTTGCCGAGGGTTCCATCCGGATTTAAAAAAAAAAAATAAAAATAAATAAAAAAAAAAGCATGGAATCTGATGAAGAAACCAAAACATAGAAAAAAAACCCTTTTAAAAGAAATTTATGAAGTATGGTTTAAAATTAAAGGAATTAAAATGAAAAACAGGCCCAAAGGGTAAATCTTAAAATAAAAAACAAAAAATACAAACTAAAAAAAGGGAACTAAAAAAGGAAATAAAAAAAAAAAACAAAAAATAGAAGGGTTTGCATAAGAAAATTTTTAGAAAAAATGTCTACGAATATCCAATTAAAATATTTTACCCCCAATGGTAAATTTTTTTCTTTTGTGTTCTTGTGTGGGAAACTAAACCCAGGCTTTGACAATTCTTTGAATAATAAAAAGCTTTCCCACGACAAGCAAGTAGATCAACAGGGGAAAAATCAGGGGGGGGGCGCATTTGATGACGGAGCGGGCCCACGAAATATTATATAAATTATATATATAATATATATAATAATATATATATATAAAATATATATAAACAATAAAATTTATGGTGTGTGGGTGTATATCTTAAAACTATAATAAAAATATTATATATATAATATAAAATATATATATATTTTGGGGTGGGGTGTGGTGGGGTGTGGGGTGGTGTGGTGGGTGTTGGTGTTGGGGGATGGTGTGTGTGGGTGGGTAGGGGTAGGGTGGATTTAATATAGATAGATAGAAGGATAGTATTTTGGGTGTGGGGTTTTTGGGTGTGGTTTGGGGGTGTGTGGGTGGGTGTGTGGGGTTGTGGGGGTGTGTGTGTGTGTGTGTGGTGTGTGGTGGTGTGTGTGTGGTGGGTGAGGGGTTTTTTTGTGGGGTGCCCGGGGGGGGCTGAAAAAAAATATTGAGATGTGTTGGAAATATAATATAGAAACACACACATACATTTTTTAATCGAATAAATTGTGTTTTAAAATATTTAATAATAAAATTTTATATAAATATATAATAAATTAATATATTATTATAGTACATTAATTATAATTATTAATATAAAAATATATTATAATATATATAGAGAGGGAGAGAGAGAGAGAGAGAAGAGAGAGGAGGAGGGAGAGATTTTATAATATTAGATTATTTAATAAAAGGAATATATATAAAATAAAATTTTTTAAAAACAATTATGTGGTGTACACACACAACAACAAAAAAACCCCAAACACACCACACACACACCACACACAATTAAATATATAATATTATATATTTTATATATATTAATAATATAAAAAAATACACCCCAACACCACACACACACACACACACACACCAACACACAACACACACACAACAGCACACACAACACACACCCCAACCCCACACACAACTATAATAGTTATCTTTCCAAAACGGTATGCTCTTTTTTTGGCACCCGGGACCTTTTCCCCACCCCTCTCACCAAACCGATCTTGCGTTTTTTTTTCCACTTACCATGAAAACCGCCTTATCTTAGATGTGGCCAGTCTTGTTTTCGGGGGGCCTCTTCTTTTTCCTAACCACCCCTGTCAGAAATTTTTTCTCAATATTTTTTACTTTCATCCATGACAAAAATTTTAATTTTTTTTGTTAAGGGGCAAAGGGCCGGTTTTTACTTTTATTTCTCAGCATTCATTCTTTTTTCTCGCATTTAATACGAGACTCGTCTGTAACCCCACTTTAAAAATGATTTTTTTTGTCTATTCTTCCCCCCCCAACTCAGAACCATAGAGAAATTGGGAAAAAAACTAATGAGTCAATAACTCGCTTTGCCCGCTTGGGTTTTTCGAGAGTTATTGAGAAAAAAGGGGGTTTTTTGACAAGGTAATTTTTTTTTATCTCCGGGAATAAAATGTTTTATTTAAAAACAGCCCCAAGAAAGTGAACTCTTTCACTTTTTCCCAAACCCATTCAATTGAACATGTCACATTTTTCTTTGCGGTTATTTTGAATTTTCATGATTTTAGTTTTTTGGCATTAAGAAAAAAGCAGTTTTTGTTGTTTCCACTTATTAGGGGTTTTGAGCAGTGATAGCGGCAATAAAAAACTAATCTGGGCTCCCTTAGATTTGACATTTTTCCCTCCAACTCTACATTTCCCTTTAAAATTCAAGCACTTCAAATTTTTTAAAATATATTAAAGGGCGGAGACAGAAGCAACCCTGTCGCACTCCTTTTTTTGATTGAACCTTTTTTAACCCAAAAGGGGGTTTTACAGTGTTGTTTTTGGTTACAGGTTTATTATTTGGATGAGTTTTTTGGAAATCTATCATTCATGTTTTCCGAGGTATCGTGATCACAGTATAAAAAGTTTTTAAAGAAACGAGAAACCAGGATGGTTTTCGAGTTCTCGGTTTTCTTTTAAAATTTTCAGATTAGAATTGTTTCTGTTTTTTCAGGCAAAAAACTGGTTGTTGCAATTTCTTTTTAAACTTCAATTTATTCTTCAGCAAAATTTTCAAAAAAATTTGGGGTGATTATTTTGAAATTGTCCTTTTATTGTTGCATGGGGTGCGACCTTTTTGGGTTTGGAGAAAAGACTGTTTTACCCAGTTTCTGGCCATCTTTTTCATCCAAATTTGTACAAAATTTTTAGAAGAAATTAAAAAACTTTTCCCCGATTTTGATTAGTTTCCCCGTTTTTATCCTTCCCGGGGTTTGATTCTTAACTTTTATGGCTTTATAACTCGTTAGAGGGGGGGGTTTTTCTTCGCTTTTGAGTTTAATTAAATTGTTTTTTAGAACTTTTTTTTTGATAGGTTGGGAAAATTTGATTCCATTTTCTTTTAACTTTTCCCACATAAAAAAGCCACTTTTTTGTTTGTTTTATTTTAGGTTTTAAATTTTTGTGTGATGTTTCGTATCTTGGGGAGAGTTTTTTAGTTGTTATTTATAGAAAGTTTTTAAATTTTCTGGAATGTTATTTAAAAATTTTTTCCTTATCTTGCGCAATAATCTTGAAATTTTAATTTTTTTTTTTGTAAATTTTTTCAAAATGGGTTATGTAATTTTATTTTTTTGCCTTTCTTTTTTCAAATTTCATTAGGGTTTTTTCAGTATCCCGGGGGAATTTTTTTTTTTTTGGCAATTTCTTTAAACAGCGTCAGCAAAAAGGGGCTTTTCCTTTTCCCAAATCATTTTTGGTTTTTATTTCACATTTATTGATAATTCAAATTTGACATGTAATTTTGTAATTGTTATCAAGGTTTTTTAGTGAGTTTTGAGGGGTGTTGGGCCCATCTTTTGAGCTTTTTTGAAAGTCGATATTGTATGGGGGTACTGTTTCATCGGCACCAGGTCTTTTGGATTTTTTTGCAACTTTTTTCCTTTTGGGAGACAAGTAGCAAAATTTTTTTTCGTGTCTTTTGTTGGGAAAACCACGGTACAAGGTCTTGGGGGGTGTTGGGAAAAAGATGGCATAATAGTTATTTGTAACGGATTCAATAAAATCTTCACTCTTTTATTTATAATTCCAAAGGCCCAATTTCCACAGTTTCATTTTTTAGATCATTTTTGCATTTGGGTGGGGTTCCCCCCTGAATTTTACCTCTGTTAGGATTGTGTCTAAAGTTTCTTGGAGGTATTATAAAAATTTTAAAATTTTTACATTCAATGTGGTGGTGCGTAGCATGAAATACAAGTTATGAGGTTTTGCTTTTATTCTGACTTTTAAAATGCGACATTTTTTGGGGTAACCAATAGTGATTTTCATTTTTTTTGTGAGAAAATAGCAACTCCGTGACATAATTTCCTCTTCTTTCCGAAAAAAGAATGTCTTTTTCTTTAGTTTTAAACTTCCTTACTTTTTCCAATGGTCTCACTGTTCCCTTTTTTGAAGGTTTTACATACCATTTCGTTTCAGAAGTAGAATTACCCCTCTCTTTTTATTTTCCTTCGTTCCCGTTCATTTTTAATGTGCTCTAATGGACATGTTTTTTATTTTTTTTTCTTTCCCGATGCCAATTTTAAAATTTTCAGCCCGGTTTTTCCCCTGATAAGGCCCTGATAACCCCCCGCGGGCGATGTAGTATGAAATTTTTTAAAATAGGTAAATTAATATATGTATAATAACAAAAATTATATAATATAACTTATTATATATAAATTATATAATATAATTTTAAAATATATAAAAATATTATAATATAATATATATATAAATATATATAAAAAAAATAAATATAGCATAGATAAATTTTATTACATAAAAATGTTAAATAGATAATTACAATCATAAATTTATAAAATTCATATTTATATATATATCTTTTAAAATATTTTAATTAATATTAATTATAATTTTTCTATAAATTTACAATTTTTTTTAAAGCATTCATTTCCCCGCAGGACAAGGCCACCTCAATTTTTTATGAGAGGTTTTATGGCAGTGCCCTCCTTCTGATGGAGCCGCGGTTATGCCCCGGGGGAATTCCCCCACGACACCTGGTTTTATTCTCAAAGGGGATATGTCGTTTTTTGGGTCGAGCCAGCAGTTAGAAGAGGATTTTTTTCCACTGCCCCGGGGTAAAGAACCGGAACCCGAGGGGGGGAATTCAGTGCTCAACCAGGGCCCTCGCGGGGATCATCAATATATATAAATATATAATATATATATTAAATATATATAATATATATAAAATAGAAGAGAGAGAGAAGGAGAGAGAGAGAGGAGATGCGATATAGAATAGATTAGAAGTTTTTGTTATAATTAGAATATATAAGTTTTAAAATAGATAAGGGCCCCGGGGCCCAGTGGTTTGAGCATCGGACCAAAAGGGCAGACGGCAAATTTGGTTTGAGGGTTTGAGTCACCCGGCCCGGGCGTTTTCCCCTTTGGGGAAGGAAGTTACCCCGATGCCTACCCAGCCATGGGGGCCGCCAGCCCCGAGTGCTGGGCCCAGCCCCATAAAAGAAGGGGAAATTTTTACCAAGAAAGGGAACGCAGCATCTCCGGGAAGGGAAGGGGACCCTCCCCGTACCACTCCAAAAGCACCAACATGAAAAACAATTTATAACTGCGTGCCCCCGGCGGTCAAACAAGAACCCACCCCAAAAGGGAGTTCTTGTTGAGCCCCCGTGGTAAAAGCATGTTTCTCAATTGTAGTTTCGTGTGGTCTTGGAGGATTACGGGTAGGGGGCCCCATTTCCCTTCCCCCGGAGGTGCTGCGTTACCCTTAGGTAATAATTCTCTCTCTTTTTCCGGGTTTGGGCCCAGCATTTATTGGGCTGGCCACCCGTGGCTGGGTAGGAATCGAGGGAATTCCCTTCCCCAAAGGGGGAAAAACGCGCCGGCGGTGACTCGCCCAAACTAGATTCCCGTGTGCGTCTGAGCCGAGTTAACCCCCGGGCCCCACCGGCCTTATATAAACATATATAAAATTCATAAAATATAAACACACTGCATATATAATCTTTCGATCCTCTCTCCCCCTTCCCCTCTTCCTCTCTCTCTATATATATTAAAATTTTTAAATATATTATATATATAATATAATTATTATATATAATAATGAAGATGCCGCGAGGCCCAGGGTTTAGGCAAAATCCGCCCCGGGGTTTCCGATTTCATTCCCCCGCCGCGGCGTGGTAAAAATGCCTGGTTCTAATGTGGCTCGAGCCCAAGAAAACGAATATCGCCTTGAGAAAACGCAGGGGGCGAGGGGGAACACCGGGGGCAAAAACCGCGGCATCCAATGGGCAAGGAGGAATGCATAAAACCCTCCAGAAATGTTTGGAGGGGCATGTCCGCAGGGGATAAATGGGTTAAAAAAAATATGTGAATATGATTAAAATTTATATAAATATATAATATAAATATATTTTATATAATATATATTTTATAAAATGACATAAATAATTTAAAAATATGTATAAAATAATAAACTTTATATTATGAAATAATTTATACAATGCGTAAAAAATATAATAAAATTATAAAAATTATATATATTGTATAAAATAATATTATAATATATAATATAATATATAATAATATATATAATATATATGAAATTAATATATATTTTGTATAAAAATTACATAATATATTTACAAAATTTTTTTATAATGATAATTCATATACATGCCCGCGCGTGGTTATCAAGGGGGGGTTAGTGGGGGAAACCCAGGCGAAAATTTTAAATTTGTTTGGGAAGACAAAGAAGATAAAGAAAACTGCCCAAATTTAAGAAGCACATTAAAAACGGAACGGGAAAACGAAGGAAAATGAAAGGAGGGAAATTACTATGTCGAAAAATGGTATGTAAACTTTAAATATAGGAACAGGAGCCCAATTGGAAAAGAAAGGGGTTTTAAAAACAAAAGAAAAACGACAATCTTTTTTCGGGAAAAGAAGGGGAAAAAAAATTATAGTCAGGGGATTTGCTAGTTCTACGAAAAAAATGAAAATGCACTAATTGGTTACCCCCCAAAATACGCATTAAAAAAAGCAGAAACAAGAAAAACCTATAAAAGTATTAAAAAATCCCTTACGCACAACCAACTTTGCAAGTGAGAAGAAAGGAAAATTTTTTAAAATCTCCAAGAAATTAGCACAACCAAACGGAGTAAAAAATCTGGGCCCTCAACCCCCAAAGTGGAAAAAATGACTGAAAATGAAAAACTGGGGAAAAATCGGCCTTTGGAAATTTTTAAATGAAAGAGGGAAGTTTTTAGAATTCGTAGTACAAAAATCGTTAAGCCAAAAATGTTCCAAAACCACCAAAAACTGTAAGGGGTTTTTCACCAGAAAAAAGAACCCCGAAAAAAATGACTAATTGTGCTGAAAAAAATGGAAAAGTGCAAAAAAACCCAAGAAAAACCCTGGGGCCGCTGCCAGTAACCCCCAAACTAAACTACGATTTCAAAAAGATCAAAAGAGGGAGCCCCCAACAAACTTAAACCCGACTACAAAACTTTTGATAACAATACAAAATTACAGTGTCAAACAAATTTGATTCCAAAACAATGTAAAAGATGAAAAAAACCCCAAAAGATTTGTGGAAAAGGAAAAAAATCGCTGAGCGTGTTTAGAAACTATCCCCAAAAAAGAAAAAGACAAACCCCGGATACTGAAGAAACACTAATGAAATTGAAACAAAAGATGCATAAATAAAGGGATCAATAACCCATTTTGAAAAAGAAATTTTACAAAAAAAAATAAAAAAATTTCAAAGATTTTTGGAAAAGATAAGGAAAAATATTAAAGGAACATTGCCAGAGAATTGAAAACTGTTCTATCAAAAAGAAAAACAAAGAACTTCCCAAGGAGTACGAAAAATACCAAAATTTTAAACTACGGGGGACACTATAAAAATAAAAGAGGACTGTTTTATTTAAAGAAGTCAAAGTAGAGGAATCAATATTGTTCAACCTATAAAAAAAAAATAAAGTTAACAAAACTTTAATTTGATCAAGACACGAAGAGAACCACCCCCCAGCTAGACGAATTTAAAAAGCCTAAAAGATTTAAAGAATAAAAGACCCCGGGAAAAGGAGAAAAACAGGGGAAACTAACCAAGAAGTGGCGAAAGTTTTAAATAATTCTTTAAAAATTGTAAAAAATTGGGGAAAGAAAGAAGTGGCCCCAAGATGGGAAAAAACATCTTTGCCCCCATACCAAAAAAGGGACGCACCCCAATCAAAAAAAAGGACAATTGCTAAAAGTACGCGAAATTGTTAAAAAATTTTGCTGAAAAAAATGAAGTAAATTTTAAAAGAAAAATTTTGCAGACGAACAAGCGGGTTTTTTCCCGGGAAAAAAGATCCCCAAAACCAGATCTAAATCTGAAATGATCATAGAGAAAAACGAGAACATCAGAAAAGACCTATCCGTTTTTTCACGAAATGAAAGCTTTTGATATGTGACACGAACCTCGGGATAACTGAAGATATGAAGTTTCCAAAACACTCACCAACTAATAAAACCCATGATGACCAAAACAAGCAACTGAAAAGAACCACATGGTTAACGAAGGTTCGAAGTCAAAAAAGGAGGCGACAGGGTGTTTCTTTTCCCCCCTTTTTAAAATATTCAAAAACAATATGAGAGGTGCTTGGGAATTTGAAGGAACTGTGTTGGAGGATACAAATGTCAACCAAAGGTACCCCGATGATATGTTTGATTGCCAGCGTATCACGGAAAATAAAAAACAGTATAGTAAAGTTAAGAAGCAAGCAAAAAGGTGGTTGTTTTTAAATCCAAGAAAATAAGATCATGAAGATAAAAAAAAACGGAAAGAAAAAATGATGAAATGTACAATCAAAAAGGTTGGGGAAAAGGAAAGAGTTCATTATTTGGAGTTTTTTAACTAATAAGTGATGTTTCCCCGGGATAAAAAGAAGAATTCCATGTAAAAAAAGCCACAGTTGCTTCAATAAACTCAAAAGACCGAAGCGGAAAAACTGAGGTTTTGAACTCATTATTTTTCCCAATTGCATATAGGTTGAGGTGGGTGCTGAAGAAGAAGAAAAGAAAAAAGCCAATTTTTTGAAATGTGGTTTTCGCGAGTACTACGTATTAATGGACAGAGAAGAAAACGAAGATGAAGTGCCTGAAAAAATAAATTGTAAAACCGGCTGTGGACATCTGAAAAAAGGGGAAAATTAAAGTTTTTTTGGCGTGATGAGAAGAAAAATATTTAGAAAAAACTTGTGAAGGGGGGGTGATAGGAAACAGAGGAAAGAGGCAACCCCAAAACAAGGCTGAGGAAACACAAGATATTTTGGGGTTGCGTGGCAAGGGGGAAAAAAAAAAACAAGACGGTTGAGGGAGAGGATGGTGGAAAGGCCAGGTGCTCAAAAGAGCTACGTTATGATGATGATAAAAAATAAATGTGTGTGGGTGTGTGGGTGGTGTGGTGGGGGGGTGGGGGTGTGTGTGGGTGGTGTGTGTGGTGTGGGGGTGGTGTGTGTGTGGTGTAGTTGTATAATATATTTTAATAAAATAATATATATATATTATATATAATAATTTTGTGGGGTGTTGTGGGGGTGTGTGGTGTGTGTGTGTGTGTGTGGGGTGTAAAACCCCAAAAATATGTTTATATTTAATATTTAGTAATATATATTCCCAAATATGAAATATTAAAAAAACCTATATAAACTCTCTCCTCTCTCTCCTTCTTCTTCTTCTCTCTTCTCTCTATAATTTATATAATTATATATAATAATAATAATATATTAAAAATAATTAGTTTATATTAAAAATTTAAAATTATTTTATAATAAAATAATATATATATAATAATATTAAACACACATATTATACGATATATAAATGTTGTGTGTGTGTTTTTATATATTTACACAAACCATACAACAAAAAAATTTTTTTTACGCCCGCACGACCACCACAAAAAAACACACCACAGCAACACCACACACACACAACACACCACACCACACACACAAACAAACACACACACACCCACACACAACACAACCACACCACACAAACATCAACCCCACAAACTATCCCTATCTATTATCTATATTATAGCACACCAACCCCCAAAACACACAAAACACACACAACATACACACACAAACACCCCACAAACCCCACACACACACACACACCACCAAAAACAAAACACACACACAATTTATATATATATAATATAAATATATTAATATAAAATTTTATATTTCAGAATACACACAACACAACATATATATAATTTAAAATAAAATTATTATATTATAAATATAATATATATATATATATATAAAATTTTAAAATATATTTTATTTTGTGTGGCAGTCCGTCTCAAAAGCAGCCCCCCCCCGATTTTCCGTCGTATTACTTTAATTGTCGTGGTGAAATGCTTTTACTATTTTCAAGAAATTTTTTTTAAAGGCCGGGGGTTTTAGTTTCCAAACAAGTTAGTACATTAAAGGGAAAATTTTCATATGGGGGGAAAAAATTTTTTAATTTTTGGATTTGTATTGAAAGTTTTTCTACAAATTTTATAGAATCCCTTTTGCTTTTTTTTTTTTTTTTTTTAAATTTCCCTTTTTTGGGTTTTTGTTTAGTTGAATTTCGTTTTTTTGTATTTTTTTAATGATTTTCTTTTTTCCCTTTTTGGTTTTATTTTAATCCATTTTAAATTTTCATAAATTTTAATTAACTTTAGAGAGGTTTATTTCTATGTTTTGGGTTGTCTTTATCAATTTTACATGATTTTTTATTTATTATTTTTTTTTTTTTTTAAATACCGAGTGAACCCTCGGGCAGAAATGGGCGGGGGCAAAGTTTATTGGCACTTAGATGGGGACGACGGACTTTTCCCCAGGGGTTTTTAAGGGAAAAGGAGGCCCCGGGAAAGGGAGGGCCATTCCCGTCGACAGAGCCCCCTGAAAGGACGTCTCTCTTTTCCCGTTTTGGGAAACAGCCGCACGCGATGATTTAGAGCGAAGGGAGGCTACCCGGGAAATGTATTTGAAGAAAGCCCCGAGGTACTAGACCTCCGATTGAAGTTTTTTTTTGGGGGGGTTTAAAAAATGTAAGGACCCCCCCACGAAATTCGGCCCTTGGTCTTTTCGGTTTTCGTGGGTTTTTGATCCTTTTGGGGGCTGCCCCGATGCTATTGCTTTCATTTTGCTTTTGTGCCATTTTTTCCTTTAGGGTTTTCGGCATTTGGAATCTGGGGTTTGGGAATGGACCCCATTGGGCGGTGATCGGAGTGGGCAGATTTATCCCTAGGGAAAAGGGTGGTTTTGGTAGGGAGACCATCTGAGTGCCACTCTAGTTTCGCAAGGAATGAATAGGAGGGGAGCCCCCACTTTTTCACGCTCAGGGTTGTCAAAAAGTGCTGTAGACAGAAAACTACCCCGTCCCCTCATATGAATGAAGAAAGTTGCTCTCCCCCATTGGGTGGCTGTTCAAGGGTGAAAGGAAATTCCTGAAAGGGGCAGGATTTTTCCCCCGAGGGAAACAGTTTTTGGGTGGGTGTTTTAGAGGGAAGAGGGGTCACTTGAAAAGGAAGATCTCCCCCCTCCTGAGGGGAAACAAATTTTGGGTGGGGTTCAGAGGGAGAGAGAACCCCCTGGAAAAAAAGGAAGAGTCCCCTTCCCCCACTGGGGAAACAACCCCGGGGGGTTTTACAGGAAAGGAACACTTTGAAAAGGTACAGGTCCTCTCCTCACTCACTGAGGGAGGAGGGGTGGTTGTTTCAGAAGGATGAAAGGAACCACCTAGAAAAAGTGTTCAAAAGGGTTCCAAACAATGATGTCCTGTAGGGCATCTCCTCTGGTCTCTCCCCAGGGGTTTACACCTACCCACATGTTTGCTGTGCATGGCAGCCTTATGTGCTGTGAAGACGGGAGTCTTGGAGGTTGAGCGATGCTGTGAATGAGTACACTGATTGTGGCCCGGTCTGGCCAATCTGCTAGTCTCCTTCGGGAGGCTAGGGTCAAGCAGTCATGCCGCCGTTGGCACTCACACTGGTCCGTGAGTGTTGTTACAATGGCTATTGGCTGCGTATATCCTCTCATCACCCCTGTAGCTGTTAGACTCTGGCTCTAAAATTTAGCCTCCCCTTGTTGGACTTCGTAGTGGATGGGGGCGTGAGAGGATGAAGCATTGCCCAATTACATGGAAAAATCGACTAAAAATCCCCCACAGACAGATTCAAATATTAACGACCCATGCAAGGCCCAGATCACGGCAGCCACCCTTGAAGCCATTCGTGCCTCCTGGTGGCAAAAGAAAACACCATGCACAGGATGACTGCCATACCTGCTGCCAAGATGGACAAGACAGAAAGACCATCCAAAACCAATATGTCTGTCCATCAGATTGTCCAACAGATGGACTCTCGTGCTGTCCTGTCCAGTCCTGATCCCAGGCCAGGGAGGTCTCTGAGTTCCCCTCAGACGACCTCCCTGACTGAGAGGGGAGCACAAACTGAACCAGCCGAATCAGCTGCTGCCCCCACGAGGAAGTCTCAAAGGCGAAGGGGCGGGCCGAAACGTCCCGTGACTCCGAGGGAGAGTCTGATCCCCCTAGGCGTTTCCCTCAATTTAAAGTGCCAACTAAACCCGAAGGCTTTGACAATGCCTACCAACTGGTCAGGGCATTGGAGATGCAACGAAAAATCCGATTGTCGATCTGGGTTGCCAGAGATCAGGGACCCAGGGATAGTCTGACAACAGATGAAGAACCTTCAAGCAGCGAGGACTTCGCAATGGAGTTGTCAGACTCTGACACCAGTTAATCCAAATATAACGATGTCTCTGATGTAACTATCACCAAGTCACATCATGACACACAATCTAAGCAAACTACAGTGGAACATCAATGGCTTCTCCACAAGGAATGCCATCCTCCACGCAATAGTGCGATCAAGGAGATATTAACAGTGGAACCTGTTTGCTTCTCAGGGTATCATGTCTTCATGCTGCCACACATTGATGGCATGAGAGGCTTGATCACCCTTGTCAGAGCAACAATCCCCTGCTCCACAATAGCCAATGCACCGCACTGTGGAGACATTGTTGATTCTCTTGCCGTCGAAATTCACCTGGCCGGAGGGCCCCTCACACTGTACAATGTGTACAGCCGGCTAAGCTGTAGGAGCTTAGACATCAGTCAGGTCTCTGCTTCTGCAGCATATGACCGAGTGATCATAGGGGGAGACTTCAATGCACACCACCCCATCCTAGCTCCCTGCTGGGCACCGGATGCTGCTGGCTATCACATAGCCAACATGCTTTAGACATGCCCTGAGATCACTCTCCTCATTACCCAAAAACCCAAAGCATGTCAGGGGGGAGGGGGTCCAAAGACCTGGGCCGGGCCGCTGCGATCTGGGGGGACAGGATTAGTGGTGTGTCGTAGCCCCATCACAAGTGATCATTAGGCACTATAAAAAACCCTCTGGTGGGGGGCCCAGCCGAAATCCCAAAAACCGAATACAAGAGGGAAAAAACAGAAAGGGCCCAACTGGGCGGTGTTTCAAAAGGGCCCTTTGGGCCCCCACTGTTAAAGTTTGCAATGAACCCCAACAAAGGGGAAAATGGGAAGTATTAAAAACCCCAAAATTTGTAAATGCCTTTAAATAAAGACCCTTTTACGGGACCATTCCTAAAAATGGGCCCGGGGTTTCCAGGATTCACAAAGATCCCTGGTATTTTAAAGGGACAAAGGTTTTAGGGGGGTAAACCCACAGAGAAAAACATGTGCCAAAAAAAAAAATTTGAAGGCAAAAAACCTCCTGAAAACCTACCCCTTCCTAAGGGGGGGCTGTCAGGGTGCCAAGGAAACTGCCAAAAGAGTCAGGCGGGAAAAAGTGGTGGAAGGGTTTGGAGTCCTTCGACCCCCAAAACCCACCCTTCGAGTTTGGGGAAACCCGGGTCGGGCGAGATCCCAAAGCCGCTCACCCCCGAGGGCACCCCACCCTGACCCCAGTCAGAGGCAAACAGACTGGAAAACACGATTTCCTGCGGGGAACAAGAAGCAAAAAAAAGTCTGCCATTTAAAGGGGGGAAAAGACAAGAACGCCTACAACCAGTTTGGTCATATTAGAAAAAGGGCAGCCGAACCTGAATAACTCAGACGTTTCTTTTCTCTGAGGGAACAAAGGGAAAAAGCCTATAAAAACCAGTTCTAGCACAGCCCCACGTCTGAGGGGACCCTCGTACCCCAAATCATTTCCAATCAAGACTACAGGTGAACTTGCATTTCTTGAAAACCATTAAAAGGGCCGGGGAAACATCCACTCTCCCCCAAGTTGGAAGGGGGCAAACCAAAATTTTCCCCCACCCCCAAACCCCAAAAGAGCCGGGGAAGTCCCGCCCACTCTTTTCCTCAGTTTTTAGCCAAGAGGGCCCGGGAGGGGATGGTCCCAAAAACGGCTCCAATGGGAAAAATTTGGGACCCCCACAAAAAACCCCCTCCAGGGTTCCCCAGGGCATGGCACATTTAAAACAGCTTTACCCACGCCCCTTAAGCAAAATTTACCCAAGGTAAAATCGTGGTAATTTTCTTAAACCGGGAGAAGATTTTTAAATTTGGGCAAGCCCTTTTGCCTTTCAGGAGAGCCTGATCCAAAAAGGGAACAGAGGAAAGCTTTGGTTTGGGGATAGGTGACAATTTGGGGAACAGGACAGCCAGGGAAAATTTCCCAAAGGGTTTTTTTTTTCCCCTATAACAGCCAACCCACGGGAAAAAAGGGAAAAACACAACAGGGGGGGGTTTCTCAGCCCAGCCCTTTTTAAACCCCCCTTAAGTCCTTTTATCCTAAACATATACCCCCAGTGGGATGCAAGATAAATTTCCTATGCAGGACATTTTGCTATCACCCCACTGGTCCATACTCCCAAAATAAAGACAGTTTTGTCTGGAATTGGGTCTGAGGAGGTTTTTAGGACGGGGATTTCTGAGACAAAAAATTTCAAGGCACAAAGTCTAAAAAAAATCCAGGGAATGGACTTGGAAGGGGGTTTCGGGGACTTCCACTACTTTGGGGTAAAAAAAGCCCGGGGCCCTCCCCTTTCCAGAAGGGGGTTCCAAATTACCTGGTTGACCAACAAAAACAAGACTGTCTGCATGAGAGCAAGAGGGGAGACAAAATTGGGAAACCCAGACACAAAGTACAAAAAACCCCTTCTATGTCCAGGGTTTTTGGCCCTTTTGTGGATTTATGCCTCGGGTTGCTCTGTTTGGCAAAAAGAAAAAATTTTACCAAAGAGAAATTAGAGCCCAGTCCAAATGAAGCGGTTTCATCCGGGGTTTTGCCCCAAGGTGGACAAAGGGTTTCCTAACCCCCTCTTGGAGGAAAACCCTTTTCTCCCCCTGGAATCAAATCTAATGGCAGCCAATTTCCGTCAAAGGTCATCCCGCCTCCCCGGGGAAAACAAGCCTAAGATAAAGAATAGTCAGAGACCCAGAACAAAAACAACGAGCTCTTTGCAAAAACCCCAAAACACAGTCAGGGATTAATAGCCATCAGCTCAAAGAACAGTTCTTGTAAGGGCATGGGCTCCCCCCCCCCTAACTTTTTCGAAGCCCCCGGGCCCGGGCACAAAAAATCGACGAGTTCTCCATCATGAACCCCGTCAATGAAAAAGGGTCAATACCACACAATAGTCTAAAGGGAGGGAAAACCCCCGAGGGTCATTGCAGCCATCACTCCTCTTTATTAGTAGAAATACTTCACGGATGGGTCGGGGCAATCCTTGAGCCACACTGCAGGCACTGGCTTTTCAGCAAGGGATGCCCCCTAAAAACATAAAAGGGAACAGACAACGCCTCCCCTTACAGGGGAGAAGCAGTTTCCCAAACATGGGGGCCCTTTGCCACCCCGTCCCTGATGGAAGGACACATGGTCATACATACAGACTCCCGGGCACCCATGACTGTCTTTATCAGCACTTTTACCCAAAGACAAAAATCTACCCTTTGCCCACTTTCCCCCCACAAAGCGCAGAGGGTTCTTTTTCAGGTAGGGAAAAAAATCAAAACTGGGTCCCCAGCCACATTTGGGATCAGAGGAATGAGCCCCTTTCTGAAAAGATAACCCGGGCACTGGCGGGGTGTGCCCCCCCTTCCCCGATCATACAATTTGCAGAAAATTACTGATGGAGAGTGTACTGGGTGCCGTCATACCCTTTCCCCCTGGGTTCACAGAGAGGAAAAAAAAGAACCTCCCCCTGGCCAGCTGGGACTCCCGCGCCACAGGGGTATTAACCGCTGGCACTCTCGAAAAAATCAAAAGAGGACCGAAAACATTCTTTACAGGGAAAGCGCCCCAGGGTTTTCCCCTGTGCAGGGCAGATTATAGAGGGGCAATAGACCGGAAAGGGGAGGTGTTGATGCATTTTGGCGAGCCCCAACGCCACACCCCGTACATTAATTAGAAGGGAATTTTGAGCA
>NC_051392.1:31509925-31512425 GCF_015228065.2 Penaeus monodon
CCCCCCGGAAACCCTTTTTCACAGTGGGAGAAAGACAAAAACTTTTATTTAGGTAACTTCCTATCAAGGACGGGAAACTTAAAATGTTTTCTGTCTACAGCCTTTTAGACGAACCCGGGCTGGGGGCCCTACCCGGGAAAGGGGGGGCTCTCCCTGCCTATCGCCCTATTGGGGGAAAAAGATGGCAGTCATCGATGGTCGCCAGACCAGTCCCTACAAAGAATGGCCTTTCCCACCGAAAAGCAGGCCTTCTAAGGCCCCCCCAACACCCCTTCCCCTCGGGAGGAAAAGGTCTCCCCACGTCCGAGCACGCGCCCGAAAATGGGGTCAGTTCACAAAGGTGTGCACAGGTTTCCAAATGCCAAAAATTCGTAAGGAAAGGTGGCTAAGGGACGAAGCCATGAAAGCCCCATACATCGGGGCATCAACAAGGGGGGCGCGTCACGTGGGCCGAAAGGGGGAAAGCCGAGGCCAGTTGCAGGGGGGACCGGGCGCGTGCATCTCTTTTATGCCCATGCAAAAGCCACACGATGAGGGGGGTTTGGTGCTCTTTTGGGTGGGTCCCCCGCTGCGCCCCGCCCGCCACCCTTCCCGGGAAAACCGATCCCCTTCTTTTGAATCGCCCAAATTAAGGATCATTCACCGCGGGGGAGAAGGAGAGGAGGGAAGGCCCCTTTTCTTCAGCTTTTATTTACACATATTTTAGGTTTTTGCCAGCACTCAGGTCCATGACGCCGGTGATTGGCGTGGTCGATTCGCCAAAGAGGACCTAAACTCAACCGAGCGGGGGAAGCTCGTTGCCGTTGGTCACCACTTATTATACTACCCCCATCTATCTATATATCATTATTTATGGAACTATCTATTATAAATTTTATAATTTATTATATATTTTAACATATGTTATACATAACATCATCATCATCAAGGGGCTGGGCATACCCTTCGCTTCCCCAGGGGGTCCCGAGGGGCGTTCCCAGAGGAAAGGCCACCAATTTCCTTTCCAAAGGTTCGTCGACTGTTTGGGGGCCTGTCTTTTCCCGGCGTCCCCCCCGGTCTTCCCCAAGGGGTCTTGCGGGAACAAAAACCTTATGGGGTCGTCCTTGGGAAAAGGAGTAGGTGGCCATATAGGGTTTTTATTGGCGATTTCCCCCGGAAAATTATTGCAAAAACCCTTTTCCCATTTCCGGGTTTCCCCCACGGGGTACCCCCATTGGGGAACGTGGTCCTTTCCAAATGTAAACCCATGATCCGGGGGCCCCCCCGAAAAAGGGGGTTGTCAAAAAAAATCAAGGCGAGACCCAAGACACTGGATACTTAAAGGTTTTTTGCTTCTTTTTAAACAAAACTGGCAGTATCAAAGGCCTTTAAAACATGCAGTTGGTCCCCTTTTACATAGGGACCGATCTCCCAAAAGCCGTTGACGAGTTCTGGCTCCTGTGCCAGACCAATCCGTCTACTGACTTCCTGGTCCCGACAATCAGAGATAGGGACTACGTCCCAAAAGGTATTAAAAACTTTCTGTGACTTCAACGGTCCTCCCCGCAAGCATGGATCGCTAAACGGGTCCCCTAACGGGCCCCCAAAAGTCCAATTTTGGGTTTCTTGGTCCGGAGACCTTCATTGCTAAATCCACAAGAGCCGCCAAAAAGTGACCCCAAAGGACTCGATAGGATGGAAACCCACGTCGGAAAAAGTCAAGGTCTGAGACCTTAATACCCTAGGGTTGCTCCACACTACTTTGGCTAGGGTTTTCTCCCCATTATCCAGTCCATACAAGTGTTGAAAATTTTTATGCGGGAAACCACCTTTTCCCTCACCCTGAATTACAGGAAAAAGTTCGACATCCCCCCACCACACTTTACGCATTTCGTCCCCAGCTGGGTTGCTATCAGGCCAATAATCTTGTGGGAATTCCCCTGACCTCGGGACGCCCATGCGATTCCCATCCCGAAAAAAACCCCTTTTTGAGGTCGATTAGGTGCGGCAACAACGACCGAACTCAAAACGGCTTTTCCCCAAACTCGAAGCGCTAGAAACGGCTTTGTGGCTTCCCGGGGATAAACCCAACTGCTCCGGGGTTCTTGATCCCTCATAGGTGGTTGCGGTCCGTTCAGAAGAATGGGGGCGAAACCTTGCCTGGTTTTCTGAGCAGTGTAATCCCCACGGAAAGTTTGCTACAATCCCAACGTCCCCTTTCCCCTTCCCTAGAGGGTGACCACGCCCCTCACCAGGGGCGGGGGGAATGGTACCAGATTGCCAATGGAAAATCAGGACTGTATTAGGGGGCCCCGAGCCATGGTTTAACCCCCAGCCTTTTGCAGCTCAGCAGGGATATCCAATTTTCTGCACCCTTCCCGATGGGTGGGTCCGGCCAGGCACTGCACATCGCTTGCTCCAAGAAAAAAAATTATATATATATTAAAATTTTATTATTATTATATATATATATATATATTTTAAAATATTATTATATATATCATATATATATAATTTTTAT
>NC_051392.1:31514925-31519925 GCF_015228065.2 Penaeus monodon
TACATGGGTGCTTCACGCGCATGGTGATGTGAAGCGATGGTGGGGGTAGCCTAGATAGTTTTAAGTGCTTGCATGCCTTCTCGCTTGCAGCTTCCACCCCTGGCTAGCTCATGCGAAAAAGGGGGCAGCTTTTGATAAGTCTCCCCTGCCAGGTCCACGCCTCTCCCTCATCAAGACTTCTGCAGTGCCTCCTCGTGGCCACGCATGCGGTCCCAGGCTAAATCTGTGGGGGATCTCGGAGCAGCAGGAGGCCCCAGGGGTATGGAGCTAGGCCCACCGGCGTGTGGACACGCTCTGGCTCCGTACCAACTCCTACCCCTAGCCACCCTGGGGTAATGGGATGGCTAGGGGGAGGTGGGCCTTGCCAGTCCTCCTCCCCCAGAAAGACCCACTGGCAACGTCAACGATAAATGGAAATGCTGGGGGAAGGGGTGTTGTCCCTCCCACCCAGCAAGTAAGACGGGCTGTGGGTCCCGCTGGGAGGGCAAATGTCGGGGTGCAGGAATGGAACGAGAGTTACTCGTCCTGCCTTCGCCCCGGCAGACGCCAACCCACATGAAGCTTATGGGGCAAAGCCCTAGGGAACCCCACAGGCGGATAGGCGGTCCCACAGCCTGCCGACCCCCTTTATTTGGGGCTGTGTCTGCGGGGGCGGCAGAGGTGGTGTGCACCTGGAGTGACCCCCCAAGGCTTAATCTCAGGCGTGCTTTCCGGGTAGGCGCTTGGAACATCTGGGGATCGTCCTTGCACCTCTGCTATTGACTGGGAGTTGAGGTGGCTGCCCTCTCAGAGGTGAGAAGACCTGGTAGTAGCATGATCAGTGTGGGTGGTTACACTTACTACTGGTCGGGCCGCAGCGATGGTCACCACCTCCAGGGTGTATCCATAGCCATCTCCAGCCGACTTCAGCCCTCAGTAGTTGAGGTCACACTGGTTGATGAGCGTATTATTGCACTGAGACTGAAGCATGCTTTTGGCTTCATGTCTCTTATTGCTGTATACGCTCCTACCGATGTATATAAAATTGATGTGAAAGAGGTGTTCTGCGCCAAACTCGCATCTGTGGCAGACGATTGCCCCCTGCGAGATATTCGCATTGTTCTGGGAGCTGATCCCAGCAGCGAGAATAGCCTCCTTCTCCGGGACTTTGCTAGGTCCCAAAAAGGAGTCTCGGGCCCCCTGGTACCAGCGCTCACCCGCACGCTGGAAAACGGGTACAGTGGCCAAGGAGTTTTCGACCCACATTTTGGTTAGCATGCGTGGAGGATCCTCCAAACTGCAGGGTTTACCGGAAGTGCCGAGTTCTGTGGCACCGACCATAGGCTGGTTGTAGCTTCCCTGCAGGTCCACTTCAAAACTCCCCGGGAGCCGGCCAAGGTTTCCGGAAGGGGAGGAGTGTGCCCGTCGGTTCAACCTTGGCTGTCTCTGACCGATTCACAGAACTCAACAACCTGACGGACCCAGTTGCTCTGTGGGAGCTCTTCAAGCGTGTAACACTCGAAGCACTTCAGGAGTTCATTGGCTTACGCCCGAGGGCAAGGCAGAATTCCATTCCCTGGAGACATAGAGGCCACTGAAGTGTGTCGGCAAGGCTCGGCTGAATGGAATCAAGTTTTGGGCGGGTTCCATGGTGCTAGGGCTCGACACTGCTGAGAAGGGACAAGGAACAGTTCATCAGGAATCTTGCTGAGGAGATCGAAGGCCATTTCTGGTAAATGACCCTTTGCCCTGCCTACCAAACCCTGAGAAAACTGAACCTAACCCTCCTCACAGATGACTACGTCCATCAGCGGATGGACGATCATCTCAGATCATGTTGGGGTTCGTGAACGTTGGGCTGAGTATTTTGAACAGTTTTACCAGGTAGACCCTCCAACAGTTAGCTTGGATGCCCAAACGGATGTCTCACTGCCTGTGCCGGACCCACCCATCAGCGGGAACCTCCTACCCTAAAGAGATTAGGATGGCGATTTCCAAGCTGAAGAGTAGGAAAGCTGCAGGCATATGTGATACCCTGCTGAACTGCTAAAGGCGGGTTGAACCTATATCTCGGTGCTGCATACAGTCCTGACTGCCATCTGGCAATCTGGTACTATTCCCCCTAACCTGGTGAGGGGCGTGGTCATCCCTCTCTGGAAGGGAAAAGGGGATCGTTGAGATTGTAGCAACTACCGTGGCATTACACTGCTCAGCATACCAGGCAAGGTTCTCGCCCACATTCTTCTGAAACGGATCCGCAAACCACCTACTGAGGCATCAGAGACGGAGCAGTCTGGATTTAACTCCTGGCAAGTCCACATAGACCGTATACTAGTGCTTCGAGTAATTATGGACCCCGTCGTGAGTTGGTCGTGGATTTCTCGCAGCCTACATCGACCTCAAGAAGGCGTTGACTCGGTGCATCGGGAATCGCTATGAAGATCTGATGGCTCCGGAATTCCGACACAGCTTATTGGCCTATAGTCAGCCTCTATTACTGGTACTGAAAGTGCTGTAAGTGTGGTGGGGGATGTTCCGAACTTCTTCCCTGTTTAATTTCAAGGGTTGAGGCAAGGCTGCGTCCTTGCAGCAACACTTTTCAAAACCTGTAATGGACTGGGAATGGGGAGACGACTAGCCAAAGTCAGTGTGGGAGCAAACACTAGGCAATATTAGGTCTCAACCTTGAATTTTGCTGATATGTTGCTATCCTATCTGAGTCCCCTGGAGTCACTGGTGCGGATCTTGATGCTTTAGCCAATGAGGCAAAGCCCCTAAGGCCTAGAGTCTCCTGACCAAGACCAGATTCAGGATTTTAGGGGGCCTGTTAGGGGATTCCATGTCTTGCGGCGAGATGTTGAAGTCACAGAAAGTTTTACATGAACTTGTAGCATAGTCCATAATCTCTGGGTTGTCAGACCAGGAAGTCAGTAGACGGATTGGTCTGGCAACAGGAGCCATGAACTCAATCAACAAGAGTGTTTGGAGATGTCTGTACCTATGCAGAAGGACCAAGCTGCATGTCTTCAAGGCCTTGATACTGTCAGTGTCAGCTATCCAGTGTCTTGGAGTCTCGCCTTGCTGCCTTTTGTAACAAGTCCCTTCGCTGGATCATGGGGTACAGTTGGCAGGACCGCATGTCCAACCGACGGTTACACCTGAGACTGGCATGGGGGCCTGTTACTTGCTAAATCCGGGATCCGGGATCGCCAACTCATGCTATATGGCACCTAGCTCGTCTCCCTGTGACTACCCTGCCCACCAGGTTGTCTCGCTGCGAGACAACCCTGGGTGGAGGAGACCTGTGGGACGAACTAGGAGATATGGCTTGGGCCAGCTCGACGAGAGCCTGTCGCGATGATTAGAGATGGGCCGTGTGCCTGCCTGGAGACTCGCCTCGAGGGATCCCCGTGGCTGGAAGCGAAGGGTGGGTGGATATATATGTTTGTGTGTGTGTGTGTGTATGTATGTATGTATGTATGTATGTATATATATATATATATATATATATATATATATAATATATATATATATATATAATATATATATATATAATATATACATACATATATATATACATATAGATTATTATATATATACTATATATATCTATATTATATATATGTATATGACTGCCGGGCGATAGTCCCAGTAGTTAGAGTCCCCTGGAGTTTAATTTCCCGCCGCAGTTGTCGTAAATGCCTGTGCTCCGACTGTTGCTTGATTCCGATCTCACGCGAGAAAACAACATATCGCCTTAGAAAGTCAAACGTAAGGTGTCTAAGGGAAAATCGCCGCCGTTGTACAGAGTGTTTAACCGTGAGAGAGGCCTATGTCCTGCAGTTAATGAATGCAAAGTGTGCTGGGGGCCTCTGTCAGACTTCTCTGTTAATTCAAGATTGAGTCAAGGCTGTGGCCCTTTGCACCAACACTTTTCAACTACCTGCATGGACTGGATAAAGTCATGTGGAGCACACTGGGTAATGTCAAGATCCTCAGACTTAACTTTGCTGATGATGTTGCTTCCTGTCCTGAGTCTCTGATTCACTGGTTAGCAATGAAGTGGGAGGAAAAACAGGGGGGAGGAAAAGAAGCGAAGTCTTAGAAGGTCTTAGAATCTTCTTGGACCAAGGACCAAGATTCATAACTTTGGAGGCTGTCCGGGGAACCCTTCAGACGATCCATGCTTGCGGTGAGGACGTTGAAGTCACAGAGAGCGTTGTATACCTCTTGGTATGCGTATAGACATATCTCTGGTCTGTCCAGATCAAGAAGTCAGTAATCAGTTTTGGCAGCAAGGGCCATGACTTGATCAAAAAGAGCATTTGAGAGATTCGGACCTATGCGAAGGACAAAGCCACTGTATTCAAGGCCTTGATACTGCCAGCTTTGGCTCTATGGAAGCGAACCTGGTCGCTATCCAGTGGCCTTGAGTCTGATGTCTTTTTTAAACAAGTCTCTTCCAGGATCATGGGGTACAGTTGGGCAGGACCCTGTGTCTAACGAACTGCTTACATCGTGAGACGGCATGGGACCTGTTACTTGCATAATCCGGGATCGCCAGCTCCCCGATTACCTAGCTGTTTCCCTTGGGGTGACTCGCCCCATCAGGGTGTCTCTCTCATGACAATCCCTAGGTGTAGGAGACCCGTAGGACGACTCTAGGAGGTCATGGCTTTGGCAGCTCGACGAAGACCTGTCGCGAGGAGTTAGACATGGGCCGAGGCCTGCCCTGGATACTCACCATGAGGGACCCTCGTAGCAGGAACGAAGGGCAAGGCGGGCGTGCGCCCCCGTAGGCGTTAAAACCCTTGATGCTGCTGCTGCTGATGGTATATGACTATATAACTTCATAGATATATATATATATATATAATAATATATATATATATTATAATATATATATATATATATATATATGTATGTATATACTATAGGAATGTATATAGAACCCCCCATACATACATATACATATTCATATACTATATATAGATAGATAATAGATAGATAGTATCGATATC
>NC_051392.1:31524925-31534925 GCF_015228065.2 Penaeus monodon
ATATATACTATATCTGCATAATATATCCGTATATATATATTTGTATATATATATATATATATATAATATATATATATATATATATATAATGCACATGTACATATCCCCTATCTCTCTATCTCTATATTATATATCTATATATTATACTATATAGATCATATATATATAATATATATTATAATATACAATTGGTGAAATATGGTTTATCCATATATATGGTATACTTAATATTATATATAGGGGTAATCTATATAATATATATATATGCCCTAATGATATATTATATATCTATATATATATATATACATAAATATATATATAATATCTATATATTTATATATATATATATATATAATATATACATATAATATATGTAGAATATCATGTATATGTATATGTATATATCATTATATTCATATCTATATATTATAAGATATCATCTAATATATTATATCTATATATATAATAATTAATATATTGTTAATATATATGTTAATATTCTGGTGTCATATCATATCAATTTCCATATATAAATTCTAATAACTAATATATACCTCAATGTACAGTTTTTATTATATAAATTTAGTATAAAATATACCTCTATTAGATAGTAAATGATTGTACTCACACACTCCACAATCTGTGTGTGTGTGTGTTCTGCATATTATGTAATCGTATATAGTATCTACAATATATATAATTATATATATAATACTGCATATATGATATATACCATAACTATATATATACATATATAATATATAATATATATAGGTGCACACCGGGAAGTGGATATATATAAGCAGTTACAATTTATGATAGATATCGATAAGAGTTAATCACTATAATACGTTATGTAGTAGATACGATATATAATCAAAGGAATTAGTTATGTTATACATATATAGTAATATAATATAGTTTTGAGAATAAGAGGATAGATCGGGGCATGTCCGTGATATTAGTACATCAAGGTGATCGTCAAAGCGTGAATCTATAGCGAGTACTCTTATATATATATAGATATAATATTGCCATTAATCTTACCATAAGGAAAAAAAAACAAAAACACACAAAAAAACAAAAAAAAACAAAAAAAAAAAAAAAAAAAAAAAAAAAAAAAAAACAAAACAAAAAAAAAAAAAAAAAAAAAAAAAAAACAAAAAAAACAAAAAAAAAAAAAAACACCCACACACCCACCCCACACACACACACACACACACCACACACACACACACACACACACACACACCATATCAAACACCCACACACACACACCACACACACCCGATATATAACTTATATAGCAATCTACGATTATTACATATATATTATTAGCTATTACATATATATATATATATTATATATATTTGTATATATATAGCTAGTTGGTATATATAATATCTATATTATATATATTATATATATATAATCTAATATGCATATATAGTGTCAGGATAGTGGGATCGATCATTATATATAGTTAGGATAATATATATATTATATTGACGAGAGTATATATATATATATCTATATATCTATATATATATTTATATCGTATATCCTATTATATACTATAGTGGCTAATATAGCTACTATGAACGTCAACGGCCTCTGGATCCAATGCAAGTGATATATCTAAGTGGGGAGGTAAATATAATATCAATATAATAGTCAGCATCTACTTCTAACTAATGCTACTCGCTATCTATCTATCTATATCTCAGTATAATATATATATATCTATTATACTATATATATATATATATATGGCCACATTCTGCCGATAACTATATATATAACTATATATATTAATATAATACATCTAGGTAATAGCTATAAAGTACATGGCCTTATTGTACACTATATAAAACGATCAATAGGATATATAATATATATATATATATATGACAAGTGACTTAATATGATACAGTTTCTGTCTTCTTTTTAACACTCGCTATATTAGATATATATTATATATATATATATATATATATAATATATATATATCATTATATCTGTATATATAATATAATATTATATATATATATATATATATATATATGTAATATATATGTATATATCTATATATATATAATATTATATATATATATATTATATCAGGTATATATATATTATTAGTAATGCCACTAGTATATTACATGCCTAGCATATACATCTCACGTATAATATGAATTATCTATATATATATTATATATATAGTCCGTATAGATTACATATAATAGTATATATATATATTAATGACATTATGCATATATATCATAATAAGTGAGTCGCTACATAGTCATGACGTAGCTATATGTAAGATATGGTCATATAATGCATACATATATGCATATATATATATAGATATATATTTTATATATATATCTATATGATATATGTTCTATATATATTCTTCAGTAGGATATTAATAGTACGTATCATACACTATTATATAACACATATAATATAATAATATATAATATATATATATATATATATATATATATATACATATAGATATAATACTATATATATATATATAACTGGCATATATATATGCATATATAGTACGCTACGGTATCCGGATACGTAAAAACAATGTGTCATATTCCAACGCCTGAACATGTGCCGTTTTTCATCAAGGGACGGTGGTTATGCGGTGGCCGTTGTGCTGACTTACTGACACTTTCTGCTGATAAGAATTACGGGAATTCATATATAAAGATCCACATCTCGCTGATCTGAAATGTGCCTGGATTTTTAGGAATATACGGAATGTCCTAATTTCGCGCTACCAACGTTTTCACAAATGACAGGCCGACTCTGCCGAGCATAAATTCGTTATCACAAATCCTATACACCTTAAGAAACATGGACGAGACTACTGAATTTTTAACATACAACGGGTGATTTGAAAAAAAGTGAAGGTAATTAGGTCTGAGTAGTATCGTAAACGAAAAAATTTGTAGCGAGTTCTATTTACATTCAATAAAAGAACGTCAAAGAAAGGTAATTTCCCTGAATCTTTCCCATTCTACTTTTTAAAACTGATAGTACTCGCGAGGTTGTTGATTTACCGAAAAATCATCTGAAATCTGAACGTTCGCTTGGCCACAAAGAAATATTCCTCAACATCTCAGTAAACCAACTCGTTGCTCCCGGGAGAGAGAATAGACTCTGAAGGAGTTCATATTCTAACATCTCCATGTTAATCTAAAATTCGCAGACAACCCGTGGGCTAAGCTCACTTCCGCACCTACTCCATCCCATTGTTTGTTTATATAATAATTCCCGTCCAAGTAAAGATACTTATTCCGTGACGCAAAAACGAATGAGATCGATAAAGCAATTGGCCAGAACAGGGGTCTTTCTCATAAGATGTAAGAAAATTTTCTTTCAACATTCCAAAACTCGTCAAGCGGGGACATAGTTGAAACAAGGCATGTACACAACTCACTAATTTCTTACCGGCGTCGGGCAAGTTTTAACCGTATCCAGAAAATCCATCGGATGTTTAATATACTGTCAGGAACAGGTACACCTATCAAAGGGATAAACACACTCGCTAGCCAAGAGTCTGATGATAATATATCTATATATATATATATATAAATATTATATATATATTATATATATATATATATATATATTTATATAATGTAATATATATAATATATATATATATATCTAATCTACTATCTCTATAAATACCTCTATGTATCATTTATAAAACCTCATATCTTATATAGATATTCTCTATATATCTCTATCTCTATATATATAGTTCTAGATATATAAATTATTATGTGTGTGTGGGTGGTGTGTGTGTATATTTATAGTCTACACACATCCACACCAACACCCACACCCCACACCCCTACATATCGGCCTCTCTTACTCTCTCATATCTACTATCTATATATACTACTATATATGATATATATATATATATGAGGTTCATGTATAGTAATATATATATAATATATATCAATAGTTACTATATATATATATATATATTACTATATAAGCGTTAGTATCGGTTATATATATGCATAAATAATTATATACCCATATTTTGTATAGTTTAGAACTATGATATATATATATATACATATATATATATTATAGATATATATAGTTATAACTATATATAATTATGCATATATAGTCTTGGCTCCTCTTCGTTTTCTGGATTTAATCGGTAGGTTCTGTTCTGAGTGCCGCCGTGGTCTTTGCCTCAGTGCATGATACTTGGTAGATTGATGATTAGTTTCATGGGCAGTTTTATGCTCTTGGAGTGTAAGTACGTGCTGTAGGGTCCACAACTTCCTTCCAGAGAGTGCCGTGTTTGCCTTTTTTTTTTTTTACGTCAATATATATGTTCTCTCTATATTCTTTGTCTTTGGGCTTGGACCAGCACTGGACTTGGCTGCTTGGCACCCAGTGCTAGGTGGCATTCGATGTGAAGTTCTTTGCCAAGTGAACAACGCACTCCGCCGGTGATTTCAACCCTTGAACTCAGATTGCCGTCCGTGACAGTCCGACGGCTCTAACCATTCGGCCACCGCAGCCTTGGATTCACTGTATTCATGGCATTCCATGATTTTTCTTGGAAATTTTGAGGGTCGGTGTTGCCATTGCCTTCCGCCGGTGTTTTTTTATCTAGTCACCATCTCTATTACCCGTCCTGACTTGGGGCTGGCTTGACACCCATTGGCTAGGTAGGCAATCGAGGTGAAGTTCCTTGCCCAGGGAACAACGCGCCGGCCGTGACTCGACCCTCGAACTCAGATTGCCGTCGTGACAGTCTGGAGTCCGACGCTCTAACCATTCGGCCACCGCGGCTCATCTATATATAGTTTAATAATATGTATATATAATGATATATATAATATATATCTAATATATATATATATATATCTAATATATATATATACCTATATTATATATTATATAATATATAGAATATATATATATATATATAGTATTGTTATATATATGTTGTAGTATGTATACATATTTATCAGTTTTATATCTATAACTATATTTTATGTTTAATGATCTATATATATATATAATATATTATTATATATATATATACTATATATATAAATATATATATATATATATTTGTTATGTATTATATACATATATAATATAATACAAAAAATTCTATATATAATATATTATATATATATCTACTATGTAATATCTATATGTATATATATATATGTCTATATACTACATATCGTGTATATACTTATCTCCATCTCTATTATCTTATATATATATATATATATATATATATATATCTTATATCATATCGTCTATTCATAGGGGGATATGTTGTATAGATTTGGATGTGTATATATATATATATATAGTCTAATATCTCTATATATTTATAAATGATGTATCAATATATATATATATAGTATAGATATATATATTTATTATATATATATGTATATATATCATACAAGTATATATATATACATGCTATATATTCTATATCTATATCTATCTATCTATCTATCTATCTATCTATATATAGTATATGATATGTATATGTATGTATTATATACATTCATATATATATACATACAATATATATATATATAATATAGATCATAATATATATATACTTACGTGTTCTAGGTAATCTCGAGAAGATATATATATACTTAGTATAGTTTATAAGGGAGGGGTATGCATTTTATAGTCATATACCATCAGCAGCAGCAGCCATTCAAGGGTTTAACGCCTACGGGGTGCGCATAGCGGCCGGCATGCACCCTTCGCTTCCTGCTACGAGGTCCCTCATTGGGGTGAGTCTGGTCAGTGCAGGCACCTCGCCCATGTCTCTAACTCCTGCGCGACAGGTCTCGTCGAGTGCCCAAGGCATGACCCTCCTAGGTCGTCCCGACGGGTCTCCTCCACCTAGGGATTGTCCATGCAGAGAGACAACCTATGGGGAGAGTCCCCACAGGGAAACGAGCTAGGTAATCCGGGAGCTGCGATCCCGGATTATGCAAGTCAGGTTCCATGCCAGTCTCACGGTGTAGCCTTTCGGTTAGACACAGGGTCCTGCGCACTGTACCCATGATTCCTGTACAGCCCTTTTGTTAAAAAAGTACAGCAAGACTCCAAGGCACTGTATAGCGACCAGGTTCGCTTCCATAGACAAAGCTGGCAGTATCAAGGCCTTGAGAGACATGTGGCTTTTGTCGCTCTGCATAGGTACCGACATCTCTAAATGCTTCTGCTTTGATCCAAGTTTCCATGCCCTTGCTGCCACTGGCTTACTGACTTTCTTGATCTGACAGACCAGAGATATGGTCTATCGCTAGCCAAGGTAACAAAGCTCTCGTTCTGTGACTTCACGTCCTCACCGCAATCATGCGATCGTCTGACAGGTTTCCCTGACAGGCCTCAAAGTTCTGAATCTTGTCTTGGTCCAGAAGACTTCCTAGAGCCTTCTAAGACGTCGCTTCATTGCTAACCAGGGAATCCAAGACCCAACAGGATAGCAACACATCAGCAAGTTAAGGTCTGAGATCTTGACATTACCCAGTGTTGCTTCCACACTGACTTTATCCCGTCCATGCAGGTATTGAAAATTGTTGGTGCGAAGACACCAGCCTTGCCTCATCTCTGAATTAACAAAGAAGTCTGACAGGCCCCCCAGCCACACTTTGCATTCATTCACTGCAGGACATTATGGCATCCTCTCACGGTAACACTTGTAGCAACGGCGGCGATTCCTTCGACACCTACGTTGACTTCTCAAGGTGATATGTTTTTTCTCGCTGTCTGATCAACCCAACAGTCGGAGCACAGGCATTTTACGACCACTGCGGCGGAAATTAAACCTCAGACTCTCACTACTGGACTATCGCGGCAGTCATATAATAATATCTATATATAAATATATATATATATATATATATGTATATATATTGTAATATATATCTTTATAGTATATATATATATATATATATAATATATTATATATATATATAATATATATAGTATTTACTATATATATTGTACACACACACAACAACATATATATAATGTAGGCATGTATCTACACTCATATTATATATATATATATCTATAGATATAATAAATATATATATATATATATATATATATATATATATATAGATAGATAATACAACATAAATACATGACAACATAACACACACACACACACAAACATATATCTCCACCCACCCTTCGCTTCCAGCCACGGGGAGCCCTCGCGGCGAGTCTCCAGGCGGCACACGGCCCATCTCTAATTCCTCGCGACAGGGTCTCCGTCGAGCTGCCCAAGCCATGCTCTCCTAGGTCGTCCCGAAGGTCTCCTCCACCCCAGGTTGTCTCGCAGAGAGACAACCTGGTGGCGGGTATCCCGGGAAGACGAGCTAGGTGGCCTCTAGCATGATTGGCGATCCCGGATTTATGCAGTAACAGGCCCCATGCCAGTCCTCACGGTGTAACCGTCGGTTGGACATGCGGTCCCTCCAACTGTACCCCATATGAATCCAGCGAAGGGACTTGTTACAAAAGCAGCAAGGCTCGACTCCAAGCCCTGGATGCTGACACTGACAGTATCAAACGCGCCTTTGAAGACATGCAGCTTGGTCCTTCTGCATATGTGTACAAGTACATCTCCAAACACTCTGTGATTGAGTTCATGGCTCCTGTTTGCCAGACCAATCCGTCTACTGACTTCCTGGTCTGACAACCCAAGAGGTATGTGACTAGTTGCTACCAAGGTATGTAAATTTCTTGACTTCAACATACTCGCCGCAAGCAATTGATCCCCTAACAGGCCCTCTAAAATCCTGAATCTTGGTCTTGGGTCCGAGAGAACCGTGCAGGGAGGGAGGCCTGGGTTCCTTGTGCGGCTCTTGCTAAATGCATCAAGACCGAACAAGCCAGTGACTCCAGGGTACTCAGATACGGACTAGCAACTGCATCAGCAAAGTCAAGTCTTGAGACCTTACTATTGCCTAGTGTTTGCTCCACACTGACTTGGCTCTAAGCTCTACCCATTAATCCAGTCATACAGTGGTTTGAAAAGTGTTGCTGGCAAGGACCAGCCTTGCCTCACCCTTGAAATTAACAGGGAAAAGTTCGACATACACCAACCACACTTTACCAGCACTTTCAGTACCATTATAGAGGCTTTGCTATCCGGCAAAAATCTGTGTCGGAATTCCCGAGCCTCAGGCTCTCCATGAGCGATTCCCGATGCACCAAGTGAAACGCCTTCTTGAGGTCGATGTAGGCTGCAAGCAGCCCATGACCAAATTCACGACAGCGTTCCACAATTACTCGAAGCGCTAGTATACGGTCTATCGTGGCCTTGCCAGGAGTAAATCCAGACTGCTCCGCTCTCTGGTGCCTCAGTAGGTGGTTGCGGATCCGTTTCAGAAGAAAGTGGGCGAGAACCTTGCCTGGTATGCTGAGCAGTGTAATGCCACAGTAGTTGCTACAGTCCCAACGAACCCCTTTCCCCTTCCAGAGAAGGATGACCACGCCCCTCAGCAGGTCAGGGGGAATGGTACCAGACTGCCAGATGGCAGTCAGGACTGTAAGCAGGCCCCGAGCCATAGGTTCGCCCCCAGCCTTTAGCAGTTTAGCAGGGATATCACATATGCCTGCATCTTTCCCACTCTTCAGCTTGGAAATTGCCATCCTAACCTCTGCCAGGGTAGGAGGTTCCTCGCTGATGGGTGGGTCCGGCACAGGCACTGAGACATCGCTTGCATCCAAGCTAACTGTTGGAGGGTCTACCTGGTACAACTGTTCAAAATACTCAGCCCAACGTTCACGAACCCCAACATGATCTGAGATGATCCGTCCATCTGCTGATCGGACTGCAGTCATCTGTGAGGAGGGTTTAGGGTTCAGTTTTCTCAGGGCTTGGTAGGCAGGGCGAAGGTCATTTACCAAGAAATGGCCTTCGACCTCCTCAGCAAGATTCCTGATGAACTGTTCCTTGTCCCTTCTCAGCAGTGTCCGAGGCCTACGCACCATGGAACGACACAAGACTTGATTCCCATTCAGCCGAGCCTTGCGACATGCTTCAGTGGCCTCTAATGTCTCCAGGGAGATGGAATTCTGCCTTGCCCTCGGGCGTAAGCCAATGAACTCCTGAGCTGCTTCGAGTGTTATGTGCTTGAAGAGCTCCCACAGAGCAACTGGGTCCATCAGGTTGTTGAGTTCTGTGAATCGGTCAGAGACTGCCATGGTGAACCCATGGGCACACTCCATTTTCCTTAGTCTGTCCAGGTGAAACACCTTAGGGTGGCCACTAGAGGGATGGGGAGTTTTGAAGTGGACCTGCAGAGTAGCCACAACCAGCCTATGGTCGGTGCCACAGAACTCTGCACTCTGGTAAACCCTGCAGTTCTGGAGAATCCTCCATCGTGTGCTAACAAGAATGTGGTCGATCTCCTTGGCCACTGTACCCGTATCGCTGTACCAAGTCCAGCGATGCGGGTTGGAGCACTGGTACCAGGAGCCAGAGATCCTCATTTTCTGGGACCTAGCAAAGTCCCGGAGAAGGAGGCTATTCTCGATGCTGGGATCAGCTCCCGAGCCATGGGGGCCGACAGACATCTCGTAGCCAGCTCAGTCAAAGCCGGATACCGCATTGAAGTCACCCAGAACAATGCGAATATCTCGCCGGGGGCAATTGTCTGCCACAGATGCGAGTTTGGCATAGAACGCCTCTTTCACATCAATTTTATATATATCGGTAGGAACGTATACAGCAATAAGAGACATGAAGCCAAAAGCATGCTTCAGTCTCAATGCCATAATACGCTCATCAACCGGTGTCACCTCGACTACCGAGGGCTGAAGTTGGCTGGAGATGGCTATGGCTACACCCTGGAGGTGGTGACCATCGCTGCGGCCCGACCAGTAGTAGGTGTAACCAACCACACTGATCGTGCTGCTACCAGATATTCTCACC
>NC_051392.1:31542425-31547425 GCF_015228065.2 Penaeus monodon
TCACCATCGATCTGATCGAAGCTGCCGGAGACGTAGTCTATGACAACTCGGTACCTTATTCATGATGCCTCCGACAAGCCAATTCAATGATGAACGAGCGACATCGTTCCTAATTGCACAAGAAAGAGATCAAACAAACATTTCAAACTACAGGCCAATCAGCCTTGCTCAACAAATTACGAGAACTTAGACGAAAATCAAACCACGATAAAACCGGAACGCTTCAGAAAGGTTTTTCAACCTATTGACCATCTTTCACTCCGCATATCAGCTGATCGAAAGTGCGCCGAGTAAAGGATACCGCTAGTCATCTGGCTTGTTGACTAAACCCAGTCTTTTGATCTGTGAGATCCTTTTGTATACTCATGTGTTGTGTTTCGTAATATGTTTGTTTGGTGTTTCTCTACGATGCTTGGGGAGAAGATAAACCAATTAAAGTAAGAGGTTCATGTAGATCAGCTCTGGCAAATAAAAGGGAGTTCTTCATATTCCTGTCCCCACGCGTCAGCTCTGCCGAGAGCGCTACTCCCAGACGTTTGAATTCATTATCACAACCCACATCTCCTCTCCCCCTTTACGTTCACTAGCTGGAGTCTTGAACGTACTTCTAGTTGTACGTTTTCCGAGTCGAGGTTCAACAGGCACAGATGGGGTGGAAGATCCAGGTGCATCTCTGACAGCTGTTTCTTCCAATCATTTGAGTGTCGAATCATACTGTGTAGGGCGCAAGAAGTGGCGATTCGCCATAGTATACGCACTTGGAAGCCTGATGTGATAATCACGAGATTTGCCAATACCATGACATGCCAACCTTATCCCAACGCTTGGATGTGGATCCTGGAATTCGCACATCGCCCAACTGTTAACTTGGAAAGTGAGTGGCGAGAGTGTCATA
Organism: Penaeus monodon; assembly: GCF_015228065.2. Lineage (NCBI taxonomy): Eukaryota > Metazoa > Arthropoda > Malacostraca > Decapoda > Penaeidae > Penaeus > Penaeus monodon. Next base: position 31,543,321 of record NC_051392.1, read on the forward strand.
GGGCGTGTCTTCCACGGCCTTGCTCGTACTGCAGCCGGCGTCGCAGTCTTCAGCCTTGGTCCTACCACTCCTTCATGAAGCACTAGAGTGGGCAGGCACACAGGAGCGAAGGGGCATACCAAACAGAACTTGAGCAGAGAACGCGTGAATTTGGGCGTTACGCAATTCCATAAGGCCTCTGTCGAACTCCTCACAGTCATATTCCCGTTGGGTGCTGTCTTCATGATCATACTTTACTTTCGTCACAGCACCTCTGCATGCCCATTGGACTGTGGATAATGGGGACTTGACTGACATGACGCACTCCCATCACTGAAGAAATGTAGCAAATTCTCGGCTGAGACTGGGGTCACACCGTCGTACGAGGCGAACGGGGACACCAAGATCACGGAACATGGTGCAGAAAGAATCTAATCGTTGAGCACTTGTTGCATTATTTCCGCACACGGATTACAACAGGCCATCCAGAACGTCTTTCAACATACCCAAAAGTGTTTTTCCATCAACACTAAAAACTCAGCGATACAGACATAAATGGTCTTGTGGGTTTGTCTTCTACAACGCGGTTCTGTTGCTGGCTAGGCTGTATGCGCTGGCATGGCTCACAGGCACGAACATATTCACTATGTCTGCATTAATGCCTGGCCAAAGACTGTCTGCTGTGCACACGCTTAGTAGCTTCCACACCGGAGTGGCAATCAGGCAGGCGAGCCAGGGTGCTACGGTGTAAAGAAGCAGGGACAACCACTCTAGGTCCATAGAGCACCATGTCACCATTGTTGTACGACGCGTTGCGAATTTTCCAGTACGGACGCAGGGTACTTGCAGGTTGTAGCCGGTCATTGGGGACCCTGACTTTAACATGATGATCAATTCTTCATGAAGGCAGCCTTAGATGCAGCCATACGCAATTCTTCCATGAGAGATCCTCTTGCTCGTCTATAGCGTCTGATCTTGAACAGACTTGACAGCATGCAAAGCCGCAATCTTGACAAAGTGGCCATCTCAGTATTGAAAGTACCCTCGTCCACGTTTGGGTGCTCACGGTGACGGAGAGGCATCAGGATGCTCAACTCTTACCTGCACGCACATTGCAGTAAAAATGTAGGGTTGCATTTATCCTTCATGTGCTGGAGGCGAGATTTTCAGAGCATCCAAGAATAATGGTTCAAGTAGGCCATGGACGGTGATCTGTCATCAAACTGGTGCTGAAGTCCACAGATAGAACTTGCACTTTCTGATAGCCCAAACGACAGCTTGCATTCCAATTCCGATGGTCGCTACCGTGTTTCTGGTGTCCGTCCAAGAACAGAGATCCACATGCACCATCTTGTATCTTCCAGCACCGTGGTCCTGCAGGCAACACATAGCCGAGGCCATAGATCGGAGGCGTCGGTCTGCAGAATGGTAGGAAGAGCTGGATCAAACGTCGCGAGTATGGGTGGCTTTGACAAGCTGTTTGTGTCAATAAAAGCTTTGGTGTGGTCCCGCTGTCCAAGCAAGCTCTTCTTGGACTCATCCAGTGGCTGAGCGTGCTGCAGTGGTCGAATCTTGGGTGGTAACTCAGCCAGTTGATTTACCAATCCATAATGACCAAGATCTGTTAGTTCGCAGGTGAAACTCTGGATGGGCCTCACCTTCTCTGGGTCTGCTTCAATACCATTCTTGATAGTTTTGTACCCACAGAAACTGCCTCAGATGCAGCCACAATGCTTCTCTTGCATTAGTGTTATCCGTGCTGACGACACCTTGCAGGACTTCATTTACACGTGCGTGTGAGATGTAGTCCTCATCATGTAGAGAAATGTCTCCACAACGTTGATGCAGTTCGTTACTCCTGAAGTGCCCTGTCACCCGAAAATCGGAGACAAAAGCGTCTCCTGTTTGCCCGCAACCATGGGGCCACGACAATACCTGAAACGTCCATAGAGTTAATGTAGTCAGTTGTTGATCGTCCTCATGCAGGGGTAGTTGCCAATAACCACAAAGAGCAATCCACAGTTTGTGATAATCTTGACCGTGGACTGAACTTCCTGATGGCTGTAAATTGGCGTCGAGAATGGTGGGCAGGGCGAGAGACTTTCACTGTTGAGTTTTGACAGGTCAGTGGTAATACGAACACCACCATTCACTTTTGGGACAACAACCATTTGGATGAACACCAATCTGATGGTTCTCTCTACTGGCTTCGAGATGCCTTTGGGATCACTAATATCAAGACTCCTTCTTCGTTTGGTTCCTGAGCCTGAAAGGAATCATTCTTTGGGGTGTGAATCGCGAAGGCGTCGCATTTCCCGCAGATGAATTCTCCTGTGGTGGGCCAATCATCGTCCCTTGAGTGGCCTGACTGCAAGTCGTCCTTCTTCACCAAGACGTCCTGCAATACTGATGCAGAAATACTCCCTTGCTTCTTCAGGTTACTTAAACTGGTCCATCGGTAAAGGCAAGCGGAAGGCTGAGGTTTAGGACGTGCAAGTAGATGTGACACTCCCTGCTGTGACAACTGAATGGGATACAGACTTACTACATTCAGTTCTGGCTTGGTGTCCTCTTCTTTTGCCTTCTTACCTTCCGTTTCTTTGGACAGCATTTATCAATAGTGTCCACCTGCGATTGCAGACCTTACATCTGGCATTCCTGCCTGACCTTTGCAGTAGAATGTCCAATTGGCCTATCTTGCCACAATCATGACATGTGGAATAGGGCCTTGCATAGACCTTTTTCATGTTGACGACCACAGCAGTTGCAGACTTTACTAGGCATAGGTGAGCTAGGTCACATCTTAGACTTCACTTCAGGGCAGCCTTTTTATCTCTTTTATATTGATAACAGCACGTGATTGAAATTGTGTCCATCAAAGCAGATAGATGCTGTCTTTGATGATTTCATGAGACTGCATTTCTCCAAAACATCTTGCACTGTCGCTGACAGTCATCTGAATGAGCTTCTGGTTAAGTTCCCTCATCACGGTATACCCATTAAGTAATGCCGTGTTTCATCCACTGCTCCACAGCATGTATGGTCCTGAGCCTTGCAAAGATCTATCCTCCTGTGACAAGATTTTCACCGTATCCAAAAGTCAATCGACAACTCGCCCGTCTGCTTGCTTGCACTCGGAGAGGCCTTCCGTCGCAGCGCCTCATTACTGGCATTTTTGATATTCTCCTCGAGCTTTGTCATACATCATATACTGAGGCATGTTTGGGTCTTGGCACGTTTTACTTGTGCTCCAGCACCCGTCGCATCTCAGTGTAAGGCACATGCGTAGCTGTATATCTGCTTTGATGATTGCAGACTGAGGTGATTCCACATGACGAGCATAATCAGACCGATTTCGCGCTCATTCCCGGAAAATGTTGGGACTCGCATCGGCTGGTAATACTTTCTGAGGTTGGATTGTTGCCTTCGGGGTCGCGGAGTTGTGAGAATCGTGGATGCAGCAGATTGCTCACTGGCGAACTCGCAGGTTGAATCTACCGGCTGCTGGGGAGTGAGCGAAGTATCACTCCTGAAAACGGGCCACTTCCTCATCCCTCCCGTCCGGGCTTCTTCTCTTCCGACGGCTTCTCTTCCTTCCGACTGGCTTCCTCTTCCTTCCGCGGTCTTCTTCTTCCATCCGACGGGCTTCCTCAGTCCTGTAACGTATTCTCCTCCTTCTGGACGTGCTTCTTCCCTCTTTTCATCCCTCTGTATTATCCACTGGAGCAATGTAGTAATATCCGTTGGGGGGAAAAAAAAAAAAAGGTGGGTGCTGCACTGGCTTCTTCAGACTCTTCAAGGCTAGGTCTGATTTCTCCGGGCCGCTCTTACTGGCCTCTGCGGTTTCTTTCCTTTCCCATGATACCGTGGTAAGGGTGTAAGATAATACAGCAACTTCGCGCAAATCCGGTGAAATTTCTCGTCCATGCAGTGGTGGGGGAGTGAAGTGTGTGTGCGTGGCATTGCCGTGACGTCACCCGGCACTTGCGGTAGGAGAGCCGCGACGCGAGAGAACAGTCGCTCACGAAGCTCGCAGCGAGCGCTGGAATATGTCTCGCTCCAACATCGTCAATATGCTTCGATTCGGCCCCTTATGCTTCTAAATATAGCACTGCCTAAATGCTAT
>NC_051392.1:31559778-31562278 GCF_015228065.2 Penaeus monodon
GAAAATTGAGGGTTCGAGTCCCGGGCCCGGGGCGTTGTTCCCTTGGGGAAGGAACTTCACCTCGATTTCCTACCTAGCCACTGGGTGGTCAAGCCCCCCCAATCAGTGCCGGGTAAATAGAATGGTGCTAGATAAAAAAACCGGGCGGAAGGGAAAAGGAAACCACCGCCCCAAAATTTTCCAAAAAAATCATGGAAGCCCATGATCGTCAGGCCCCGGTGGCCGAAAGGTTAAGCGCGGACTGTCACGCGGCAAACTGAGTTCAAGGGGTTTGAATCACCGCCGGGGCGTTGTTCCCCTTTGGGGAAAGAACTTCACATCGAATCCACCTACCCTGGGGGCCAGCCACCCAAATCGTGCTGGTCCCAAAGCCCGGATAAAATGAGAGAATTTTTACGTAAAAAAAAAAAAACAAAACCGGACTCTCCGTGAAAGGAACTGTGGACCCTACCCCGTAAAATTACTCCAAGAGCATCACAACATGAAAACTACAATTAAGTATCATCTGTGACCCCGCGGCTCAGACATGAACCACCCTTAAAAGAAGAAGAAACTAATATTAATTCACTTTCTATATATATATTATTTATATTATATATATTATATAAAAATAAAATATATATATAATAATTATATATTTATATTATTTTTAAAATATACAAAAAATGTGTGTATAATATATTATCAATTATATATAATATTATATATATAAAATATATATAAAATATATATATTATTATATTATATATATATATATATATTATTTATATAAAATAATATATATTAAATTAAATATATATTATTTAAAATAATTGTATGTGTGTGTGTGTGTGTGTTTGTGTTGTGTGTGTATACTATAATATCACCCACACACACCCCACATAATATATATATTTTAATTAATAATTATATATATATATTAAATATTTTATATATATATTTAAAAAAATATTATGTATATATATATTTAAAATTATTAAAAATATAATATATATTCATAAAAATTTAATAAATTTATAAAATATATTTTAAATTTTATATATTATTATATATTATTTTATATATATTAAAATTTTAATTATCTCAGCTCTTGGGTAGCGAGTGTTTTTTCTCCCTTTTATGGTGTTCCTTTCTGACAGTCATATTAAACATTGATGGATTTCGGATAAGGTAAAACTTGCGACGCACGGTAAAATTAGGATTTTTTTGTACATTCCTTGTTTACTAATTCCCCTTGACGATGTTTTAGAATTTCTTGAAAAAAATTTTTTTTCATCTTATGAAAACCCCTGTTCTGGCCAATTGCTTTTATCGCCCCCATTCGTTTTTTTTCTCACGAATAATATCTTTACTTTTACCGGGGAAATTTTATAAACAAATTTTGGGATCGTGGTGGGGAATTTGCTTAAGCCCTTCTTGCAATTTATACTGGGATTTTTGAACTGAACTCCTTCCGTCTATTCTCCCCTCCGAACGAGTTGGGGTTTCTTATGTTTGATGATATTTTTTCTTTGTGGCACGAACCGTTCAGTTTCGTGATTTTTTTTGGTAAACAAAAACCTCGCGCGTACATCATTTTAAAGTAGAAAGGAAATTCGGGAAAATTACCCTTTTCTGACGTTCTTTTAATTTAAAGTAAAAAGCTCCTTAAAATTTTTCGTTTACCGTAAACCCCTCAGACCCAATTTTCCTTTACTTTTTTTCAAACACCCTTGATGTTAAAAAATTCATAGTCTCGTCCATTTTTAAGGTGTTAGGATTTTGATAACGAAATTTTTTCTCGGGAGTCGGCGTCATTTGTGAAAAAGTTTTCGAAATTAGGACATTCTCGTTTTTCTTAAAACAGGGACATTCATCAGCGGTGGAATTTTATTTCATTCCCGTAATTTCAGCAGAATAGTGTCAGTAAAACTATTAATTATTCCCATACCCGTCCCCTTATGAAAAACGGCACATGTTTCAAAGGGGTTGGGAAATTTCATTGTTTTTACGTATCCGAATCGTGCGTAATATATATGCTATATATATGCATATATATAATATATATATATAATATATATATAATATATATTATAAATAAATAAATATATATATATATATGTATATAAAATATATAATATATATATATTATATGCATATATATAATTTTATATAAAAAGTATATATAATACATATATATACATATATATTATATAATATATATATTATTATTTTATATTTAAATTATATTATAGTTTATATTTTGTTATATCTATGCATATATAATATATAATATATTATATAATATATATATATATATATATAATATAATATATATATATAAAATATATATATATATATTTTAATATATATAGATTTAAAATTTTTAATATTAAAATATATATATAATGCATATTAAAAATATATATATTAATTTATATATATATATTATAAAATTTTTATGCATTATTTATTATGTGTGTGTTGGTGTGTGGGTGTGGTGGTGGGGTGGTATGGTTGT
>NC_051392.1:31567278-31572278 GCF_015228065.2 Penaeus monodon
TCTATCTATCTATCTATCTATCTATCTATATATATATATATATATATATACATGTATATAGTCATATACCATCAGCAGCAGCAGCATCAAGGGTTTAACGCCTACGGGGGCGCACGGCCGCATGCACCCTTCGCTTCCTGCTACGAGGGTCCCTCATGGTGAGTCTCCAGGCAGGCCCTCGGCCCATGTCTAACTCCTCGCGACAGGTCTCGTCGAGCTGCCCAAGCCATGACCTCCTAGGTCGTCCTACGGGTCTCCTCCACCTAGGATTGTCATGCAGAGAGACAACCTGATGGGGAGAGTCACCCACAGGGAAACGAGCTAGGTAATCCGGGAGCTGGCGATCCCGGATTATGCAAGTAACAGGTCCCATGCCAGTCTCACGGTGTAGCAGTTCGTTAGACACAGGGTCCTGCCAACTGTACCCCATGATCCTGTGAAGAGACTTGTTAAAAAAGACATCAAGACTCCAAGGCACTGGATAGCGACCAGGTTTCGCTTCCATAGAGCAAAGCTGGCAGTATCAAGGCCTTGAAGACATGTGGCTTTGTCCTTCTGCATAGGTACCGACATCTCTAAATGCTCTTTTTGATCAAGTTCATGGCCCTTGCTGCCAAACTGCTTACTGACTTCTTGATCTGACAGACCAGAGATATGGTCTACGCTACCAAGGTATACAAAGCTCTCTGTGACTTCAACGTCCTCACCGCAAGCATGGATCGTCTGAACGGGTTCCCCTGACAGGCCTCCAAAGTTCTGAATCTTGGTCTTGGTCCAGAAGACTTCTAAGCCCTTCTAAGACTTCGCTTCATTGCTAACCAGTGAATCCAGAGACTCAGACAGGATAGCAACATCATCAGCAAAGTTAAGGTCTGAGATCTTGACATTACCCAGTGTTGCTCCACACTGACTTTATCCAGTCCATGCAGGTATTGAAAAGTGTTGGTGCAAGGACACAGCCTTGCCTCATCTCTGAATTAACAGAGAAGTCTGACAGGCCCCCAGCACACTTTGCATTCATTAACTGCAGGACATAGGCCTCTCTCACGGTAACACTTGTACAACGGCGGCGATTTCCCTTACGACACCTACGTTTGGACTTTCTCAAGGCGATTGTTGTTTTTCTCGCCGTGGAGATCGGAATCAAGCCACAGTTCGGAGGCAACAGGCATTTTACGACCACTGTGCGGCGGGAAATTAACTCAGGAGCTCTACTACTGGACTATCGGGCGGCAGTCATATACATATTATATATATATATATATATTATCTAGTATATATATTCTAGTATCTATATATTTTGTATATATAATATATCTATATCCTCCTATATTATCTATATATATATATATATTATATTATATATATCTGTACACACAACATCAACACACATCTATTTATTTAGGCATGTATAACACTCATATATATATATCTAATATATATATATCCTAATAAAATATCATATAATATATATATCTATATAATCTATATCTATATCTTTTATACATACATACATACATACATTACATACACACACACCCACAAGAGACACAAACATATAATTCGACGCACCCCACCCTTCGCTTCAGCCACGGGGATTCCCTCGAGCGAGTCCTCGCAGGCACCCAAACGCCCATCTATAAATCCTCGCGACAGGTCTCGTCGAGCTGCCCAAGCCATGACTCTCCTAGGTCGTCCCACATAAGGTCTCCCTCCACCCAGGGTTGTCTCGCAGAGAGACAACTGGTGGGCAGGGTAGTCCACAGGGAGTACGGCTAGGTGGCCATATGCATGAGTTGCGATCCCGGATTTTGCAAGTAACAAGGCACATGCCAGTCTCAACGGTGTAACGTCGGTTGGACATGCGGTCTTTTTTTTTTTTCTGCCAACTGTACCCCATGATCCAGCGAAGGGACTTGTTACAAAAGGCACAAGGCGAGACTCCAAGACACTGGATAGCTGACACTGACAGTATCAAGGCCTTGAAGACATGCAGCTTGTCCTTCTGCATGGTACAGACATCTCCAAACACTCTTGTTGAAATTGAGTTCAGCTCCTGTTGCCAGACCAACAATCCGTCTACTGACTTCCTGGTCTGGACAACCCAGATGATATGACTAATGCTACCAAGTATGTAAACTTTCTGTGACTTCAACATCTCGCCGCAAGCATGGATCCCCTAACGGGCCCTAAAATCCTGAATCTTGGTCTTGGTCCAGGCGACCTCCATAGTCCTAGGCTTTGCCTCATTGCTCTAATGCATCAGATCCGCCACCAGTGCTCCAGGACTCAGATATGATAGCAACATCATCAGGCAAAGTCAAGGTCGAGACTAAATATTGCCTATGTGTTGCTCCACACTGACTATTGCTATAGCTCTACCCATTATTCCACGTCCTACAGTGTTGGAAAAGTGGTTGCGGCAAGGACGCAGCCTTGCCTCACCATTGAATTAACCGGGAAGAAGTTCGACATACCCACCACACCTTTCATCACTTTCAGTAACCAGTATAGAGGCTTCTTATCAGGCCAATAATCTGTGTCGGAATATCCCTAGCCTCATGATCTTCCATAGCGATTCCGATGCCAAGTGAAACGCCTTCTGTGAGGTCCGATGTAGGCGCAAGCAGCCCATGACCAAATTCCGACAGCGTTCCACATTACTCGAAGCGCTAGTATACGTCTATCGTGGCCTTGCCAGGAGTAAATCCAGACTGCTCCGCTCTCTGGGTGCCCTCGTAGTTGGTTGCGGATCGTTTTTCGAAGAAAGTGGGCGAGAACCTTGCCTGGTATGCTGAGGCAGTGTAATGCACAGTAGTTCTACATCCCAACGACCCCTTTCCTTCCAGAGAGGATGACCACGCCCCTCAGAGCAGGTCATGGGGATGGTACCAGACTGCCAGATGAGTCAGGACTGTAACAGGAGGCCCCGAGCCATAGGTTCGCCCCCAGCCTTTTAGCAGTTTTAGCAGGATATCACATATGGCCTGCATCTTTCCCCCTCTTACAGCTTGGGGAAATTGCCATCCTAACCTCTGGGCCAGGGTAGGGTTCCTCGCTGAGGGTGGGTCCGGCACAGGCCACTTGAGAACATCGCTTGCATCCAAGCTACGCTGTGTGGAGGGTCTACCTGGTACCCTGTTTCAAAAATACTCAGGACCTCCAACGTTTCACGAACCCCAACATGATCTAGATGATCCGTCATGCCTGCTGATCGGACTGCAGTCATCTGTGAGGAGGGTTTAGGGTTCAGTTTTTCTCAGGGCTTGGTAAGGCCGGGCGAAGGTCATTTACCGAAGAACTGGCCTTCGACCTCCTTCAGCAAGATTCCTGATGAACTGTGCCTTGGCCTTCTCAGCAGTGTCCGAGGCCTACGCACCATGGAACGACACGAAGACTTGATCCCATTCAGCCGAGCTTTGCGACATGCTTCAGTGGCCTCTAATGTCTCCAGGGAGATGGAATTTCCCTTGCCCTAGGGCTAAGCCAATGAACTCCTGATCTGCTTCGAGTGTTATGTGCTTGAAGAGCGTTTTTTTTTTTGTTTTTTTTCCGACAGAGCAACTGGGTCATCAGGTTGTTGATTTCTGTGAATCGGTCAGAGACTGCCATGGTGACCATGGGCACACTCCATATTTCCTTAGTCTGTCCCGAGGTGAAACACCTTAGGGTGTGGCCACTAGAGGGATGGGATTTTTGAAGTGGCCCTGCAGAGTAGCCACAACCAGCCTATGGTCGGTGCCATCAGAACTCATGCACTCTGGGTAAAACCCTGCAGTTCTGAGAATCCTCCATCGTGTGCTAACAAGAATGTGGTTCGGTTCTCCTTGGCCACTGTACCCGTATCGCTGTACCGGAAGTCCAGCGATGCGGGGGTTGGAGCACTGGGTACCAGGAGCCAGAGTCCTCATTTTCTGGACCGTAGCACAAAGTCCCGGAGAAGGGTCTTTCTCGATGCTGGGATCAGCTCCCCGATCCAGGGGGCCGACAGCATCTCGTAGCCAGCTCATCAAAGCCGATACGCGCATTGAAAGTCACCCAAACAATGCGAATATCTCGCCGGGGGCAATTGTCGCACAGATGCGAGTTTGGCATAGAACGCCTCTTTCACATCAATTTTATATATATCGTAGGAACGTAAATACAGCCATAAGAGAACTGAAAGCCAAAAGCATGCCTTCAGTCTCAATGCCATAATACCGCTCATCAACCGGTGTCACCTCGACTACCCGAGGAGCCTGAAGTTGGCTGGAGATGGCTATGGCCCTACACCCTGGATGTGGTAACCATCGCTGCGGCCCGACCAGTAGTAGTGTGTACCAACCACACTGATCGTGCTGTCTACCGATATTCCTCCACCTCTGAGAGGCAGCCACCTGGCACTCCATCCCCCCGCTTCATTCCCGCGATAGCAGAGGTAACCTGCTTCAGCCTGCCGCAGGACCGGATTTTTCCAAGCGCCTACCCAAAAGCACGCCTGAGATTAAAGGCCTCTGGTGGTCACTTCCGGGTGCACGCCACCCTCTGCGCCCCCGCCGAACAACCCAAATAAAGGGGGTCTGCAGCTGGTGGACCGCCCTACCGCCTTGTGGGGTTTTCCCGAGGGCTTTCCCACAATGCTTCATGTGGGTTGGCGCTGCCGGAGCGCAGGCGGGAACGATAACTCTCGCTCCAATCCTGCACCCCGACATTTGCCCTCCCAGCGGGACCTCACAGCCCACTTACTTTGGCTGGGTGGGAGTGACAACACCCTTCCCACCAGCATTTCCATTTAGCATTGACGTTTCCCATGGCTCTTTCTGGGGTGGAGGACTGGCAAGGCCCACCTCTCCCCGAGCTGGTCCCATCCCCCGGGTGGCTAAGGGGAGGAGTTGTACGGACCAGAGCTTCCACCGCCAGTGGGCCATAAACTTCCGTCCTCCTGGTGGCCTTCCTGCTGCTCCGGATCCCCCACAGATTTAGCTGGGCCGGCAAGGTGCCCAGTTAACCCATTGGTGGCC
>NC_051392.1:31577278-31584778 GCF_015228065.2 Penaeus monodon
TCGTTTTCTTCTCTGTCCAGTTAATACGTAGTACTCGTCTGTAACCCTCGTCGTTGGATGGACACCAAGTACGTTCAACGATTTCGGGGAAGTAACAACTGAGGCTCCAGACTAAGCACAATCCAATCCCCGCCAACTCGCACTGGGCCAGCGCGGTGGGGTAAGGCCCAAACTCCCCAAACATGAAACTAAGAACAAACAAACACACGGCCGTTCCTGTTGGGTCAGCGGAATTAAATCAAGGCCCAACCGCTTTGCCTGTGGGTAGGGGCGATGTGCAGAAAATGTGACTAACCCAAACCAAGCAACCCAAAACTAAAGCCAAAGCCACAGAGCTCAACATAATACGTACAACGTTAGAACTTTGTCCGAGGACCACCACCTTGAATACCTCAAGAACGAAATAAGCAAGATAAAATGGGATGTGATCGGCATAAGCGAAATACGAAGGCCAGACGAAAACGCGACCCAACTTCCGAACCAACATATTCTATTCCACAAAGGAAACGACAAGAAACAAGGAGGCGTAGGATTCCTGATTCACAAGAAACTAAAAGGCAACATCACTGAGTTTCACGCGACGTCGGACAGAGTTGCTTCAGGCACAATTAAGATCTCAAAATGGTACGACATCAAAATCATACTGGCCTATGCTCCAACAACACTATCATCACAGGATGCTCTAGACGAATTTACGAACCGCACTACAACGCAAGAAAGCACACTTTAACATCATAAAGGGCGACTTCAATGTGTAAGTTGGGAATGGAGATGAGGACTGCATTGGCCCCTTCGGATACGGCACCAGAAATGAACGTGGCGACGATCTTGTGAATTTCGCGACAACCAACAACTTCAGAATCACAAACACGTTCAACAAAAAGAAATAGAACCGAAGATGGACTTGGCGTAGCCCAGATTTTGAAACTTTCAACGAAACTGACTACGTCCTTGTCGACAAATCTAAATTTCAAAAACACGAGGTTCTCAACGATTGGCATCGACAGTGACCCCCAAATGGTTCGGCAAAAAAAATTGATACAAAATTAAAAGGACAAAAACTGTTTCACCAAAAACAAAAACCCTGATTTTTCAAAACAGTTGAAAAAAGATTTCCAAAAGACCTAAAAAATCGTTTTGCCTTCGGGATACTCGAAAAAAACAACAATGAGGAAATGTCAACGCTTACAAAAAAAACATCTCAAACCAAATCGCTGCGGAAAAAGGGAAAACCACTTCCAAAGAAAAAACACTTTCAAATGAAAAAAAAATACGGAGAAAAAAAAAAAATCTCAAAGTCCCAAAAAAGCAAGAGAAAAAATCGCTAGCAAAACAAAAAACTTTCAAAAAAACAACGAAAATTGAGAAAATTTCCACGGCGACTGCCCTTGAAATCATCCGACAAGGGAAAAGGTTTCAAAATGGCAAAAAAAAAACTGAACAAAGGTAGCTCCACTAAAAGGGGTCGTGAAGAAACGGCACCCTTACAACAATCTGAACGGTTTTTGTCCAGGCACAAAAGTTTTTACGAAAAGCTGTACCATCAAAACCCCCAGACCCACCACCACCACCAAAAGAACAAAAAAACCCCCCCAAAAAAACCCGAGTAACAGAGGTTTTTACGAATTCCCCGTATCGAAGGCTGGGGGGAAAATAGCTAAACAAACCAAAAAAGAAAAGGCACCCGGGCCGGAAACTCACCCTCGTTGTGAACTGCCGGGGAAAGTATCTAACAAATCGGACCTTATTCAATGGTGCCTCCCACAAAACACAAATTCCAATGAGTGGCGAGGCGATCATCGTTTTATTGCCAAGAAAGGAGATCAAACCAAAATTTCAAAACAGGCCCAAACGCTTGCCAAAAAAATTACGAGAACGTTAGACGAAAATCACCCCCGAGAACGGGGGGCTTCAGAAAAGGGTTTTTTAACCATTGACCATCTTCACTCCCCAAATCAGCTGTCGAAAAGTGCGCCGGTCAGGGTACCGTATCATCTGGTTGTTGCAAACAAGGCTTTTTATTTGTGGAGTCCTGTTGTATCTCACTGTTTTTTTGGTTTGTATATATTTTGTTTTGGGTTTCTCTACGATGCTTGAGGGAGAAAAATACACCAATAAAAAATAAAAATAGGTTTCTTGTAGATCAGCTCTGACAAAATAAAGGGAGTTCTTTATAGTCCCGTGCCCCGCGCAGCTCTGCCGAAGGCTACCCCAGACGTGTGATTCTTTCACAAAACCCACACCTCCCCCCCTTTTCGTTTTACTACTGGAGTCTTGAAACGGATTCATTTGATACGTTCCCAAAATCGAGGGTTTAACGCACGATGGGTGGAAGTCCGGGCTCTCTGAACTGTTCTTCCAATCAGTTTTGTGTCGAACATGAGCTGTTTGGGCGCAAAAAGTGGCGATTGCGCCTAGTATACGGCCCCTTGGAAGCCTGATGTGATAATCACGAGATTTTCCCCTACCCATGACAGTGCCAACCTTATCCCAACGCTTGGATGTGGGATCCTGGATTCGCACATGCGCCCCAACTGTTAACTTGGAAAGTGAGTGGGCGCGAGTGTCATAGCGGGTCTTCACGTCCTTGGCTCGTACTGCAGCACGGCGGTCGCAGTCTTCAGCCTTGGTCTACCACTCCTTCATGAAGGCACTAGAGTGGGCAGGCACACAGGAGCGAAGGGGCATACCAAACAGAACTTGAGCAGGAGAACGACCAGTGAAATTTGGGGCGTTACGCAATTCCAGTAAGCCTCTGTCGAACTCCTCACAGTCAATATTCCCGTTGGGTGCTGTCTTCATGATCAGATACTTGACTTTCTTCACAGCAGCCTCTGCATGCCCATTGGACTGTGGATAATGGGGACTTGACATGACATGACGCACTCCCCATCACTGAAGAAATGTAGCAAATTCTCGGCTGGAGAACTGGGGTCCACCGTCGGTACGCAGGCGAACGGGGACACCAAGATCACGGAACATGTGCAGAAAGAATCTAATCGTTGAAGCACTTGTTGCATTATTTCCACACGGGATGACAACAGGCCATCCAGAAAGTCTGTCAACATACACCAAAAAGTGTTTTCCAGCAACACTAAAAAAGTCAGCTGATACAGACATAAATGGTCTTGTGGGTTTGTCTTCTAACAACAGCGGTTCCTGTTGCTGGCTAGGCTGTAGGCGCTGGCATGGCTCACAGGCACGAACAGTATTCACTATGTCTGCATTAATGCCTGGCCAAAAGACTGTCTGCTGTGCACGACGCTTAGTAGCTTCCACACCGGAGTGGCAATCATGCAGGCGAGCCAGGGTGCTACGGTGTAAAGAAGCAGGGACAACCACTCTAGGTCCATACAGCACCAAGTCACCATCGTTGTACAACTCATTGCGAATTTTCCAGTACGGACGCAGGGTACTTGGCAGGTTGTAGCGGTCATTGGGGAACCCTGACTTTACATGATGAAGCAATTCTTCATATGAGGCATCCTTAGATGCAGCCATACGCAATTCTTCCATGAAGAGATCCTCTTGCTCGTCTATAGCGTCTGATGCTTGAACAGACTTGACAGCATGCAAAGCCGCAATCTTGACAGAAGTGTCCATCTCAGTATTGAAGGTACCATCTTCCACCGTTGGGTGACTCACAGGTGACCGGGAGAGGGCATCAGGAATGCACAACTCCTTACCTGCACGCCACATTGCAGTAAAAATGTAGGGTGCGATTTTATCCTTCATGTGCTGGAGGCGAGGATTTTCAATAGCATCCAGAGAATAATGGTTCAAAATAGGAACCAATGGACGGTGATCTGTCATCAAACTGGTGCTGAAGTCCACAAAGATAGAACTTGCACTTTCTGATAGCCCAAACGACAGCTTGCATTTCCAATTCGATGGTCGCATACCGTGTTTCTGTGTCCGTCAAGAAACGAGATCCACATTGCACCATCTTGTATCTTCCAGCACCGTGGTCCTGCAGCAACACATAGCCGAGGCCATAGAGTCTGGAGGCGTCGGTCTGCAGAATGGTAGGAAGAGCTGGATCAAACGTCGCGAGTATGGGTGGCTTTGACAAAGCTTGTTTAGTGTCAATAAAAGCTTTGGTGTGGTCCGCTGTCCAAGCAAAAGCTCTTCTTGGACTCATCAGTGGGCGGAGCGGTGCTGCAGTGGTCGAAATCTTGGGTGTAAACTCAGCCAGTTGATTTACCAAGCCCATAAATGACCGAAGATCTGTTAAGTTCGCAGGGGTGGGAAACTCTGTGATGGCCCTCACCTTCTCTGGGTCTGCTTCAATACCATATCTTGATAGTTTGTACCCACAGAAGCTGGCCTCAGATGCAGCCACAATGAACTTCTCTGCATTAAGTGTTATCCCGTGCTGACGACACCTTGACAGGACTTCATTTACACGTTGAAGGTGTGAGATGTAGTCCTCATCATGTAGGAGAATGTCATCCACAACTTTGATGCAGTTCGTTACTCCCTGAAGTGCCCTGTCACCTCGGAGACAAAAGGCGTCTCCTGTTGCAGCAAAACCCATGGGGCCACGACAATACCTGAAACGTCCATAAGGAGTGATAAATGTAGTCAGGTGTTGATCGTCCTCATGCAGGGGTAGTTGCCAATAACCACAAAGAGCATCCACAGTTGTGAAGAATCTTGACCGTGGACTGATACTTCTGATGGCTGTAAATGGCGTCGGAGAAGGGTGGGCAGGGCGAGAGACTTGCCTGTTGAGTTTTGACAGGTCAGTGGTAATACGAACACCACCATTCACTTTTGGGACAACAACCATTGGATGACACCAATCTGATGGTTCATCCTCTACTGGCTTCAAGATGCCTTGGGTCACTAATGACTCAAGCTCCTTCTTCGTTGGTTCCTGAAAAGCCAAAGGAATCATTCTTGGGGTGTGAATCGCGAAGGGCGTCGCATTATCCCGCAGATGAATTCTCATGGGTGGGCCAATCATCGTCTTGAGTGGCCCTGACTGCAAGTCGTCCTTCTTCACCAAGACGTCTGCATACTGATGCAGAAAATACTCCCTTGCTTCTTCAGGTGACTTCAACTGGTCCAGCGGTAAAGGCAGCGGAAGGCTGAGGTTAGGACGTGCAGTAGAGGTGACACTCCTGGCATGTGACACTGAAGGGGATACAGAACTTACTACATTCAAGTTCTGGTTTGTGTCCTCTTCTTTTGCCTTCTTAGCCTTCCGTTTCTTTGGACAGCATTTATCATAGTGTCCCTGCCGATTGCAGACCTTACATCTGGCATTCCTGGCAGGACACTTTGCAGTAGAATGCCAATGGCCTATCTTGCCACAAGCATGACATGTGGAAGTAGGGGCTCTGCATAGACCTTTTTCATGTTGACGACCACAGCAGTTGCAGACTTTACTAGGCATAGGTGAGCTAGGTCACATCTTAGACTTCAGCTTCAGGGCAGCCTTTTTATCTCTTTTATATTGAGAAACAGCACGTGATGAAATTGTGTCCCTCAAAGCAGATGATGCTGTCTTTGATGATTCATGAGACCTGCATTTCTCCAAAACATCTTGCAATGTCGCTGAACAGTCCATCTGAATGAGCTTCTGGTTAAGTTCCTCATCACGTATACCCATTAGTATGCCGTGTTTCATCCACTGCTCACAGCATGTATGGTCCTGAGCCTTGCAAAGATCTATCTCCTGTGACAAGATTTTCAGCCGTATCCAAAAGTCATCGAAACACTCGCCGTCTGCTTGCTTGCACTCGGAGAAGGCCTTCCGTCGCAGCGCCTCATTACTGGCATTTTTGATATGCTCCTCGAGCTTTGTCAGTACATCATCTACTGAGCATGTTGGGTCTGTGGGCACGTTTAACTTGTGCTCCAGCACCCGTCGCATCTCAGGTGTAAGGCACATGCGTAGCTGTATATGCTGCTTTGATGATGGCAGACTGAGGTGATCCAACATGACAGCATAATCAGACCATTCGCGCTTCCATTCCCGGAAATGTTGGGGACTCGCATCGGCTGGTAATACTTTCGGAGGTTGGATTGTTGCCTTCGGGGTCGGCGGAGTGTGAGAAGCGTTGGATGCAGCAGAATTGCTCACTGGCGAACTCGCAGTTGAATCTACGGGCTGCTGGGGAGTGAGGCGAAGTATCAGCTCCTGAAAACGGGCAACTTCCTCATCCTTCCGTCGGGCTTCTTCTTCCTTCCGACGGGCTTCTTCTTCCTTCCGACGGGCTTCCTCTTCCTTCCGACGGGCTTCCTCACGCCTGTAACGATATTCCTCCTCCTTCCGACGTGCTTCTTCCCTCTTTTCATCCCTCTGTATTATCCACTGGAGCAATGTAGTAATATCTGTGGGAGGTGGGATGCTGGCACTGGCTTCTTCAGACTCTTCAAGGCTAGAGTCTGATTTCTCCGGGTCGCTCTTACTGGCCTCTTGCGGTTTCTTTCCTTTACCCATGATACCGTGGTAAGGGTGTAAAGATAATACAGCAAATTCGGCGCAAATCCGGTGAAATTCCGTCCATGCAGTGTGGGGGAGTGAGTGTGTGTGCGTGGCAGTGCCGTGACGTCACGCCGGGCACGTGCGGGTAGGCGAGCCGCGACGCGAGAGAATCAGTCGCTCACGAAGCGTCGCAGAGAGCGCTGGAATATGTCTCGCTCCAACAATCTTCAATATGCTTCGATTCGGCTCCCTTATGCTGCTAAATATAGCACTGCACTAAATACTATAGCCACATCACAACACTACACTTCACTATATCACCACAATTCACTGCACTAATGAAAATCCTGAGCGGGTTATTTACTGAGCGGCCACGAGGGTGGAGGAGGCACGGGCAGGCGACAGGCCACAGGGCTGGCGTCAGAACTGAATAACTGGATCACTGCGCCATGTTTGTATACTCACTGTGTTGTGTTCGTATATATGTTTGTTTGGTGTTTCTCTACGATGCTTGAGGGAGAAGAATACACCAATTAAAAGTAAAGTAGGTTCATTGTAGATCAGCTCTGACAAAAATAAAAGGGAGTTCTTCATAGTCCTGTGCACCACGCGTCAGTTCTGCCCGAGAGCGCTACTGCCAGACGTGTGATTCATTATCACAACCCACAGATCCCAGATGTAATCGACGCATTGGAGAAACAGGGAGTCGACCCAGTCTACATCAACATCCTCAAACACATCTACAAAAACGCCAAATCATTCATCAGACTCCATAAAGACTCAAAACCCTTCCACCTGGGCAGAGGAGTAAGACAAGGTGATACGAGCTCACCCATGTTATTCACAGCCTGCTTGGAGAAGATCTTCCGCGAGCTGCCTTGGGAAAACAAAGGACTAGAAATCAACGGTGAGCGTTTAAACCATCTACGCTTTGCCGACGACATCCTAGTTTTCACAAACACCGTAGCAGAACTTCAACAGATGCTAAAAGAGTTGAACAGAGAAAGTTTGAAGGTCGGCTTGAGCATGAATCTTAAGAAGACGAAAGTCATGTTAAATGAACA
>NC_051392.1:31587677-31590177 GCF_015228065.2 Penaeus monodon
GGGGAAATGCAAGCTGTCGTTTGGGCTATCAGAAAGTGCAAGTTCTATCTTTGTGGACTTCAGCACCAGTTTGATGACAGATCACCGTCCATTGGTTCCTATTTTGAACCATTATTCTCTGGATGCTATTGAAAATCCTCGCCTCCAGCACATGAAGGATAAAATCGCACCCTACATTTTTACTGCAATGTGGCGTGCAGGTAAGGAGTTGAGCATTCCTGATGCCCTCTCCCGGTCACCTGTGAGTCACCCAACGGTGGAAGATGGTACCTTCAATACTGAGATGGACACTTCTGTCAAGATTGCGGCTTTGCATGCTGTCAAGTCTGTTCAAGCATCAGACGCTATAGACGAGCAAGAGGATCTCTTCATGGAAGAATTGCGTATGGCTGCATCTAAGGATGCCTCATATGAAGAATTGCTTCATCATGTAAAGTCAGGGTCTCCCAATGACCGCTACAACCTGCCAAGTACCCTGCGTCCGTACTGGAAAATTCGCAATGAGTTGTACAACGATGGTGACTTGGTGCTGTATGGACCTAGAGTGGTTGTCCCTGCTTCTTTACACCGTAGCACCCTGGCTCGCCTGCATGATTGCCACTCCGGTGTGGAAGCTACTAAGCGTCGTGCACAGCAGACAGTCTTTTGGCCAGGCATTAATGCAGACATAGTGAATACTGTTCGTGCCTGTGAGCCATGCCAGCGCCTACAGCCTAGCCAGCAACAGGAGCCGCTGCTGTTAGAAGACAAACCCACAAGACCATTTATGTCTGTGTCAGCTGACTTTTTAGTGTTGCTGAAAAACACTTTTTGGTGTATGTTGACAGACTTTCTGGATGGCCTGTTGTCATCCCGTGTGGAAATAATGCAACAAGTGCTTCAACGATTAGATTCTTTCAGCACATGTTCCGTGATCTTGGTGTCCCCGTTCGCCTGCGTACCGACGGTGGACCCCAGTTCTCCAGCCGAGAATTTGCTACATTTCTTCAGTGATGGGGAGTGCGTCATGTCATGTCAAGTCCCCATTATCCACAGTCCAATGGGCATGCAGAGGCTGCTGTGAAGAAAGTCAAGTATCTGATCATGAAGACAGCCCCAACGGGAATATTGACTGTGAGGAGTTCGACAGAGGCTTACTGGAATTGCGTAACACCCCAAATTTCACTGGTCGTTCTCCTGCTCAAGTTCTGTTTGGTATGCCCCTTCGCTCCTGTGTGCCTGCCCACTCTAGTGCCTTCATGAAGGAGGGTAGACCAAGCTGAAGACTGCGACCGCCGTGCTGCAGTACGAGCCAAGGACGTGAAGACCCGCTATGACACTCGCGCCCACTCACTTTCCAAGTTAACAGTTGGGGCGCATGTGCGAATCCAGGATCCCACATCCAAGCGTTGGGATAAGGTTGGCACTGTCATGGGTATTGGCAAATCTCGTGATTATCACATCAGGCTTCCAAGTGGCCTTTATACTATGGCGCAATCGCCACTTTTTTGCGCCCTACACAGCTCATGATTCGACACTCAACTGTTTTGGGAAAGAACAGCTGTCAGATGATGCACCTGGATCTTCCCCCCATCTGTGCCTGTTGAACCCGCCTTGGGAACGTATCAATAGAATTTCCGTTCAAGACTCCAGCTAGTGAACGTAAAGGGGGGGGGAGATGTGGGTTGTGATAATGAATCAACGTCTGGGGAGTAGCGCTCTCGGCAGAGCTGACGCGTGGTGCACGGACTATGAGAACTCCCTTTTATTTGTGTCAGAGCTGATCTACAATGAACCTACTTTACTTTTAATTGGTGTATTCTTCTCCCTCAAGCATCGTAAAAGAAACACCAAACAAACATATATACGAACACAACACAGTGAGTATACAAACAGGATCTCCACAGAATCAAAAGCCTTGTTGTAGTCACAAGCCAGATGACTAGCGGTATCCTGTACTCGCGCATTTTTTCGATCACTGATTTGCGGAGTGAAGATGGTCAATGGTTGAAAAACCTTTTCTGAAGCCGTCCTGTTCTCGTGGTTGATTTTCGTCTAACGTTCTCGTAATTTTGTTGAGAAAGCTGATTGGCCTGTAGTTAAAATTGTTGGTTGATTCCTTTCTTGTGCAATAAAACGATGATCGCCTCGTTCCCTCATCTGGAATTGTGCTTTGTCGGAGGCACTCATTGAAAAAGGGTACCGAGTTTGTCATAGACTACGTCTCCGGCAGCTTCGATCGATCGATGGTGATGTTGTCCGGCCCTGGTGCCTTTCCTTTTTTGGATTGTTTACTGCTATTTTTTCCCTCCCAGCCTTCGATATCAGGAATTCGTGAAACCTCTGTTATATCTCAGTTCTTCGGGGGCTGGTTTTTGTTCTGTTGGTGGTGGTGGTGGAGGCTCGGGGGCGTGTTGATGAGTACAGCTTTTCGTAAAAACTCTTGTGCTCTGGACCAACCTGTTCACGATCTGTTGTAAGGGTGCCGCCCTTCTTCACGTACGCCTGTTAGTTGGAGCCT
>NC_051392.1:31597677-31617434 GCF_015228065.2 Penaeus monodon
CACCACCTCCAGGGTGTAGCCATAGCCATCTCCAGCCAACTTCAGCCCTCGGTAGTCGAGGTGACACCGGTTGATGAGCGTATTATGGCATTGAGACTGAAGCATGCTTTTGGCTTCATGTCTCTTATTGCTGTATACGTTCCTACCGATATATATAAAATTGATGTGAAAGAGGCGTTCTATGCCAAACTCGCATCTGTGGCAGACAATTGCCCCCGGCGAGATATTCGCATTGTTCTGGGTGACTTCAATGCGGTATCCGGCTTTGACTGAGCTGGCTACGAGATGTCTGTCGGCCCCCATGGCTCGGGAGCTGATCCCAGCATCGAGAATAGCCTCCTTCTCCGGGACTTTGCTAGGTCCCAGAAAATGAGGATCTCTGGCTCCTGGTACCAGTGCTCCAACCCGCATCGCTGGACTTGGTACAGCGATACGGGTACAGTGGCCAAGGAGATCGACCACATTTTTGTTAGCACCGATGGAGGATTCCCAGAACTGCAGGGTTTACCAGAGTGCAGAGTTCTGTGGCACCGACCATAGGCTGGTTGTGGCTACTCTGCAGGGTCCACTTCAAAACTCCCCATCCCTCTAGTGGCCACCCTAAGGTGTTTCACCTGGACAGACTAAGGAAAATGGAGTGTGCCCAGGGGTTTTCACCATGCAGTCTCTGACCGATTCACAAAAACTCAACAACCGATGGACCCAGTTGCTCTGGGGGAGCTCTTCAAGCACATAACACTCGAAGCAGCTCAGGAGTTCCATTGGCTTACGCCGAGGGAAAGGCAGAATTCCATCTCCCTGGAGACATTAGAGGCCACTGAAACTGTCGCAAGGCTCGGCTGAATGGGAATCAAGTCTTGTGTCGTTCCATGGTGCGTAGGCCTCGGACACTGCTGAGAAGGGACAAGGAACAGTTCATCAGGAATCTTGCTGAGGAGGTCGAAGGCCATTTCTTGGTAAATGACCTTTGCCCTGCCTACCAAGCCCTGAGAAAACTGAACCCTAAACCCTCCTCACAGATGACTGCAGTCCGATCAGCAGATGGACGGATCATCTCAGATCATGTTGGGGTTCGTGAACGTTGGGCTGAGTATTTTGAACAGTTGTACCAGGTAGACCCTCCAACAGTTAGCTTGGATGCAAGCGATGTCTCAGTGCCTGTGCCGGACCCACCCATCAGCGAGGAACCTCCTACCCTGGCAGAGGTTAGGATGGCAATTTCCAAGCTGAAGAGTGGGAAAGATGCAGGCATATGTGATATCCCTGCTAAACTGCTAAAGGCTGGGGGCGAACCTATGGCTCGGGGCCTGCTTACAGTCCTGACTGCCATCTGGCAGTCTGGTACCATTCCCCCTGACCTGCTGAGGGGCGTGGTCATCCTTTTCTGGAAGGGAAAGGGGTTCGTTGGGAACTGTAGCAACTACTGTGGCATTACACTGCTCAGCATACCAGGCAAGGTTCTCGCCCACTTTCTTCTGAAACGGATCCGCAACCACCTACTGAGGCACCAGAGAGCGGAGCAGTCTGGATTTACTCCTGGCAAGGCCACGATAGACCGTATACTAGCGCTTCGAGTAATTGTGGAACGCTGTCGTGAATTTGGTCATGGGCTGCTTGCAGCCTACATCGACCTCAAGAAGGCTTTTTAAATTGGTGCATCGGAATCGCTATGGAAAATCCTGAGGCCGGGAATTCCGACACAGATTATTGGCCTGATAGCAAGCCTCTATACTGGTACTGAAAGTGCTGTAAAGTGTGGTGGGGGTATGTCGAACTTCTTCCCTGTTAATTCAAGGGTGAGGCAAGGCTGCGTCCTTGCAGCAACACTTTTCAACACCTGTATGGACTGGATAATGGGTAGAGCTACTAGCCAAAGTCAGTGTGGAGCAACACTAGGCAATATTAAGGTCTCAGACCTTGACTTTTGCTGATGATGTTGCTATCCTATCTGAGTCCCTGGAGTCACTGGTGGCGGATCTTGATGCATTTAGCAATGAGGCAAAGCCCCTAGGCCTAGAGGTCTCCTGGACCAAGACCAAGATTCAGGATTTTAGGGGCCTGTTAGGGGATCCATGCTTGCGGCGAGGATGTTGAAGTCACAGAAAGTTTTACATACCTTGGTAGCATAGTCCATAAACTCTGGTTGTCAGACCCGGGAAATCAGTAGACGGATGGTCTGGCAACAGGAGCCATGAACTCAATCAACAAGAGTGTTTGGAGATGTCTGTACCTATGCAGAAGGACCAAGCTGCATGTCTTCAAGGCCTTGATACTGTCAGTGTCAGCTATCCAGTGTCTTGGAGTCTCGCCTTGCTGCCTTTTGTAACAAGTCCCTTCGCTGGATCATGGGGTACAGTTGGCAGGACCGCATGTCCAACCGACGGTTACACCGTGAGACTGGCATGGGGCCTGTTACTTGCATAATCCGGGATCGCCAACTCATGCTATATGGCCACCTAGCTCGTCTCCCTGTGGACTACCCTGCCCACCAGGTTGTCTCTCTGCGAGACAACCCTGGGTGGAGGAGACCTGTGGGACGACCTAGGAGATCATGGCTTGGGCAGCTCGACGAGACCTGTCGCGAGGAATTAGAGATGGGCCGTGTGCCTGCCTGGAGACTCGCCTCGAGGGATCCCCGTGGCTGGAAGCGAAGGGTGGGTGGATATATATGTTTGTGTGTGTGTGTGTGTATGTATGTATGTATGTATGTATGTATATATATATATATATATATATATATATATATATATATATATATATATATATATGAGTGTATATACATGCCTACATATATATATGTGTGTGTGTGTGTGTACAGATATATATATATATATTATATATATATATATATTATATATATATATATGTATATGACTGCCGCGATAGTCCAGTAGTTAGAGTCCTGAGTTTAATTTCCCGCCGCAGTGGTCGTAAAATGCCTGTGCTCCGACTGTTGGCTTGATTCCGATCTCACGGCGAGAAAACAACATATCGCCTTGAGAAGTCAAACGTAGGTGTCGTAAGGGAAATCGCCGCCGTTGTACAAGTGTTACCGTGAGAGAGGCCTATGTCCTGCAGTTAATGAATGCAAAGTGTGCTGGGGGCCTGTCAGACTTCTCTGTTAATTCAGAGATGAGGCAAGGCTGTGTCCTTGCACCAACACTTTTCAATACCTGCATGGACTGGATAAAGTCAGTGTGGAGCAACACTGGGTAATGTCAAGATCTCAGACCTTAACTTTGCTGATGATGTTGCTATCCTGTCTGAGTCTCTGGATTCACTGGTTAGCAATGAAGCGAAGTCTTAGAAGGGCTTAGAAGTCTTCTGGACCAAGACCAAGATTCAGAACTTTGGAGGCCTGTCAGGGGAACCCGTTCAGAAAGATCCATGCCCTTTCGGTGAGGACTTTTAAGTCACAGAGAGCTTTGTATACCTTGGGACGTAGACCATATCTCTGGTCTGTCAGATCAAGAAGTCGTAAGCAGTTTGGCAGCAAGGCCCCTGAACTTGATCAAAAGAGCATTTAGAGATGTCGGTACCTATGCAGAAGGACAAAACCACATTCTTTCAAGGCCTTGATACTGCCAGCTTTGCTCTATGGAAGCGAAACCTGGTCGCTATCCAGTGCCTTGGAGTCTTGATGTCTTTTTTAACAAGTCTCTTCACAGGATCATGGGGTACAGTTGGCAGGACCCTGTGTCTAACGAACTGCTACACCGTGAGACTGGCATGGGACCCTGTTACTTGCATAATCCGGGACGCCAGCTCCCGGATTAACTAGCTCGTTTCCCTGTGGGGACTCTCCCATCGGGTGTCTCTCTGCATGACAATCCTAGGTGGAGGAGACCCGTAGGACGACCTAGGAGGTCATGGCTTGGGCAGCTCGAGAGAGACCTGTCGCGAGGAGTTAGACATGGGCCGAGGGCCTGCCTGGAGACTCACCATGAGGGACCCTCGTAGCAGGAAGCGAAGGGTGCATGCGGCCGTGCGCCCCCGTAGGCGTTAAACCCTTGATGCTGCTGCTGCTGATGGTATATGACTATATACATGCATATATATATATTTTATTTTATATATATATATATATATATATTATATTTTTAATATAAAATATATGTAGTATATATTATAAATGTATATACATACTACATATACATATTATATACATATATAGATAGATAGATGAAATAGTAGATATAGATATAGATATATATGAAGTATATATAGATATGTATAATATATATATATATATTTTTATATATATATATATATATATATATAATATATATTTTATATATATATGTATAATATATATATATGTATATATACATACAATATATATATATATTTCTATTTATATATATATTTTATATAAAATATTATATATATATATATATATCATTATATATTATATTATATTTATATATATATATATATATATATATATATATATTCATTATATATACATATTATAAACTATATATTAGATGAGCCGCGGTGGCCGAATGGTTAGAGCGTCGGACTCCAGACTGTCACGACGGCAATCTGAGTTCGAGGGTTCGAGTCACCCCCCGGGCGCTTTGTTCCCTTGGGAAAGGGAACTTCACTCGATTGCCTACCTAGCCACGGGGTGGTCAAGCCAGCCCAAGTCGTGCCGGGTAAATAGAGATGGTGCTAGATAAAAACCCCCGGGGGGAAGGGCAAGGGGCAAACCACCGCCCTAAATTTCCAAGAAAAATCAGGGGCCCCCTGATCGTCAAGGCCCGGGCCGAAGGGTTAGAGCGCCCGGATGTCACGGGGCAATCTGAGTTAAAGGGTTCGAATCACCGGGCCGGCGCGTTGTTCCCTTGGGCAAAAAAACTTCACACGAATGCCTACCACCCCTTGGGGGGCCAAAGCCACCCCAAGTCAGTGTGGTCCCAAACCCGGATAAAATGAGAAAATTATTACGAAAAAAAAAAAAAGGAAACCCCGGCACTCCCTAAAAGGAACTGTGGCCCTCCCCCTTACTTACTAAAGAGCATCCAACAAAAAAACTAAAATTAAGTATCTCTGTGACCAGGCGGCAGACATGAACCCACCGTTAAAAAGAAAAAGAAACTATATATTTAAATTTACTTTCATAAAAATATTATATATATATATATATATATAATATAATAATAATTTTAATATAATATGTATATAATTTTTTATAGTTTAAAAATACATAAATAGGTGTTATATATATGTATGCATTTTTAATATATATATATATTAAAAAATATATATTATTATATAAAATTTATTATATTATATATATATAAAATATATATATTTTTATATATATAATATATATATATATATATATAAATTATATTTAATTTAAAGTGAATTAATATATAGTTTCTTTTTCTTTTTTAAAGGTAGGGGCATGTCTAGCCGCCGTGGTCACAGCATGTACTTTATTGTAGTTTTCAGTTTGATGCTCTTGGGAGTAAGTCGTTGGGTCCACGTTCCTTTCCACGGAGATGCCGGTTTTTGCCTTTTTTTTTTTTTTTTTTTAATTTCTTTTTTTTACCGGGCTTTGGGCCACCCGTGGGCGGTTGGCCCCCCCCAGGGGTGGACTTCCCCAGGAACGCCCGGGAAACAACCCCGGGCTGATTCGCCCTTAATCGATTCCTCGGCCACCGCGCCTAACATTGGCCCCGGGGTTTAAATAGGCCCCTTTTTTTTTCTGGTTTTGGGGTTTTTTGCCATTCTTCCCCGGGGGTTTTTTCTGTACCACCTTTTAGGGCATGATTGGGCGGTTCCCCCGGGCAGGAACAACGGGGGGTTCCCCCGGGAACAAGGGGGGGACTCAACCCCCCCCCACAGACCCCCTCCAAAAAAAAAAAAAAAAAAAAAAAAAAAAAAAATTTTTTGAAATAATATTTAAAATATAATTAAAAAAAATATTAATATAAATTTATATATTATATTTTAAATAAAAATTAATTATTATATTTTATTATTATTATATTTATTTTTATACTTTTTATTTTAAAAAATTTTTTTATTTAAATTTATATTTTAATAATAATTATAAATTAAAATATTAAAATTTATATTATATATATTTATTTGATGTTTTTAAATTATTTAATATATTTTAATAAAAAATAATTATTTTATATAGTATTATAATATTATATAATTTATATTTTAATTATTATTTAATATAAAAATATTTTAATAAAATTTTTTTAAATTTTTAATTATATTTTAAATTATATTATATATATTATATTTATTATAATAATATATTATAATGATATATATTAATTATTTATCATCTATTACTATCTATATTTAATATAATTTTTTTGTATGATTAATTTTATATTTACATCATAATATATAATAAATATATAATAATTATAAAATATTTATATATATATATATATATAATATATGATGTTATGTCATATACCATCAGCAGCAGCACATCAAGGGTTTAACCCCTAGGGGGGCCCCGGGCCGATGCACCCTTCGCTTCCCTAGGGGGCCCTCAGGTGAGTTCCGGGGCCCCCCCGGGCCCATGCTAACCCCTCGCGACAGGGCTCGTCACTCCCAAGCCATGACCTCCTATCGTCCCACGGGGTTCCCCCACCCAGGTTGTCATGCGAGAGACAAATGATGGGGGGAGAGTCACCCACGGGAAACGACTAGGAATCCGGGAGCTGGCGATCCCGGATTATGCAAAATAAAAGTCCCATGCCCCGTCTCACGGTTAGCAGTTCGTTAGACACAGGGGCCGGGCCCAAATTACCCCATGATCCTGTGAAAAGGGCTTTTTAAAAAAAAAAATCAAGACCCAGGGACTGGATAGCGACCCGGTTTCGTTCCATAGGCAAAGCTGGGAGTATCAAGGCCTTGAAGACATGTGGGTTGTCCCTTTTGCATAGGTACCGACATCTCTAAAAGCTCTTTTTTTATCAAGTTCATGGCCCTTGCGCCCAAAATGCTTCTCTTCTTGTCTGAAGACCAGAGTTGGGCTCGTACCAAGGTAACAAAGCTCTCTGGCTTTAAAGTCCTCACCGAACTGGATCGTCTGAAGGGTTCCCCTGCAGGCCCAAAATTCGAAACTTGGCTTTTCCGAAGACTTCTAAAACCCCTTTTAAGCTTCGCTTCTTGCTAACCCGTGAATCAGAGACTCAGACAGGATAGAAAATCATCACAAAATTAAGGTCGAGATCTTGAAAATTCCCCTGTTGCTCCACACTGATTTTTCCAGTCCTGCGGGATTGAAAAGGGTTTTGGGTGAAAGGAACGCCTTGCCTCATCTCTGATTAACAGAGAAGTCTACGGCCCCCAGCCCCTTTTGCATTCTTAATGAGGCATGGGCCTCTCTCACGGTAACTTTTGTACAACGGGGCATTTCCCTTAACACCTAGTTGACTTCTCAAGGCGATATGTTTTTTTTCTCCCCGTGAGAGGGAAATCAACCAACAGTCGGAGCACGGTTTTTTACGCCACTGCGGGGGAAATTTAAACCAGGACTCAAACTATGGACTATGGGGGCAGCATATACATAATATATATATTAATATTATAATATAATATATAATATTAATATTTTATGTATATAATATATATATATATAATATAATATATTATATTATATATAATATATATATATTATTCTGTAAAAACCACACACACACATATAAAATTGTAGGCATGTATTACACTCATATTATATATATATAATATTTATATAATATTATAATATATATATATATTATAATTATATATATATATACATACTAAAAATACAACAACACCACCACACACAAACAATATATCCCCCCACCCTTCGTTTTCCAGCCAGGGGGATCCCTCGGGGCGAGTCTCCAGGCAGGACCGGCCCATTTTAAATTTTCCTCCGACAGGTCTCGTCGAGCTGCCCAAGCATGATTGGGGTCTCCCCGGGGCCCTCCCCCCGGGTTGTCTCGCAGAGAGACACCTGGGGGCAGGGTGTCCACAGGGAGACACTGGTGCCATTGCTGAGTTGGCGACCCGGTTATGCAATAACGGGCCCCCATGCCAGTCTCACGGTGTAACCGGGGTTGGACATGCGGTCCTCCCAACTGTCCCCCCATGATCCAGCGAAGGGACTTTTTCAAAAGGCAGCAAGGCAGACTCCAAGAAGGGATAGCTGACATAAAACAGTATCAAGCCTTGAAGACACAGCTTGGTCCTTCTGCTAGGTACGACATCTCCAAACACTCTTTTTGATTGAGTTCTGGCTCCTTTCCAGCCCAAATCGTCTACTGACTTCCTGGTCTGAAAAACCCAGAATAGGGACTATGCTCCAAAGGTATTTAAAATTTTCTGTGACTTCAACATCCTCGCCGCAAGCATGGACCCCCTAACGGGCCCCAAAAAACCTAAATCTTGGTCTTGGTCCAGGGACCTCTAGGCCTGGGGCTTTGCCTCATTGCTAAAGCATCAAGATCCGCCACCATGACTCCAGGGACCAGATAGGTGCAACATATCACAAAGTCAAGGTCGAGCCTTTAAATTTTTGCCTAGTGTTGTCCACACTGACTTTGGGCTAGTACCTACCCTTTATCCAGTCCATACGGTGTTAAAAAGTGTTGCTGCAAGGCCCCTTGCCTCACCCTTGAATTAACAGGAAAAATTCGACATACCCCACCACATTTTACGCATTTTCGTCCCAGTATAGGGGCTTGCTACAGGCCAAAAATCTTTTGTCGGAATTTCCCCGAGCCTCAGATTTCATAGCATTCCCGTGCCCCAAAGTGAAACCCCTTCTTGAGGTCGATGTAGGCTGCAAGCCCCCATGCCCAAATTTCACGACAGCGTTCCAAAATTTCGAGCGCTAGTATACGGTCTACGGGGGCCTTTCCCAGGAGAAAAATCCAGACTGCTCCGCTCTCGGTGCCCAGTATGGTTGCGGATCCTTTCAGGAAAGTGGGAAAAACCTTCCCTGGTATGCTGAGCTGTAATCCCCAAGTATTGCTACAGTCCCAACAAACCCCTTTCCCCTTCCAGAGAAGGATGACCACCCCCTCGCGGGTAGGGGAAGGGTACCAACCCCCCAATCAGTCAGGACTGTAAGCAGGCCCCGACCATGGGTTTTCGCCCCAGCCTTTAGCATTTTTTACGGGGTTTCAAAATTGCCCATCTTTCCCCACTCTTCAGCTTGGAAATTTTGCCACCAACCTCTCCCGGGTGGGGGGTTTCCTCGCTGATGGGGGGGGCCCGGGCAGGGGCACTAGACATCGTTTGCACCAAAGCTAATGTTGGAGGGTTACCTGGTAAAACTTTTTCAAAAAACTCACCCAACGTTCACGAACCCAACATGATCTGAGATGATCCTCCTTTGCTGATCGGACTGCATCATCTGTGAGGAGGTTTAGGGGTTTAGTTTTCTAGGGGTTGGTAGGCGGGCGAAGGTCTTTTTCCAAAAAATGGCCCTTTGACCTCCTCAGCAAGATTCCTGATGACTGTTCCTTGTCCTTTTCACAGTGCCGAGGCCTCGCAAGGGGAACACACAAGATGATTCCCATTCCCGAGCCCTTTCCAAAGCTTCAGTGGGCCCCTAATGTCCCAGGGGATGGGAAATTTGCCTTGCCCCCGGGGGGTAACCAAAGAAATCCCGAGCTGCTTCGATGTTTGTCTTGAAGAGCTCCCACAGAGAATGGGTCCATCAGTTTTTTGAGTTCTGTGAAACCAGAGACTCCATGGTGACCCTGGGCCCCCTCCATTTTCCTTTGTCGTCCAGGGGAAACACCTTAGGGGGGCCACTGAGGGATGGGGAGTTTTTTTAAGTGGACCTGCAAGACCACACCAGCCTATGGGCGGTGCCAAGAACTCTGCACTCTGGGAAACCCCGCAGTTCGGGGGGGAAACCTCCATCGTGTGTAAAAAGAAGGTGGTCGATCTCCTGGCCCCTGTACCCGTATCGCTGTACCAAGTCCAGCGATGCGGGTTGGGGCACTGGGCCAGGGGCCCGGGTCCCATTTTTTTGGGGCCTGCAAGTCCCGGAGAAAGGCTATTCTGTGCTGGGTCAGCTCCCCAGCCATGGGGGGCCCACAGACATTTGTAGCCCTCATCAAAACCCGGGTACCGCATTGAAATCCCCAGAACAATCAATATCTCGCGGGGGCAATGTCTGCCACAGATGCGGTTGGCATAGACGCCTCTTTTCCCTCAAATTTTTTATATATCGGTAGGAACTATACAGCAATAAGAACATGAACCAAAGCATCTTTAGTCTCAAACATAAAAGCTCATCAACCGGTGTCCCTGACTACCGAGGGGTGAAGTTGGCTGGGGGATGGCTATGGCTACACCCCGGAGGTGGTGACATCGCTGCGGCCCCACCAGTAGTATGTAACCAAAAACACTGATCGTGCTGCTACCAAAATTCTCACCTCTGAGGGGCGCCCCCTCAACTCCCAGTCGCTTCAAATTTCCCCCCCAAGCAGAGGTAACCGCTCACCTGCCGCAAGGGCCGGGTGTTCCAAGCGCCCACCCAAAAAGCACGCCTGAGATTAACCCCTGGTGGTCACTCCGGGGGCACGCCCACCTTGCCGCCCCCCCCGACCAACCCCCAAAAAAAGGGGGTCGGCAGGCTGTGGGACCGCATCCGCCTGTGGGGTTCCCGAGGGCTTTTCCCCACAAGCTTTTATGGGGGGTTGGCGCTTC
Organism: Penaeus monodon; assembly: GCF_015228065.2. NCBI lineage: Eukaryota > Metazoa > Arthropoda > Malacostraca > Decapoda > Penaeidae > Penaeus > Penaeus monodon. The sequence goes on from NC_051392.1 coordinate 31,608,376, forward strand.
CCGGGGCAGGCGGGAGATTAATCTCGCCCAATCCTGCACCCCCACTTTTTCCCCCCAGCGGGGCTCACAGCCCACCTTACTTGCTGGGGGGGAGGGCAAAACCCCCCTTTCCCCCAGCATTTTCCCTTTATCATTGACTTTTCCAGTGGTTTTTTTCTGGGGGGAGGGGGCGGCAAGGCCACCTCTCCCGAGCTGTCCCCTACCCCCCGGGGGGAAGGGGGCAGGATTGGTACGGGCCCGAGCTGTCCACACGCCCCGGTGGGGCCCTAACTCCCTACCTTGGGGCCTCCTGCTGCTCCGAACCCCCACAGATTTAGCCCCGGGGCCCCAAATGCCCATTACCCCTTGGTGGCCCGAGGAGGCCGAAAAATCTTGATGAGGGGGAGGCTGTGACCCGGCAGGGAGACTTTTTCAAAAGTGCTCCCTTTTGCATGGCAAAACCCGGGAGGGAACTGCAAACGAAAGGCATGCAACCTTCACTATCTAGGCTAAACCCCCATCGCTTCACATCACCATGGAATAGAAAATAAGAGGGGTGGAGTACGTTTAAAGAATTCCTAAGCATGTTTAAACCGAGGGGGAGGGAACAAGCAAGCACACCTCACACTCGCAATCTCACTCTAACACGGCGTAATTTGCATGCTTTTAATTTCCCTTTTACCTTCTCTTCCAATGTCTCTCATTTCTTACTTTATATTTTATCCAATCACCGTCCTTCAAATAATGTTATTTTTCATATTTTTTCAAAATTTACACTGTTTGGGGAGGAATAAGAAAACACCAATAAAGGTTCAGTAGGGGGGAAATTAAAAACAATTAAAAACAAAAAAAATAAAAAAGTGAATCATGGGGTACTATCAAAAAAACAAAAAATATAAAATCGAAAAGCATAAAAAAATACACAACATATACTGTGTTGTGTATCCGAACGAAAGGATAATGACCTAACAATGCCACCTCCAAATATGATTCACCACCACGCGTACAAGGCCGCTTAACTTCGGTCGCTGAACCTTTTCTTTCGGGCCTCCTGCGCCAGTCTCCACGGGATGTGATTTAGAAATAAAAATGTTTAAGAAATTTTTTAAAAAAAGGTATCCCCAACATAAAACTCAACCACGGAAATTAATCATATAATGAAGAAAATTTAAAGAAAAAGAAAATATAAGAATCAAAAGGTAAAACAGTAAAATAAAAAAAGTAAAGAAAAGAACAAATGAAAATAGAAACTGAAAAAACGGAAAATAAACAGACCAATCAAAAAGGCTGGGGGTTTTGAAAAAAATGGCAAAGACTGTTAAGCAAATTTTCCCCGAAGAAGATACCCCCCTAATATAATTTTCTTTTTTTTACTATAACTTGTATCGGTACTATTATCCCAAGCCTTTTTACAACGGAAAAAAAAAATTTAAAGGGAGGCCGATAAACGGGAGAGCGGAGTTTTTGGCATTCAAAACACACCACACACCCACCACACACACAAAACAACACACACACCCAAAAAAACACACACACACCCCACACACACACACCCCACACACACACCACACACAAACACACACCCACACACACACACCCTAAACCACATATGTATATATTATATATATCATATACTATATACAACAAAACATCACACCACACCCACACACCTCAATATATTATATATATATATATATATATATATTATATATATATATATATCACACACACAATATATATATATATATATAAATATATATTATATTTTAATATATATATTATATATATTTTATATATATATATAATATATATATATATATATAATATATATATTATGCTCATACCCCCCCCCCCACACCCAAAACCGCACTACACACACCATACACGCACACAAACCCCCATACACAACACACACACACACACACACAACACACACACACACACCACACACACAACACACACAACAAACACAAACACACACACACACACGCACACAACACACACACCCCCCACCACACACACCCACACACAACACACACACACACACACCACACACGCAAACACACGCACACCAACAACCTCACACAGACACACACCCAAAACACCCACAACAACACACCCATACCCACACACACACCACCACACACAATTTTTATATATATAATATATTATATTTTATTATTATAATTTTAAAATATATATAAAAATTTTATATCACACACCAACCACCCCACACCCCACACACACCACCACCACCACACAACACACCCCCAAAACACACCACCACCACACACACACACACCACACATATATAATATATATATATTATTATATATATATTATATAAATCTTTTAATTTTATGTGTGTGTGTGGGGTGTGGTGGGTTTGGGGGGTGTGTATGTAAGAGAGAAGAGAGGGGAGAAGAGAGAAAGGGGAGAGAGAGAGAGAGGAGAGAGAGGAGAGAGGGGAGAGAGAGGAGAGAAAGAGAGAGAGAGGAGAGGGAAGGAGAGGAGAGAGGAGAGGAGAGAGAGAGAGCGAGAGAGAGAGAGAGAAGAGAGAGAGAAAAAAGGGAAAAAAATAGAGAGGGAGATAAAAAGGGATTATTCATAAACTTATGTATTATAATATAACATATATATATATTATATATTATATATATATTTTAAAAATATATATAATATAATATTTTACATAGATATTATCAGCCCCACACACCAACAGCACACCCCCCACAATACATAAAATACTAAATAATTATACACATATATATAAAAATATATATATAATATATTAATATAAATATTTTATATATAATATAATATAAAATATAATACCTACACACACTAAAACACACCCACATAGTATACAACATCACACTATGTATACACACATACACATCATAGTACCACACAAAAACACACCCCACATATAATATATTATATATATATTATATAAAATTTATAAAAATTAAATATATATAATTATAATGGTTGTATAGTATATTGTTGTGTTTTTAAGCTGAAATATCATTACTTTGTTTTTATATACATACATACTTTATTATGTATATAATATAAAAATATAAAATATATATATATATTATTTTTAATCATAACACACATACCACACATACCCTATGTCACAACACACACACACACCCACAACACCCACAACACACACACCCCACACACCACCCCCACACCAAATATGTACATAGTATTTTATAAATAATAAAATTATTTTAAATTAATATATATATATATTATACATATATATATTATATATATATAATATATAATAAAAATTATTATATATATATAAAATATATATAAAAACACACACACCCACAAAACAGATAACACCACACACCACACGACCACCATAGCAGAAAAAAGACACCACACCCCCAACACTATAGCATAACTAAGTCTTTTTCTGAAAACCAGTGGACCTGTGGCTGTTTCCCCGAAACGCTACGTGGCCCCAAGTCCCAATAGAACCATTCCTCAGCGAGGCGTAGATGACAGTTCGTGGCCAGTGATGGGCCCCCCTCCCCCCCGGGCAGGTTGACCTGATTTTTGCTTGTCTCGTGTGTTTCCATACTGTGGGTACTTTTTAGCAAATAAAGAGTTACCCCCGTTAACAAGTACCCGTACCCTCTTTCACCATTTTTAAGAGGACTGTCGGTCTTACACAAAACCCACACCAACCACACCCACAAATATATAATATAATTATATATTATAATTATAAATATATATATTATATATTTTAAAAATTATAATATACACTATACCCACACATAGTATATATAACACACACACCCATACACACACACACACACAACATATATACATATAAATATTTAATATATATATATATATATATATATTATAAAATCATTACAAAAAGTACACACACCAACACTATGTACAAACACAAACCAACTTTAATATATAAATATAATATATATTATTTTAAATATATTTTAATTTTAAAAGGGCGCTTTATATATATATATATATATATCGACGGCAATCGGGGTTTCCCAGGGTTCGGTCACCGGCCGGCGCGTTGCCCCCCTTGGGCAAGGAATTTCACCTCGATTGCCTACCTAACACTGGGGGGCCAACCCACCCCAAATCGGCGGGCCCCAAACCCCGGGTAAATAGAGAAATGTTACCAAAAAAGGGAACACAGGAATCACCGGGGAAAAGGGAAGGGGGCCCCTCCCACGTATCACCCAAGATCACATGAAAATTGCAATTAAGTATCATGACCACGGCGGCTCAATGAACCTACGTAAAAAAAAAAAAAAAGAAAAAAAAAAAAAAAGAAAAAAAAAAAAAAAAAATAAATTGTTGTGTGTGTGTTGGGGTGTGGGTATTGTGGGGGTGTGTGTGTGGGGTGTGTGTGTGCTGTGGGTGTGTCTGGTGTGTGTCTGTGTGTGTTGATTATGTTGTATTAATAATTTTATAATATTATATAATAATATTATAATATATATATATTTTAATTATATGCATATCTATGTATCATATATTTATACCTAATACATAATAAACATATATATAATAATATAAAATAAAATTATTTTTTAAAATTTTATGTTATATCTATAAAATATATTACATAATATTATATTTTAATATACATAAAATTTAATTATATATATATTATAAAAATATAAATATAATATAATTTTTGGTTGTGTGTTGTTTTTTGGGTTCCTATGTTGTAAATAGGGGTTTGTGTTGTGTGTGGTTGTTGCATGTAAAATTTATATATATAAAAATTTTATATATATATAATATATATATATATAATATAATATTATATATATGCAATCTATGTATCATATATAATATCCCCTCTATTTCATATAAAAAACCATATATATATAATATATATATATATATATATATGTATATATATATTATATAATTTATATATACATAATATATTATATATATATAATTATATTATATATATATATATATATATGTGTTGTGTGTGTGTGTGTGGGGTTTGGTGTGTGGTGGTGGTGTGTGGTGTATCATATGTGTTATACTAGTGTTGTATGTGTTATACACCAACACACACAACACACCACAAAAACACCCACACACAATATATATTAATTATAATAAATAATATATATATATATTTTGGTGTGTGTGTGTATATATGTATATGTATATGTATATATGTATATATGTAAATATAGGGAAATTTTTTATGAAAATATCATCAAAAACGGTATGCTCATTTTTGGGAGCAGCCGTGGCCCCTCTCCACCACCTTTTCCCCAAATCAATTTCAAACCCTTGGCTTTTCTTTCCACTTGTACCATCGACAGCCCGAAAAATTTCTTTGTCTGTCGCTCAGCCCTTGCCCTTGGGTTTCCCCTCTTCCTCTGTTTCCTATCATCATCCCTGTCACCAATTTTTTTCCCCCTACTTTTATTTTCTCATACCTACCAAAAAACTTTAATTTTTTTTGGGTTAAACAGCCGGTTTTTTACAATTTATTTTTCTCAGCCCTTCATCTTTCTTTTCCCTTCTCTGTCCAGTTAATACTTTTAACTCGCCCTGTCCCCCTCGTCTTTTGGATGGACCCAAGTACGTTCAACGTTTTTTGGGGGAAGTAAAAAACTGAGGCCCCCGCTAACACAATCCAACCCCCCGCCAACCCCGCACTGGGCCAGCGGGGGGGGAAAAAGGCCCCAAAACCCCCCAAACATAAAACTAAAAACAAAAAAACACACCGGCCTTTCCCTGTTGGGTCCGGAATTAATAAAGGGCCCCAAACCCGGGCTTTTGCCTGGGGGTTGGGGGCGATGTGCAGAAAATTGACAACCCAAAACCCAAAGCAACCCAAAACTAAACCCCAAAGCCCCGAGCTCAACAAAATCCGTACAACTTTTAGAACTTTTCCGGGGCCCACCCCTTTATACCTCAAGAACAAAATAAGCAAGAAAAAATTGGGATTTGACCCGCAAAAGCGAAAAAACAAGGGCCGACAAAAACGCACCCAATTTCCCCCAAACCAACAATTCTTTTCCCCACAAAGGAAAGGGAAAAAGAAACAAGGGGGGCCCGTAGGTTTTCCCTGTTTCCCAAAAGAAACAAAAAGGGCAACATAAATTTGAGTTTCCCCAGCACGTCGGACAGAGTTCCCAGCGGGCAAAATTAAGTTTCTAAAAAGGGGTACGACATAAAAACCTACGGGCCCTATGCCCCCAAACAACATATCTCACGGTTTCCCTAACGAATTTACGACCGACTAAAACGCAAAAAAGCCCCCTTTTAAAACATCATAAAGGGGCGATTTCAATTTTTAAAATTTGGGGGAATGGAATGAGGACTTCTTTGGGCCCCTTGGGAAAACGGCACCAAAAATGACTTTGGCGACGATCTTGTGAATTTCGCGACAACCAACACTTCAAACAAAAAACCCCTTTCCCAACAAAAAGAAATAGAACCGAATTGGACTTGGCGTACCCCAATTTTTGAAACTTTAAACAAAACTGACTACGTCCTTGCCCGACCAAATCTAACATTGCCCAAAAAACACTGATTTTCTCAACAGAGTTGGCATCGAGGGTGACCACCAAAAATGGTTCGATGAAAAATAAAATTGGATACAAAATTTAAAAACAAAAATGTTTTCCCCCCAAACAAAACCACTGAGTTTTTTTAAAAAATTCGAGAAAATTTCCAAATAGACCTCAAAAATCGTTTTTTTCCGTTCTGGTGAGCTCGAAGAAAAAAAACAACAAAGAAAGGGAAAAAAGTCAACCCATTACACAAAACTCATCAAACCCAAAGATCGCTGCGGAAAAAACTGGAAAAACCCCCTTTTCCCCAAAAAAACAAACAAAGTTTTTTCAAATGAAACAAAGAATCACATGGAGAAAAGGGAAAAAATCCCCAAAAAAAACCAAAAAATGCAAGAGAAAAAAAACGAAAATAGCAAAAAAACAACAAAAATTATAAAAAAAAAAAAAAAAAGGGGGAAGATCTGAGAAAATTTTTCCCCCCACGGCGACTGCCCTTGAAATCACCGACAAGGGAAAAAGGGTTTTTAAAATGGCCCAAAAAAAAACTGAAAAGGGAGGGTTTCCCAAATACAGGGGTACGTTAAGAAGACGGCAAAACCCCTTTCAACAGATCGTGAACCCGGTTTTTTTTCCGAGCACCAAAAGTTCCCAAAAGAAAAACTGTACTCCTCAACACGCCCCGGGGCCTCCCCCCCCAAACCCCCCAAAAGAACAAAAACCAGGGCCCCCAAGAACCTGAGATATAAAAAGGGGGTTTTTTCCAAAAGAAATTTTCCCCGATATCGAAGGCTGGGGGGTAAAAATAACATCAAAAAAAAAATCCAAAAAAAAAGGAAAGGCCCAGGGCCGGACCCAAAATCAACCCTCGATCTGTTGGGAAAAAACTGCCGGAACGTAGTCTATGACAAAATCGGGAAACCCTTTTTCATGAGTGCCTCCGAAAAAAGCCAATTGCCGAAAGAGTGGAACGTGGCGATCATCGTTCTATTGCCCCCAAAAAAGGGGGATCAAAAAACCCAAAATTTCAAACACAAAGGGCCAAACACCTTTTCTCAAAAAAAATTAAAGAGAAAAATTTTGACGAAAAAACAACCACGGGAAAAAGGGCGGCTTTAGAAAAGGTTTTTCCCAAACCCTTGACCATCTTCACTCCGAAATCCCGCTGATTTGAAAAAATGGGGCCGAGTACAGGAAAACCGCCCCATCAAACTGGGTTGTTTTACTACAACAAAGGGTTTTGATTCGGGGGAGATCCCCTTTTTTTTTTTTACCACTGTGTTGTGTTCGTTTTAAAATGTTTGGGTTTTGGGGTTTTTTTCTCTGCTTGGGAAAGAAACACCAATTTTAAAAATAAAAAGGTTTTATTGTAGATTCCCGCTCTGCCCAAAAATAAAAGGGGGTTTTTCATATCCCCGTGCACCACCGTCAGCTCCCGGGCCCCAGAGGCTCAAAATCCCAACGTGTGGGTTCATTATCACAACCCCACATTTTCCCTCCCCCCCTTTTCGTTCACTAGCTGGAGTCTTGAAGGGACTTCTTTTTGATACGTTCCGAACGTCGAGGTTAAGGGGCCAGATGGGGTGGAATCCAGGTGTCATCTGACACCCTGTTCTTCCCAAATCAGTTATGTCGAATCATGAGCTTGAGGGCGCAAGAAGTGGCATTGCGCCATGTAAAAACCCCCTTGGAAGCCTGATGTAAAATCAGAGATTTCCCAAATACCCATGACGTCCAACCTTCCCCCAACGTTTGGGATGTGGGATCCTGGATTCGCACATGCCCCCAACTTTTAAACGGGAAAAGTGAGGGGGCGCGATGTCTGCGGGTCTTCACTCCTTGGCTCGTCTGCAGCACGGCGGTCGCGTCTTTTTGCCCTTTGGGCTCCACCCTTCATGAAGGCCTAGATGGGCAGGGACCGGGGGCGAAGGGGCTACCAAAAAAGAACTTGAGCAGGAGAAAAGACCATGAAATTTGGGGCTTCGAATTTCCCTAAGCCCCTGTCGAACCCTCACGTCATATTCCCGTTGGGTGCGTCTTCATGATCAATACTTGCTTTCTTCACAGCAGCCTCTCATGCCCTTGCTGTGGGTAATGGGGGCTTTACATCTGCGCACTCCCCATCAATGAAGAAATTAGCAAATTTTTCGGGGGAAATGGGGTCCAAAAAAGTGGTACGCAGGCGAACGGGACACCAAGATCCGGAACATGTCAAAAATCTAATCGTTGAAGCACTTGTTGCATTTTTTTCCCCACGGGATTCAAAGGCCCTCCAGAAAGTCTGTTACATCACCAAAAAATGTTTTCCAGCAACACTAAAAAAATCGCTGATACAGACTAAATGGCTTGTGGGTTTGTCTTTTAACAACAGCGGTTCCTGTTGCTGGGAGGGTGTGGCGCTGGCATGGCTCCGGCACAACGATTTACTATGTCTGCATTATGCCTGGCCAAAAGACTGTCCTGTGCACGAGCTTAGTAGCTTCCACACCGGAGTGGCAATCATGCGGCGACCAGGGTGCT
>NC_051392.1:31617534-31635373 GCF_015228065.2 Penaeus monodon
ACCCCATCCTGAACACATAAACCTTTAATTTCCTTTTGTTCACAGCCGGTTTTACAATTTATTTTTCTCAGCACTTCATCATTCGTTTCTTCTCTTCCAGTTATACGTAGTACTCGTCTGTAACCCTCGTCGTTGGATGGACACCAAGTACGTTCAACGATTTCGGGGAAGTAACAACTGAGGCTCCAGACTAAGCACAATCCAATCCCCGCCAACTCGCACTGGGCCAGCGCGGTGGGGTAAGGCCCAAACTCCCCAAACATGAAACTAAGAACAAACAAACACACGGCCGTTCCTGTTGGGTCAGCGGAATTAAATCAAGGCCCAACCGCTTTGCCTGTGGGTAGGGGCGATGTGCAGAAAATGTGACTAACCCAAACCAAGCAACCCAAAACTAAAGCCAAAGCCACAGAGCTCAACATAATACGTACAACGTTAGAACTTTGTCCGAGGACCACCACCTTGAATACCTCAAGAACGAAATAAGCAAGATAAAATGGGATGTGATCGGCATAAGCGAAATACGAAGGCCAGACGAAAACGCGACCCAACTTCCGAACCAACATATTCTATTCCACAAAGGAAACGACAAGAAACAAGGAGGCGTAGGATTCCTGATTCACAAGAAACTAAAAGGCAACATCACTGAGTTTCACGCGACGTCGGACAGAGTTGCTTCAGGCACAATTAAGATCTCAAAATGGTACGACATCAAAATCATACTGGCCTATGCTCCAACAACACTATCATCACAGGATGCTCTAGACGAATTTACGAACCGCACTACAACGCAGAAAGCACCTTTAACATCATAAAGGGCGACTTCAATGTGTAAGTTTGGGAATGGAGATGAGGACTGCATTGGCCCCTTCGGATACGGCACCAGAAATGAACGTGGCGACGATCTTGTGAATTTCGCGACAACCAACAACTTCAGAATCACAAACACGTTCAACAAAAAGAAATAGAACCGAAGATGGACTTGGCGTAGCCCAGATTTTGAAACTTTCAACGAAACTGACTACGTCCTTGTCGACAAATCTAACATTGTCAAAAACACTGAGGTTCTCAACAGAGTTGGCATCGACAGTGACCACCGAATGGTTCGATGCAAAATACAAATTGATACAAAATTAGAAGGACAAAAACTGTTTCACTCAAAACAAGAACCACTGAGTTTCAAAACAGTTCGAGAAAGATTTCCAAATAGACCTCAAAAATCGTTTTGCCGTTCTGGATGAGCTCGAAGAAGAAAACAACAATGAGGTAAATGTCAACGACTTACACAAAAACATCATCAAACCAATGATCGCTGCAGGAAGAAACTGGAAAACCACTTCCAAAAGAACAAACACGTTCTCAAATGAAACAAAGAATCACATGGAGAAAAGAAAAAATCTCAAAGTACCAACAAATGCAAGAGAAAAAATCGAACTAGCAAAAATCAACAAACTTATCAAAAAAAAGCAACGAGAAGATCTGAGAAAATTTCACACGGCGACTGCCCTTGAAATCATCCGACAAGGGAAAGGTTTCAAAATGGCGAAAAGAAAACTGAACAAAGGTAGGCTCCAACTAACAGGCGTACGTGAAGAAGACGGCACCCTTACAACAGATCGTGAACAGGTTGTGTCCAGAGCACAAGAGTTCTACGAAAAGCTGTACTCATCAACACGCCCAGAGCCTCCACCACCACCACCAACAGAACAAAAACCAGCCCCCGAAGAACCTGAGATATAACAGAGGTTTCACGAATTCCCTGATATCGAAGGCTGGGAGGTAAAACTAGCAGTCAAACAATCCAAAAAAGGAAAGGCACCAGGGCCGGACAACATCACCATCGATCTGATCGAAGCTGCCGGAGACGTAGTCTATGACAAACTCGGTACCTTATTCAATGAGTGCCTCCGACAAAGCACAATTCCAGATGAGTGGAACGAGGCGATCATCGTTCTATTGCACAAGAAAGGAGATCAAACCAACATTTCAAACTACAGGCCAATCAGCTTGCTCAACAAAATTACGAGAACGTTAGACGAAAATCAACCACGAGAACAGGACGGCTTCAGAAAAGGTTTTTCAACCATTGACCATCTTCACTCCGCAAATCAGCTGATCGAAAAGTGCGCCGAGTACAGGATACCGCTAGTCATCTGGCTTGTTGACTACAACAAGGCTTTTGATTCTGTGGAGATCCTGTTTGTATACTCACTGTGTTGTGTTCGTATATATGTTTGTTTGGTGTTTCTCTACGATGCTTGAGGGAGAAGAATACACCAATTAAAAGTAAAGTAGGTTCATTGTAGATCAGCTCTGACAAAAATAAAAGGGAGTTCTTCATAGTCCTGTGCACCACGCGTCAGCTCTGCCCGAGAGCGCTACTCCCAGACGTGTGATTCATTATCACAACCCACATCTCCCTCCCCCCTTTACGTTCACTAGCTGGAGTCTTGAACGGACTTCTATTTGATACGTTCCGAACGTCGAGGTTCAACAGGCACAGATGGGGTGGAAGATCCAGGTGCATCATCTGACAGCTGTTCTTCCAAATCAGTTGAGTGTCGAATCATGAGCTGTGTAGGGCGCAAGAAGTGGCGATTGCGCCATAGTATACGGCCACTTGGAAGCCTGATGTGATAATCACGAGATTTGCCAATACCCATGACAGTGCCAACCTTATCCCAACGCTTGGATGTGGGATCCTGGATTCGCACATGCGCCCCAACTGTTAACTTGGAAAGTGAGTGGGCGCGAGTGTCATAGCGGGTCTTCACGTCCTTGGCTCGTACTGCAGCACGGCGGTCGCAGTCTTCAGCCTTGGTCTACCACTCCTTCATGAAGGCACTAGAGTGGGCAGGCACACAGGAGCGAAGGGGCATACCAAACAGAACTTGAGCAGGAGAACGACCAGTGAAATTTGGGGCGTTACGCAATTCCAGTAAGCCTCTGTCGAACTCCTCACAGTCAATATTCCCGTTGGGTGCTGTCTTCATGATCAGATACTTGACTTTCTTCACAGCAGCCTCTGCATGCCCATTGGACTGTGGATAATGGGGACTTGACATGACATGACGCACTCCCCATCACTGAAGAAATGTAGCAAATTCTCGGCTGGAGAACTGGGGTCCACCGTCGGTACGCAGGCGAACGGTGGACACCAAGATCACGGAACATGTGCTGAAAGAATCTAATCGTTGAAGCACTTGTTGCATTATTTCCACACGGGATGACAACAGGCCATCCAGAAAGTCTGTCAACATACACCAAAAAGTGTTTTCCAGCAACACTAAAAAAGTCAGCTGATACAGACATAAATGGTCTTGTGGGTTTGTCTTCTAACAACAGCGGTTCCTGTTGCTGGCTAGGCTGTAGGCGCTGGCATGGCTCACAGGCACGAACAGTATTCACTATGTCTGCATTAATGCCTGGCCAAAAGACTGTCTGCTGTGCACGACGCTTAGTAGCTTCCACACCGGAGTGGCAATCATGCAGGCGAGCGAGGGTGCTACGGTGTAAAGAAGCAGGGACAACCACTCTAGGTCCATACAGCACCAAGTCACCATCGTTGTACAACTCATTGCGAATTTTCCAGTACGGACGCAGGGTACTTGGCAGGTTGTAGCGGTCATTGGGGAATCCTGACTTTACATGATGAAGCAATTCTTCATATGAGGCATCCTTAGATGCAGCCATACGCAATTCTTCCATGAAGAGATCCTCTTGCTCGTCTATAGCGTCTGATGCTTGAACAGACTTGACAGCATGCAAAGCCGCAATCTTGACAGAAGTGTCCATCTCAGTATTGAAGGTACCATCTTCCACCGTTGGGTGACTCACAGGTGACCGGGAGAGGGCATCAGGAATGCACAACTCCTTACCTGCACGCCACATTGCTGTAAAAATGTAGGGTGCGATTTTACCCTTCATGTGCTGGAGGCGAGGATTTTCAATAGCATCCAGAGAATAATGGTTCAAAATAGGAACCAATGGACGGTGATCTGTCATCAAACTGGTGCTGAAGTCCACAAAGATAGAACTTGCACTTTCTGATAGCCCAAACGACAGCTTGCATTTCCAATTCGATGGTCGCATACCGTGTTTCTGTGTCCGTCAAGAAACGAGATCCACATTGCACCATCTTGTATCTTCCAGCACCGTGGTCCTGCAGCAACACATAGCCGAGGCCATAGAGTCTGGAGGCGTCGGTCTGCAGAATGGTAGGAAGAGCTGGATCAAACGTCGCGAGTATGGGTGGCTTTGACAAAGCTTGTTTTAGTGTCATTAAAGCTTTGGTGTGGTCCGCTGTCCAAGCAAAAGCTCTTCTTGGACTCATCGGTGGGCGGAGTGGGGCTACAGTGGTCAAAATCTTGGGTGTAAACTCTGTCTGTTTATTTACTAAGCCCATAAATGACTGAAGGTCTGTCAAGGGATAGGAAACTCTGCGATGGCCCTTACCTTCTCTGGGTCTGCTTCAATACCATATCTTGATAGTTTGTACCCCAGAAACTGGCCTCAGATGCAGCCACAATGAACTTCTCTGCATTAAGTGTTATCCCGTGCTGACGACACCTTGACAGGACTTCATTTACACGTTGAAGGTGTGAGATGTAGTCCTCATCATGTAGGAGAATGTCATCCACAACTTGATGCAGTTCGTTACTCCCTGAAGTGCCCTGTCACCTCGGAGACAAAGCATCTCCTGTTGCAGCAAAACCCATGGGGCCACGACAATACCTGAAACGTCCATAAGGAGTGATAAATGTAGTCAGGTGTTGATCGTCCTCATGCAGGGGTAGTTGCCAATAACCACAAAGAGCATCCACAGTTGTGAAGAATCTTGACCGTGGACTGATACTTCTGATGGCTGTAAATGGCGTCGGAGAAGGGTGGGCAGGGCGAGAGACTTGCCTGTTGAGTTTTGACAGGTCAGTGGTAATACGAACACCACCATTCACTTTGGGACCAACCATTGGATGACACCAATCTGATGGTTCATCCTCTACTGGCTTCAAGATGCCTTGGATCACTAATGACTCAAGCTCCTTCTTCGTTGGTTCCTGAAAAGCCAAGGAATCATTCTTGGGGTGTGAATCGCGAAGGCGTCGCATTATCCCGCAGATGAATTCTCATGGGTGGCCAATCATCGTCTTGAGTGGCCCTGACTGCAAGTCGTCCTTCTTCACAAGACGTCTGCATACTGATGCAGAAATACTCCCTTGCTTCTTCAGGTGACTTCAACTGGTCCAGCGGTAAAGGCAGCGGAAGGCTGAGGTTAGGACGTGCAGTAGAGGTGACACTCCTGGCATGTGACACTGAAGGGGATACAGAACTTACTACATTCAAGTTCTGGTTTGTGTCCTCTTCTTTTGCCTTCTTAGCCTTCCGTTTTCTTTGGACAGCATTTATCATATGTCCCTGCCGATTGCAGACCTTACATCTGGCATTCCTGGCAGGACACTTTGCAGTAGAATGCCAATGGCCTATCTTGCCACAAGCATGACATGTGGAAGTAGGGCTCTGCATAGACCTTTTTCATGTTGACGACCACAGCAGTTGCAGACTTTACTAGGCATGGTTGAGCTAGGTCTCATCTTAGACTTCAGCTTCAGGGCAGCCTTTTTATCTCTTTTATATTGAGAAACAGCACGTGATGAAATTGTGTCCCTCAAAGCAGATGATGCTGTCTTTGATGATTCATGAGACCTGCATTTCTCCAAAACATCTTGCAATGTCGCTGAACAGTCCATCTGAATGAGCTTCTGGTTAAGTTCCTCATCACGTATACCCATTAGTATGCGTGTTTCATCCACTGCTCACAGCATTGTATGGTCCTGAGCCTTGCAAAGATCTATCTCCTGTGACAAGATTTTCAGCCGTATCCAAAGTCATCGAAACACTCGCCGTCTGCTTGCTTGCACTCGGAGAAGGCCTTCCGTCCGCAGCGCCTCATTACTGGCATTTTTGATATGCTCCTCGAGCTTTGTCAGTACATCATCTACTGAGCATGTTGGGTCTGTGGGCACGTTTAACTTGTGCTCCAGCACCCGTCGCATCTCAGGTGTAAGGCACATGCGTAGCTGTATATGCTGCTTTGATGATGGCAGACTGAGGTGATCCAACATGACAGCATAATCAGACCATTCGCGCTTCCATTCCCGGAAATGTTGGGGACTCGCATCGGCTGGTAATACTTTCGGAGGTTGGATTGTTGCCTTCGGGGTCGGCGGAGTGTGAGAAGCGTTGGATGCAGCAGAATTGCTCACTGGCGAACTCGCAGTTGATCTACGGGCTGCTGGGGAGTGAGGCGAAGTATCAGCTCCTGAAAACGGGCAACTTCCTCATCCTTCCGTCGGGCTTCTTCTTCCTTCCGACGGGCTTCTTCTTCCTTCCGACGGGCTTCCTCTTCCTTCCGACGGGCTTCTTCTTCCATCCGACGGGCTTCCTCACGCCTGTAACGATATTCCTCCTCCTTCCGACGTGCTTCTTCCCTCTTTTCATCCCTCTGTATTATCCACTGGAGCAATGTAGTAATATCCGTGGGAGGTGGGATGCTGGCACTGGCTTCTTCAGACTCTTCAAGGCTAGAGTCTGATTTCTCCGGTCGCTCTTACTGGCCTCTTGCGGTTTCTTTCCTTTACCCATGATACCGTGGTAAGGGTGTGAAGATAATACAGCAAATTCGGCGCAAATCCGGTGAAATTCCGTCCATGCAGTGTGGGGGAGTGAGTGTGTGTGCGTGGCAGTGCCGTGACGTCACGCCGGGCACGTGCGGGTAGGCGAGCCGCGACGCGAGAGAATCAGTCGCTCACGAAGCGTCGCAGAGAGCGCAGGAATATGTCTCGCTCCTACAATCTTCAATATGCTTCGATTCGGCTCCCTTATGCTGCTAAATATAGCACTGCACTAAATACTATAGCCACATCACAACACTACACTTCACTATATCACCACAATTCACTGCACTAATGAAAATCCTGAGCGGGTTATTTACTGAGCGGCCACGAGGGTGGAGGAGGCACGGGCAGGCGACAGGCCACAGGGCTGGCGTCAGAACTGAATAACTGGATCACTGCGCCATGTTTGTATACTCACTGTGTTGTGTTCGTATATATGTTTGTTTGGTGTTTCTCTACGATGCTTGAGGAGAAGAATACACCAATTAAAAGTAAAGTAGGTTCATTGTAGATCAGCTCTGACAAAAATAAAAGGGAGTTCTTCTAGTCCTGTGCACCACGCGTCAGTTCTGCCCGAGAGCGCTACTGCCAGACGTGTGTTCATTATCACAACCCACAGATCCCAGATGTAATCGACGCATTGGAGAAACAGGGAGTCGACCCAGTCTACATCAACATCCTCAAACACATCTACAAAAACGCCAAATCATTCATCAGACTCCATAAAGACTCAAAACCCTTCCACCTGGGCAGAGGAGTAAGACAAGGTGATACGAGCTCACCCATGTTATTCACAGCCTGCTTGGAGAAGATCTTCCGCGAGCTGCCTTGGGAAAACAAAGGACTAGAAATCAACGGTGAGCGTTTAAACCATCTACGCTTTGCCGACGACATCCTAGTTTTCACAAACACCGTAGCAGAACTTCAGCAGATGCTAAAAGAGTTGAACAGAGAAAGTTTGAAGGTCGGCTTGAGCATGAATCTTAAGAAGACGAAAGTCATGTTAAATGAACAAGTCGAAATCGACTACGAAGATCAACAGGTCCAAGTCGACAACAACACAATCGAAGTTGTGACCATTACATCTATCTTGGCCAACACATTTCATTGCAGAACGCGTCCAAAGAACAAGAAATCAAAAGGAGAACTACACACGGATGGCAGGCCTTTGGCAAAGCGAGCGCAATCTTCAAAAACAAAGAATTTCCATTGGTCCTAAAACGACAAGTCTATGATCAATGCATCACACCCACGGTCACCTACGGGTCAGAGACTTGGAATTTCACGAAAAAACAACTCCTCAAGCTTAGATCCATGCAAAGAGCACACGAGAGAATTATGCTCGGCGTCACATGGCGCGACCACATACCATCTGCGCAAATCCGCGAGCAAACTAAAATCAGATATCCTTGAAGGCATCAATAAAGCAAAATGGACCTGGGCAGGACACGTCACCAGAGGAAAAGACAATAGATGGACCACTAAACTAACAACTTGGCAGCTGAAAGGTCACACTCGAAACCGTGGCCGTCAGAAGACCAGATGGCGTGACGATCTCGATGCCTTCAGAAAATTTTAGCACCGTGATGCCAGCAATCGTGCCGAATGGAGACAGTTGGGAAGGCCTACGTCCAACAGCGGACCCTCAATGGCTGATGATAATGATGACTCGTCTGTAACACCCATTTCAGAACCATATGATGCAATTGGGAAACTAATGATTTTCAATAACCTCAGCTTTGTCCGTAAGGAAATGCTTGGGTTTTTCTTTCCGGGATGTTTTTTGGAGCACTGTGGCGACGAGCAGTCAAACCGGGGCCCTTTTTATGACTCCCCTTTGACGGGGATTGAATTTTGGGACTACGGGGGTTTGGGGGCCCAGGGTCTAACTGGACCATCGGGGCATAAATCATATTTATTTATAAATTTATATATACATATTTTCTTTTAACAAATATCTATCTACCCTTCTATTTTCTAAAATCTTTTAAAAATCTATCTATCGATCTATCTATAAAAGTGTTTTGGGGTGTTTTGTGGTGTTGGGGGGTGTGTGTGTGTGGTTTTTTTTGTGTGTTTTGGTGGGGTGTGGGTTTGTGTGTTTGTTGTGTGTGTAAAAAAAAATCTATATTTTTTATTTTTATATATTATGTATTTTATGTAAAATTTTATTCCTACACCCACACACCCCCCACACACAACACACCCACACCCACACACACACAAAACCCCAAAAATATATATATAAAATTATATATATATAATTTTTTAAAATTAATAATATATATATATATATTTTATGTGGGGTGTGTGTGTGTGTGTGTGTGTGTGTGTGTGTGTGTGTGTGGGTGTGTGTACGTATATTTAACATACAACATACATATATAAATATAAAGAAAATTTTTTGTACACCACACACACACACACACACCCCACACACACACACACACCCACACCACACACACACACACACCCACACATTATAATAATAGAAGATAGAAAAAATAGTTTATAGATATGATAGATAGATAGATAGATAAGATATAGATATTGTATATATGGGTTTTATAAAAAAATTTTATTATGCCGCGATGGCCCCATTGCCCAAACGGGCCCCGGGGAACCCTCGTATTTCCCAAGTTCAACTCCCCGCCCACGGCAGTCAAAAAAATCCCTTTGCGGTTTAAAACTGCTCGCTCCCCACAGTTGCTCTCAATAACACTGGAAAACCAAAGCATTACCTTACGGACAAAGTTTGGGGTTATTAAACTCTTTATTTTTCCCCAAATTTGCATCATTTTGGTTTCCCTAAATGTGGTGTTACAGACGAGTCTCATTATCATCACCATTGAGGTCCGCTTTTTGGGACGTAGGCCTTCCCAACTGCCCCTCCATTCGGCACGATTGCGGGGCATCAGGGTGCAAATTTTTTTCTAAAGGGGCAGGGGGGAGACCCTCACGCCATCTGGTCTTCTGAGGGCCAGGGTTTTTCGGTGTGACCTTTCAGCTGCCAAGTTTTTTAGTTTAGGGGTCCTCTATTGTCTTTTCCTCTTTGCCCGTGCCCTGCCCGGGTCCATTTTCCCTTTTATTATGCCTTAAAGGATATCGATTTTAGTTTGCTCGCGGATTTGCGCAGAGGGTATGGGGTTTCGCCCCATGTGACCCCCGAGCATAATTCTCTCTTTGTGCCCCTTTGCAGGGATCTAAGCTTGAGGATTTTTTTTTTCGTAAAACCCCAAGTCTCTGACCCTTTGGTGCCCCGTGGGTGTGATGAAATTGATCATAGACTTGTGTTTTAGGCCCAAAAGGGAAAATTCTTTTTTTTTGGGGGGAAAGTTTTGCGCTCGCTTTGCCAAACCCCCTGCCATCCGTGTGTAGTTCTCCTTTGATTTCTTTTTTTCTTTGGACCCCGTTCTGCAATAAAATGTTTTTTCCCAAAGATGATGAAATGGTCCAAAACTTCGATTGTTTTGGGTTGTCGACTTGGACCTGTTGATCTTCGTCGTCGATTTCGACTTGTTCTTTTAAATGATTTTTCGTCTTTTTAAAGATTATGCTCAACCCGACCTTAAAACTTTCTCTGTTAAACTCTTTTAGCATCTGTTTGAAGTTCTGCTACGGTGTTTGTGAAAACTGGATGTCGTGGGCAAAGCGTGAGGGTTTAAACGCTCACCGGTTGATTTCTAGCCTTTTTTTCCCCAAAGGCAGCTCGCGGAAGATTTTTCTCCAAGCGGCTGTGAATAAAAAGGGGTTTGGCTCTTTATCACCTTGTCTTACTCCTCTGCCCAGGGGGAAGGGTTTTGAGTCTTTAGGAGTCTGATAAATGATTTGGCTTTTTTTGTAGATGTGTTTAGGATTTTGGGATGTAGACTGGGTCGATTTCCCTTTTTTCTCCAATCGTCGTTTACATTTTGGGATCTGGGGGTTGTGAAAATTGAATCAAAACGTCTGGCGTAGCGCTCTCGGGCAGAACTGCCGCGGGGTGCACGGGACTAAAAACCCCCTTTTATTTTTGTCAACCCTTGATCTCCAATGAACCTACTTTACTTTTAATTGGTGTTTTCTTCTCCCTCAAGCATCGTAGAAAAACCCGGACCAAACAAACATATATCAAACCAACCATTGATTTAACAAACAGGGCGCATTGATCCAGTTATTCGTTCTGACCAGCCCTGTGGCCTTTTCGCCTCCCCTGCCTCCTCCACCCCCCGTGGCCGCTCAAAAAAATAACCCGCTCAGGTTTTTTCATTAGTGCAGTAAATTGTGGTGATATATTTTAAGTGTATTGTTGTGATGTGGCTAAGAAATTTAGTCCCGTGCTATTTTAGCAGCAAAAGGGAGCCAATGGGAAGCATTTTGGGAAGATTGTTGGAGCGAGACATATTCCACGCCTCGGCGACGCTTCGTGGCGACTGATTCTCTCGCGTCGGGGCTCGCCACCCGAACGTGCCCGCTTGACGCCCACGGCCCTCCCACGCACACACACTCACCCCCCCACACTGCAGGGACGGAATTTCCCCGGGTTTTTGCCCCGAATTTGCTGAAATTATCTTTACACCCTTACCACGGTATCTTTGGAAAAGGGAAAAAAACCGCAGAGGCCATTAAGACGCCCGGAGAAATCAACTTTTACCTTTAAAGAGCCCTGAAGAAGCCAGTGCCGCATCCCCCTCCCCGGATTTTACTACATTGCCCCTTTGGAAAATAAAAGGGGGAGAAAAGAGGGAAAAAGCAGTCAAAAGGGGGAGGAATATCGTTACAGGCGTGAAAAAAGGCCCTGGGAAAATGGAAGAAGAAGCCCGTGGGAAGGGAAAAGAAAAGCCCGGGGAAGGAAGAAAAACCCCGTCGGAAGGAAAAAGAAGCCCGAGGGAAAAGGATGAGGAAGTTCCCCCGGTTTTCAGGGGGCTGATACTTCGCCTAAACCCCCCAGCAGCCCTTAGATTAAAACTGCGAGTTCCCAGTGACCCAATTTCTGCTGAAATCCAACGTTCTCACACTCCGCCGACCCCAAGGCAACAATCCAACCTCCAAAATTTATTACCAGCCGATGCGAGCCCCCCAACTTTTCCGGGGAAGGGAAAGGCGAATGGCCCTGATTATGCTGTCATGTTGGATCCCCTCACCCCTGCCATCATCAAAGCACCCTATACAGCTACGCATTTCCCTTACACCGAGATGCGACGGGTGCTGGACACAATTTAAACTGCCCCCAGACCCAACTTCTCAGTAAGTTTGTATTTAAAAAGCTCGAGGGGGCATATAAAAAATGCCAGTAAGAGGCGCGGCAGGGAAAGGGCCTTCTCCGATTGCAAGAAAAGCAGACGGCGAGTGTTTTTCGGATGATTTTTTTGGATCGGTTTAAAAATCTTGCAAAAGGAGATAGATCTTTGAAAGGCTCAGGACCATAAAAGCTGTAGCGTGGATGAAAGGGGGGCATATTAAGGGGGTAAAACGTGATGGGGAAACTTAACCAGAAGCTCATTCAGATGGACTGTTAGCACATTGAAAAGATTTTTTTGGAAAAATTTGCGGGTTTCCTAAATCATCAAAAGACAGCATCATCTGCTTTGAGGACACAATTTCATCACTGCGTTTTCAATATAAAAAAAGATAAAAACTGCCCTAAAAGCTGAAGTCTAAGATTGACCAGTTTCCCTATGCCTAAAAAGTCTGAAACTGCGTGGTCGTACATGAAAAATTTTCCTTGCGAGCCCCTCTTCCACATGTCATGCTTGTGGCAAGATAGGCCTTTGGGCCCATTCTCCCTGCAAAGTGTCCTGCCAGGGAAAGCCCGATGTAAAGGGCTGCAATCGGCAGGGGGCACTAAAGATAAAACCCGTCCCAAAAAAACGGAAGGCTAAAAAGGCAAAAGAAGAGGACACAAAACCCAAAATTTAAAGTAAATAAGTTCTGTTCCCCCTTTAGTGTCACATGCCAGGAGTGTCACCTCTACTGCCCGTCCCCAACCTCACCTTCCCTGCCTTTACCCCTGGACCAGTTGAATCACCTGAAGAAAACAAAGGGGGTATTTTCCTGCATCAGGTTTCAGACGTCCCCCTTTGGAAGAAAAGGGCGACTTGGGGTCAGGGGCCCCTCAAACGTGAATTGGCCCCCCCATGAGAATTCATCTGCGGGATAAAGCGAAAGCCCCTTTGCGATTCACACCCCAAGAAAGATTCCTTTTGGGTTTTCAGGAACCCAAAGAAGAAGGAGCTTGAGTCATTAGTGATCCAAGGCATCTTTTTAAACCCGTAGAGGTGAACCCTCAGATTGGGTCCCTCAAAGGGTTTTTGTCCCAAAGTGATGGGGGGGTTCGATTACCACTGCCTTCAAAACCCAAAAAGGCAAAATCTCTCCCCCCCTGCCCACCCTTCCCCCCGCCCTTTACACCCTCAGAAGTTATCAAATCCACGGGCAAGATTCTTCACAACTGTGGGGGCTCTTTGGGGTTTTTGGCAACTCCCCCCCGGGGGACGATCAAAACCTGACTACATTTACACTCCTTATGGACCCTTTCAGGGATTGTCGTGGCCCCCCTGGGTTTTGCTGCAACAGGGGAAAGCCTTTTGTCTTCCCCCCCGGGGGGACAGGGCACTTTTGGGAGTAACGAACTGCATCAACGTTGTGGGACATTTTTCCTCATTATGAGGGCCCACTCTCACACCTTCAACGTGTAAAAGAAGGCCTGGTTTAAGGGTCGCAGCACGGGGTAAAAAACTTAATGCAAGAAGTTCAAAAGTGGCTGCATCTGAGGCCAATTTTTTTGTGGTTTCAAACCCATCAAGTAAAGGTATTTTAAGCCGACCCAAGGGAAAGGGGAGGGCCTCACAGAGTTTCCCACCCCTGGGGAACTTAACAGATCTTCGGGCATTTATGGGGTTGGTAAATCAACTGGCTTAGTTTACACCCAAAATTTTGAAACCCCTGCAGCAAACCCCCTCCGCCCACTGATGAGTCCAAAAGAGCTTTTTTTGGACCCGGAACCCCCCAAAGCTTTTTTTTGACACTAAACAAACTTTGTTTAAAACCACCCATATTTTGCGACTTTGATTTCCGCTCTTCCCCCATTCTGCCCGACCGCGCCTCCAAAACTCTATGGCCCCCGGCTATGTGTTTTCTGCAGGACCCCGGTGCCCCGGGAAAATTTCAAGATGGGGCAAGGGGGATCTCGTTTCTTTACGGACCCCAGAAACACGGGTTTCGACCATCGAAATTTGGGAAAAGCAAACTGTCGTTTGGGCTAAACAGGAAAATGCCCGTTTTTCTTTGTGGACCTTTAGGGACCATTTTTATACAGATCACCGTCCTTTTGGGTTTCCCATTTTTTAACCATTATTCTCCCGGGGTGCTATTGGAAAAACCTCCCCCTCCCACATGAAGGTAAAATCGCACCCTAAAAATTTTTTTGGGAAAGTGGCGTGCAGGTAAGGGGTTGAGCATTCCTTTATGCCCTCCCCGGGGACCTGTGGTCACCCAACGGGGGAAAATGGGCCTTCAATTTCTGAATTTGGGAAAATTCTGGGCAAGATTTGCGGCTTTGCAAAGCGGGAATTCCCGTTCAAGCTCAGACGCTATAGACGAGGGAAGGGATCTCTTCCCTGAAGAATTGCGTATGGCTGCATCTAAGGATGGCCCCCATATAAGAATTGCTTTTATCATGTAAAATCAGGGTTTCCCCCAAAGACCCTACAACCTGCCAATCCCCCCGTCCTTCTGAAAAATTTGCAATGAGTTTTACAACGTGGTGACTTGGTGCGTATGGACCTAGAGTGGTTGTCCCGCTTCTTTTACACCTAACCCTGGCTCGCCCGCATGATTGCCCCTCCGGGGTTGGGGAAACTACTAAGCGTCCCTGACACCCGACAGTCCTTTTTTGGGCCCGGGATTATGCAACATAGTGAATACCCGGGGGTTTTTTTTTGTGCCTGTGAGCCATGCCCGCTACGCCTAGCCCCAACAGGAACCGCTTTTTTGAAAAAACCCCCAAGACCATTTTTTTTCTGTATCCTGACTTTTTTAGTGTTGCTGGGGAAAACCCCCTTTTTTGGGGTATGTTGCAGACTTTCTTTTATGGGGCCCTTTTTCAAACCCGGGGGAAAAAAATGCAACAATTGCTTTTTAACGATTAGATTCTTTCGGACATGTTCCGTGATCTTGGTGTCCCCGGGTTTTTCCTGCGGACCCACGGTTTGGGCCCCAGTTTTTCCGCCGAGAATTTGCCCACATTTCTTCAGGGGATGGGGAGTGCGTCGTTTTGTCAAGTCCCCCTTATCCACAGTCCAAAGGGATGCAGAGGCTGCTTGAAGAAAGTCAAATATCTGATTTATGAAACAGCACCCAACGGGAATTTGACTGTGAGGATTTTGACAAGGGTTACGGAATTTCGTAACGCCCCAAATTTCACTGGTCGTTCTCCTGCTCAAGTTCTGTTTGGTATGGGCCCCCTTTGCTCCTGTTGCCCCGCCCACTCCCATTGGGCCCTTTTGAAGGGGTGGGGAGACCAAAGGGTGAAACTGCGACCGCCGTCGCAGTACGACCAAGGGACGTGAAGACCCGCTATGACACTCGCGCCCACCTCACTTTCCAGTTTTAAAAGTTGGGGGGGCATTTGCGAATCCAGGATCCCACTCCAAGGTTGGGATAAGGTTTTTGGGACTTGGGCCCTGGGGATTGGAAAACTCGTGATTAAACACATCAGGCTTCCAAATGGCCGTATAACCCAAAGGCGCAATCGCCCCTTCTTGCGCCCCACACCTCATGAAATTTGAAAACTCAAATGATTTGGAAAAACCCCTGTCGTGATGCCCCCTGGATCTTCCACCCCATCTTGCCTGTTTGGGAAACCCCGAAAGTTTTGGAAAGTATCAAATAGAAGTCCCTTCAAGAAACCCCGCTAGTGAACGGAAAAAGGGGGGGGGAGATGTGGGTTGTGATAAAGAATCCACGTCTGGGAGTAGCGCTCTCGGGCAGAGCTGACGCGTGGTTGGGACAGGTATGAAGAAAATCCCTTTTATTTTTTTTCAGGCTTATCTACAATGAACCTACTTTACTTTTTAAATTGGGGTATTCTTTTTCCCTCAACATCGTAAGGGAAAAACCAAAAAAAACATTATGAACACAAAACAGTGATTTTACAAACAGGATCTCCACAGAATCAAAACCTTTTTTTATCCAAAAGCCAGAAAGACTGCGGTATCCTGTACTCGGCGCACTTTTCGATCAGCTGATTTGCGGAGTGAAGATGGTCAATGGTTGAAAAACCTTTTCTGAAGCCGTCCTGTTCTCGTGGTTGATTTTCGTCTAACGTTCTCGTAATTTTGTTGAGCAAGCTGATTGGCCTGTAGTTTGAAATGTTGGTTTGATCTCCTTTCTTGTGCAATAGAACGATGATCGCCTCGTTCCACTCATCTGGAATTGTGCTTTGTCGGAGGCACTCATTGAATAAGGTAGCGAGTTTGTCATAGACTACGTCTCCGGCCGCTTCGATCAGATCGATGGTGATGTTGTCCGGCCCTGGTGCCTTTCCTTTTTTGGATTGTTTAACTGCTAGTTTTACCTCCCAGTCTTCGATATCAGGGAATTCGTGAAACCTCTGTTGTATCTCAGGTTCTTCGGGGGCTGGTTTTTGTTCTGTTGGTGGTGGTGGTGGAGGCTCTGGGCGTGTTGATGAGTACAGCTTTTCGTAGAACTCTTGTGCTCTGGACACAACCTGTTCACGATCTGTTGTAAGGGTGCCGTCTTCTTCACGTACGCCTGTTAGTTGGAGCCTACCTTTGTTCAGTTTTCTTTTCGCCATTTTGAAACCTTTCCCTTGTCGGATGATTTCAAGGGCAGTCGCCGTGTGAAATTTTCTCAGATCTTCTCGTTGCTTTTTTTTGATAAGTTTGTTGATTTTTGCTAGTTCGATTTTTTCTCTTGCATTTGTTGGTACTTTGAGATTTTTCTTTTCTCCATGAGATTCTTTGTTTCATTTGAGAACGTGTTTGTTCTTTTGGAAGTGGTTTTCCAGTTTTCTTCCTGCAGCGATCATTGGTTTGATGATGTTTTGTGTAAGTCGTTGACATTTACCTCATTGTTGTTTTCTTCTTCAAAGCTCATCCAGAACGGCAAAACGATTTTTGAGGTCTATTTGGAAATCTTTCTCGAACTGTTTTGAAACTCAGTGGTTCTTGTTTTGAGTGAAACAGTTTTTGTCCTTCTAATTTTGTATCAATTTGTATTTTGCATCGAACCATTCGGTGGTCACTGTCGATGCCAACTCTGTTGAGAACCTCAGTGTTTTTGACAATGTTAGATTTGTCGACAAGGACGTAGTCAGTTTCGTTGAAAGTTTCAAAATCTGGGCTACGCCAAGTCCATCTTCGGTTCTGTTTCTTTTTGTTGAACGTGTTTGTGATTCTGAAGTTGTTGGTTGTCGCGAAATTCACAAGATCGTCGCCACGTTCATTTCTGGTGCCGTATCCGAAGGGGCCAATGCAGTCCTCATCTCCATTCCCAACTTACACATTGAAGTCGCCCTTTATGATGTTAAAGTGTGCTTTCTTGCGTTGTAGTGCGGTTCGTAAATTCGTGAAGCAGCATCCTGTGATGATAGTGTTGTTGGAGCATAGGCCTGTATGATTTTGATGTCGTACCGTTTTGAGATCTTAATTGTGCCTGAAGCAACTCTGTCCGACGTCGCGTGAAACTCAGTGATGTTGCCTTTTAGTTTCTTGTGAATCAGGAATCCTACGCCTCCTTGTTTCTTGTCGTTTCCTTTGTGGAATAGAATATGTTGGTTCGGAAGTTGGGTCGCGTTTTCGTCCCGGCCTTCGATTTCGCTTATGCCGATCACATCCCATTTTATCTTGCTTATTTCGTTCTGAGGTATTCAAGGTGGTGGTCCTCGGACAAAGTTCTAACGTTGTACGTAAATTTTGTTGAGCTCTGTGGCTTTGGCTTTAGTTTTGGTTGCTGGTTTGGGTTAGTCGCATTTTCTGCACATCGCCCTACCCACAGGCAAGCGGTTGGCCTTGATTTAATTCCGCTGACCCAACAGGAACGGCCGTGTGTTTGTTTGTTCTGGTTTCATGTTTGGGGAGTTTGGGCCTACCCCACCGCGCTGGCCCAGTGCGAGTGGCGGGGTTTGGATGGTGCTTGTCTGGAGCTCAGTGTTCTCCCCGATG
>NC_051392.1:31635473-31645473 GCF_015228065.2 Penaeus monodon
GAATAAGACGTCTCTGATGTTATACAATGACATCATTCACAAATTAAGCATACTACACTAGAACATCTATGGCTCAATACAAGAATGCATCCCCACACAATAGTGAAATCAAAGAACATTGACATTGCTGTGCTCCAGGAAACATTAATAGATGGGGCTGTTCGCTTCTCAGGGTATCATGTCGTCATGCTGCCAAGCATAGCTGGCAAAAGAGGTTTGATCACCCTGGTCAGAGCAACAATCCCTTGCTCTGAAATAACCGATACACCGCACTGTGGAGAGGATGTTGAATCTCTTGAGATTCACCTGTCTGGGGGCCCCTCAAGCTGTATAATGTTTACAGCAAGCCAGCTGTAGGAACTTAGGCATCAGCCAGTTCTGTGCTACTACAGCACAAGACCGAGGGATCATAGGGGGAAACCTCAATACAGTCCACCTCATCCTGGCTCCCTGCAGGGCACCGGATGTAGCAGGCCATCGCATAGCCAGTGTGTCTGAGACTTTTCCCGAGATCGCTCATCTCAATAGCCAAGAGGCAACAAATGTCAAAGGAGGGGTCCTAGACCTCACCCTGGCCACTGCGGCTCTGGTGGAGAGAATTAGATGGTGTGTCAATGAGACTGTCACAAGTGACTATTATAGCACTGTTACTACACTCATGGATGCTGGCCCAGCCCAAATGCCACAAGCAAATCCAAGATGGAAAACAGACAAGGCCAAATGGCAAGCCTTTCAGAATGCCTTGGCCCACTGTCTTAGAAGCAATGAACCCCCACAGAGTGAAAACGTGGAAGTGCTTGAAGCCAGACTTATCAGTGCCATAAATCAAGCAGCCTCACAGACTATGCCTAAAACTCGGCCATGGTCCAGGAGTTATAAAGACGCCTGATACTTTAATAATGAGATTAAGGAAGTCAACCACAGAGTGAACATGTGTAGAAAATATTTCTGAAGGCAAAGAACCCCTGACAACCTTGCCCTACTAAGGGAAGCAGTCAGGGATGCCAAGGAAACTGCCAATGGTGTGAGTCCTTTAACCACCGAACCACACTTACAGAGCTGTGGCAACGGGTCAGGCAAGCTACTAGCCGCTCAGCCCCGAGGTGCACACACCACAACCCTCAATCAGAAGTAATCAGACTGGTGCATGAGTTCTCAGCAAGAACAAGCAGCAACAGTCTGCCAGCTGACTGAGGGCAAACCAACAATGCCTACTACAGGCAGACTTGCTCATATCAGAGAGAGGGCAGCCGAACACGATATCTCAGATGTTATCTTTTCTCTGAGGGAACTAAGACAAACCTACAAAAACAGTTCTGGCACAGCCCCAGGTTCTGAAGGAATCTCGTACCCCATCATTTCCGACCTAGGACTGGCAAGTGAGCTTACATTCCTACAACTCATCAACAAGTCCTGGGAAACTTCCACTCTACTCCAGAGCTGGAAGAGGGTTCTCATAGTTCCCATCCTTAAAAAAAAAAAAGAAGCCAGGGAAGTACCGCCCCATCTCTCTCCTCTGCTGTCTGGGCAAGACAGCCGAGAGAAAGGTACTAAACCGACTCCAGTGGAAAATAGGACCCCCATATGAACACCTCCATGGGTTCACAGGAGGCATGAGCACAAAACACAGCATAACCACACTCTTAAGCACAATCAGCACTGTCACTTCTGTGGTATTATTCCTAGACCTGGAGACGGCTTTTGAATTATGAAGTCCTCTTGCTATCAGGAGACCCTGATCCAGAAGGGAATCAGAGGAAAGCTCCTGGCTTAGATAGGTGACTATTTCATAAACAGAATGGTGAAAGTCAGATTCCAAGGTCACCTATCACAGCACAGGCCACTAAAAACTGGAACACCTTAGAGTGGGATCCTCAGTCCAGCCCTTTTCAACACCCTAATGTCCTGCAACCTCAACCTACACCTCTCAGTGGGGTGCAAAATCATCTACTATGCAGACGACGTTGCAATCATCTTCACTGGACCACACTGCCTAAGTAAAGCCCAGTGCTGTCTGGACCTTGTATCTGAGGAGTGCTGTAGGACAGGACTGAAGATTTCTGCAGCCAAATCCAAAGCCATGGCTCTGAGACTAAATGTTCAAGGCACAAGACTGAGAATCTAGGGACTGAAATTAGAATGGGTCCAGGTCTTCCAATACCTTAGGGTAATGATTGATCAAACCCTCTCCTTTAAAGAGAAGGTCCTGTACTTGGTTGATCAAACCAAAGTAAGACTGTCTGTCATGAGAACAATTATCTGGGAAACACATAGGAGCTAGACATAAAGTACTAAGATCATTCTATGTACATGCCATCCAACCCATTGTGGACTATGCTTCTGTCTCACTGATTGCCGCAAAGATTAAGAGAAAAAACTGGAGACAGTTCAAAATGAAGCCGCCAGGATTATTCTCGGTGCCCCAATGTGGACGAAGGCCCTCAACCTCCTCATGGAGGCAAACTTTCTCCCCCTGGAATCACGAACTGATCTCATGGCAGCTCAGTTCCTTTCAAAGGTCATCCAAACTCTCTGGAACACACATGAGACAAAAAATACTCAGATGCCTAGAACAAGACCACAAGCTGTTTGCAAGCAACTCCTGGCTGTCTCACACAGCCAGGGTGTTGATACGCTATCAGCTCAAATAGCAACTACTTGCCAAGGGCATAGATTCCGCCCACCCCGACTCTATTGAAGCCCCGCCGTGGGCACAAACCTTGATCGAGTTTTCTGTTATGAAGTCAAGGAAAAAGAATTAATACACCATGCCTAGTCTAAAGGCAGAAGCTGAGAGGGTCTTGCAGCCGTCACTCCTGGTAGTGGAACATACTTCACAGATCAAAGTATCAAAGACGGCTTTGCAGCAATACATATATACAGACTCCAGGGCAACCATTGACTGTCTACAACAAAGCTCACCCAAAGACAACATCTGCCTCCTGATTACTGTCCTCACCATAGCACAGAGGATTTTTGCTCAGGGTAGAAGAATAATCATAAACTGGGGGGACCAAGATGTCAGTTAAGCTTGACCCATTTGATTTGTCAGTTCGCTTCTAGAAGTCACCGAGTCAAGAACACCACCAGCCCCTGGTCCCCAGAGATGGCCAGCCCCCGCTCAGCGCTTGCTCCCAGATCATCGTATCGTGTGTTCATACTTGTTTGCACACTTCCGACTATAAAGAGTCAAGCCGTACCAATCTATCACTGTACCCACCAGTCCAACGTAGAACGCATCCATAGCCTTTTACACACACCTATATGTGCGGTCCCACAGCCTGCCGACCCTCTTTATTTGGGGCTGTGTCGGCGGGGGCGGTAGAGGTGGCGTGCACCCGGAGTGACCACCCGAGGCTTAACCTCAGGCATGCTTTCCAGGTAGGCGCTTGGAACATCTGGTCCCTGCGGCACGATGAGCGGTTACCTCTGCTATCGCGGGAATTGAGGCGACTGGGAGTTGAGGTGGCTGCCCTCTCAGAGAAAACCTGGTAGCGGCATGATCAGTGTGGGTGGGTACACCTACTACAGGTCGGGCTGCAGCAATGGTCACCACCTCCAGGGTGTAGCCATAGCCATCTCCAGTCGACTTCAGCCCTTGGTAGTTGAGGCGACACCGGTTGATGAGCGTATTATGGCACTGAGACTGAAGCATGCTATTGGCTTCATGTCTCTTATTGCTATGTACGCCCCTACTGATGTTTGTAAAATTGATGTGAAAGAGGTGTTCTATGCCAAACTTGCATCTGTGGCAGACAATTGCCCCCGGCGAGATATTCGCATTGTTCTGGGCGACTTCAATGCGGTATCTGGCTGTGACCGAGCTGGCTATGAGATGTCCGTAGGCCCCCATGGTACGGGAGCTGATCCCAGCAGTGAGAATAGCCTCTTTCTCTGGGACTTTGCTAGGTCCCAGAGAATAAGGATCTCTGGCTCCTGGTACCAGCGCTCCAACCCACATCGCTGGACATGGTACAGCGACACAGGTACAGTGGCCAAGGAGATCGACCACATTCTTGTTAGCACGCAATGGAGGATCCTCCAAAACTGCAGGGTTTACCGGAGTGCTGAGTTCTGTGGCACCGACCATAGACTGGTCCACTTCAAAACTCCCCATCCCTCCAGTGGCCACCCAAAGGTGTTTCACCTGGACAGACTAAGGGAGGAGGAGTGTGCCCGTGGGTTCACCATGGTAGTCTCTGACTGATTCACAGAACTCAACAACCTGACGGACCCAGTTGCTCTGTGGGAGCTCTTCAAGCGCATAACACTCGAAGCAGCTCAGGAGTCCATTGGCGTATGCCCGAGGGCAAGGCAGAATTCCATCTCCCTGGAGACATTAGAGGCCACTGAAGCGTGTCACAAGGCTCGGCTGAATGGGAATCAAGTCTTGCATCGTTCCATGGTGCGTAGGGCTCGGACACTGCTGAGAAGGGACAAGGAACAGTTCATCAGGAATCTTGCTGAGGAGGTTGAAGCCATTTCTTGGTAAATGACCTTCGCCCCACCTACCAAGCCCTGAGAAAACTGAACTCCAAGCTCTCCTCACAGATGACGGATCATCTCAGATCATGTTGGGGTTCGTGAATGTTGGGTTGAGTATTTTGAGCAGTTGTACCAGGTAGACCCTCCAACAGTTAGCTTGGATGCAAGCGATGTCTCAGTGCCTGTGCCGGACCCACCCATCAGTGAGGAACCTCCTACCCTAACAGAGGTTAGCATGGCGATTTCCAAGCTGAAGAGTAGGAAAGCTGCAGGCATATGTGATATCCCTGCTGAACTGCTAAAGGCTGGGGGTAAACCTATTGCTCGGGGCCTGCATACAGTCCTGACTCCCATCTGGCAGTCTGGTACCATTCCCCTGACCTGCTGAGGGGTGTGGTTATCCCTCTCTGGAAGGGGAAAGGGGATTGTTGGGATTGTAGCAACTACCGTGGCATTACACTGCTCAGCATACCAGGCAAGGTTTTCGCCCACATTCTTCTGAAACGGATTCGCAACCACCTACTGAGGCATCACGGAAGACCGTATACTAGGGCTTTGAGTAATTGTGGAACACCATCGTGAGTTTGGTCGTGGGTTGCTTGCAGCCTACATCGACCTCAAGAAGGCGTTTGACTCGGTGCATCGGGAATCGCTATGGGAGTTCCTGAGACTCAGGGGAATTCCGACACAGATTATCGGCCTAATAGCAAGCCTTTATACTGATAATGAAAGTGCTGTAAAGTGTGGTGGGGGTCTGTCGAACTTCTTCCCTGTTAATTCAGGGGGGAGGCAAGGTTGTGTCCTTACACCAACATTTTTCAACACCTGTATGGACTGGATAATGGGCATAGCTACTAGACAAAGTCAGTGTGGAGCAACACTAGGCAATATCAAGGTCTCAGACCTTGACTTTGCCGACGATGTTGCTATCCTATCTGAGTCCCTGGAGTCACTGGTGGCGGCTCTTGATGCATTTAGCAATGAGGCGTAGCCCTTAGGCCTAGAGGTCTCCTGGACCAAGACCAAGATTCAGGACTTTGAGGGCCTGTTAGGGGAACCCGTTCAGTCAATCCATGCTTGTGGCGAGGACTTTGAAGTTACAGAGAGTTTTACATACCTTGGTAGCTTAGTCCATATCTCTGGACTGTCAGTCCAAGAAGTCAATAGACGGATTGGTCTGGCAACAGGAGCCATGAACTCGATCAAAAAGAGCATTTGGAGATGTCGATACCTATGCAGAAGGACCAAGCTGCATGTCTTCAAGGCCTTGATACTGCTAGTTTTGCTCTATGGAAGCGAAACCTGGACGCTATCCAGTGTCTTGGTGTCTCGCCTTGATGCCTTTCATAACAAGTCCCTTCGCCAGATCATGGGGTACAGTTGGCAGGACCACGTGTCCAACCGGCGGTTACACCGTGAGACTGGCATGGGACCTGTTACTTGCATAATCCGGGATCGCCAACTCAGGCTATATGGGCACCTAGCTTGTCTCCCTGTGGACGCCCTGCCCATCAGGTTGTCTCTTTGCGAGACAACCCTGGGTGGAGGAGACCTGTGGGACGACCGAGGAGATCATGGCTTGGGCAGCTCAATGAGACCTGTTGTGAGGAATTAGAGATGGGCCGTGGGCCTGCCTAGAGACTCGCCTCGAGGGATCCTCGTGGCTGGAAGCGAAGGGTGGATGCGGCCATGTGCCCCCCGTCGGCGTTAGCCCCTTGATGATGATGATATATGTGTGTGTGTGTGTGTATATGTGTATACACACACACACACATATATGTGTGTGTGTGTGTGTGTGTGTGTGTGTGTATGTGTATGTGTATGTGTGTGTATGTGTATGTGTATGTGTATGTGTATGTGTGTGTGTGTGTGTGCATATGTCAATCATAAATCCTACATTACTTGGACAAAGGAATATACTTTTAACCTTGCACTAGTCTAGTTCACTAAGATAGACATCCTCTGCAAAGTTCTGCAGAGATACTGTTAATGGCCCGGAGACTTTACGAATGCGCCTCGTTAACTAGAAACGCCAATGAGCATTCGTAAACGCATGAGGTTCTTTAATTAACATCGAGTTCTAGCAGTTTAATTACTTCCTTGGTAAATACACAGCGTACGTGGTCAGTGATACAATACTGCTTCTTATGCAAAGGGACAACTGGGATCATATTACTCTGCCTGGCTTATCACAAATTACTTCTTTGAAAAGAGTAAGTAAAGTGAACATTTCTCAAACTAACTTGAAGATGAATCACCAGTCATTTGGAGCTCATTATTATCGAATATACCAAAGTTTCTTTTCCTTAACATTTGAGCCTGAAATGCTTTTTTAACATATACATATACCGCAGGTTATTTTTCCCTTACATTTTCACAATAAAGTTAACACCATTTTCATGACAACTCACTACAGGATACAGGCCATATTACATTGCTAATCTGCTGATTCATGCAAGGCCACTCTATCACCAACATGAGTTCATTTGCTTTGGTTCAGCAAATCCACCGTGTGAGTGTGTGTGTGGACACACACACACATCCATATACACACACACACACACACACACACACACACACAGACACACACACACACACACACACACACACACACACATATATATATATATATATATATATATATATATATATATATATATATATATATATATGTATATATATATATATATATTATATATATATATATAATATATATATATATATAAATATATAGGTGTGTGTGTCTATATATAGGTGTATATACATACACACACACACACACACACACACACACACACACACACACACACACACACACACACACACACACACACACACACACATATATATATATATATATATATATATATATATATATATATATATATATATATATATATGTGTGGTGTGTGTGTGTGTGTGTGTGTGTGTGTGTGTGTGTGTGTGTGTGTAAAAAAAAATAATAATAATAATAAATAAATAAATAAATAAATAAATAAATACATATATACGTATATATTCACATATATACATATATACACATATATGCATATTTATACATATAATACATATATGCATATATATACATATATAGGTGTGTGCATGTGTGGGTGTGCGTATTTGTGTATATATCTATATATATACATACATATATATATATATATATATATATATATATATATATATATATATATATATATATACGTGCCCGTGGATGTGGATGTGTATGCGTGCGAGTGTGTGTGTATGTGTTTTCTTGTCTGTCTGTCTATGTATTTATCTATATCTATCTATATCTATATTTTATCTCTTTATAATAGGCATGTATGTATGTATGCATATATGTATATATCTGTATGTATGTATGTACGTATGCATATAGATAGATGGACAGATAGATAGATAGTTAGACAGATTGACAGACAGATATATAGGTAGATTGATATAGATGTAGACACAAATAGATATGTCCAACTGTGTGTTTATGTTTCCGTATGTGTGCACACATTAAACAAAGAAAACATATATTAAAATGTACATACGTGAATGTATGTATGTTCATGTACATAGAAGACATACAGATTGATAGATAGGTAGGCAGACAAAATGACTGACAAAGAGACAGACAGATTGATAAACAGACTGAAAAACAGGCAGATAGATTGATAGACAGACTGACAAATAGACAGCTTGGTAGACAGAGTGATTTATTGATGAACAAATAGACAGGTAGGTGGACATACATATTGACAGACAGACTTGCAAAATAACAAACGGTTATATAAACAAAAAGACAGGTAGAGAAGGGACAGGAAACGGAAGACTACGGGGGTATGTGTGTTCTGTAGCTATTTTCCTCTTCCTCCTCAGCGTACTGTTGCCAATCCCTGCACAGATAGCCAATGCTAAAGCTGGAGTCTGAGTGATCGTATGGAAGATAGTCGCCCGAGTCCATTCGGGGAACAGCCCACCGGAATTCTCTGGATCCCCGCTTGCCAATCCAGATGAAGCAGGATTAGGTAGAAATGGAGAAGAAGGGAGAGTACGAAGCAGAGGTGAAGGGCGAGGTTTCTGCACCTTGCGCGTCCCAGAACAGGAACTGAAGCCTGTTGGTGGTTCGACGTCCGGAGATGGCTCGAGTTTTGTAGGACTGAAATCGTGCTCGTTCTTTGGCTTAAGGTTCCAGTTCTTTTAGTTACTAAGTCATTTTTTAAGTTTAGTTTGCAATAGTTTACACTGACAATATGTTTTCCTTCTTTTACGCTCAGTGCAAATACGTAATTATCAAAATTCAGTGTTATTCATCATGATGTAGATTACCGTTATCATTGTAATATTTGATTCATTTACTGCTATAAAAAGTGTTTTATCATACATGGTGACGATGATGATCATAATAATGATAATGATAATAAGAACGATAATGATAATGATGATAATGATGATGATGATGATGATGATGATGATGATGATGATGATGATGATGATGATGATGATGATGATGATGATGATGATGATGATGATGATGATGATGTATGACGATGATGATGATGATGATGGTGATGATGATGGTGATGATGATAAGCATAAGGATAAGGATAAGGATAAGGATAAGGGTGAGGATAAGGATAGAGATAATGATATCGATAATAAAGATTATATTGGTAATGATAATGGAAATTATAATGGTAACGATAATGATGATGAATATAATGATAATGAGAATAAAAATGAGGAAGAAGCTGAGGATGATGTTACATGATAATGTTAACCGAAATAACTGTTGGCATGAAATCAGTATCAGTAAACAAATCATATTATCCGTCTTGTGCAATCGAGGAAATAAGCAATTCTTTCTCTCTTCCTCCCAGTCACTCTAGTTAGGGCAGGGTAATGGAGAAGTGTTTTATGTATGCTACTCACTTATTAAGCATTGCTCGACCGAAAGATTCTTGAGGCAGATGTATTGGAGCGAAGAGTCATTCGTTATTTTTAACTTTTTCTTCCCATTTGCCTCTATTTTTACCGCTCATTGTCCTATTATGTGCAAGAACTTACGGTGTTCTAGTAATTATTTGAAGAACAGTACTTTTGTAAAGAAAGCGTTTTCTTTGATGTGCTTTGACTTCTATGTTTTCCATTTGTTCACTTTTATTATGAGTATATGTGTGAACTGACCAAATTCTGCCTGGATGCATTTAACAAATCAGGGGAAAGAAATTATCACAGTTAAAATCAAGCAAATTGTTGTAATTACTTTTCAATCATTCTCTTTCACAGTCCAAACATGTAGCTTAAATTAGTGTTCTTAGCATGCTACTTTACCCGTTTGCAATCCCAAGGTTCTTCTCAAGCGGAATAAAGCAAGATCAATGAGTCTGAATTCCGTGGACTAGCTTCTACCTGGGTTGAGTAGGAGAGGTGAAACCTCAGCAATAATCCAATAAGGATTCGTTAACTGACGCATGGATCTTTCACTGAATAGAGACCTGATTTAAAACTGTCTTTAGACAGT